>NC_137030.1:4161903-4219403 GCF_032717465.1 Coenobita brevimanus | reverse complement strand
ATAGTCACGACGCGATGTAAACACAATAACGTATTCACAGCCGCGTACACGATATAACGAAATTCAGCACCGAACATTACGAGAGATGGCAGCTGTATCGAAAACATACATCATCAACATTTTATTTAACGTAGTACCGCTCTCCGTGTTTCGAAAAGCTGGTACTAAAACGAGTCTCCAGATCTGTATATAATGAAATACACCGCTACACATTACGAAAAATTATAGTTATAACAAAAGATCAGACTCAGTATCACGAAAGTCGGTGTCTGTAGGCTATATATATAGTGTATAGGCCTATACGTATATGTATATTATATATATATATATATATATATATAACGCATCTAATCTCCATACAACGAATTACAACGTCTCTCTCTCTCTCTCTCTCTCTCTCTCTCTCTCTCTCTCACTCTAAAAATAAAAATAAAATGTAGATGTAACGAAACGTAGGCTCTTTGTATATCAAGAAGGTTGACAGCTGTAACGAATGAACTGCCAGTGGTACTTCATATGACGATTTTCAATTTACAAACATACTTCATCCAACGAAATTCAGTTTACAGAAGAAGGCTGGTGAAAGAGGAAATGTAGAGATATTGTAAAACGAAATATTCCGAATGACCGTAGCTATAACGAAAAACATCTGCCACCAACACTCCTTATAACACAGAACAGTTATTACGAAAGATAAGTGGTGAAAGATTGGAGAGATGGTTAACGAAAAGGGAAGTACCGTACTTTATATAGCAAATATTACAGTATTTATTGGGTATATGAAATTATTTATGCTATTACGAAAGATAAGTTTAAAGATCGAGTACCACATATAACGTTATTAAGAATGTAGAAAAGATTGTTTACACTGCATAACGAAAAATAATATAGCCAACACACAGCGCATAGCGAAGAATTTGATAGCATTGTGTATTGCGAAAGATGTAATAACGAATGAATAACGGGCACCAAATATTCCTAGAGCGTAATGCAACACTCCACATTGCGAAAGGGGGTGACTAGCGTGTCATTCTCTCTCTCTCTCTCTCTCTCTCTCTCTCTCTCTCTCTCTCTCAGGTTTCTCTCTTAATTACCATTCATGACACATTCATTCATTCACTCCGTACCGGGTATGTACGGTAATGTAATCTCCTCTTCCCTCCCCCCGCCTTCTTTCCGTTTTCTGTCTTTCCTCCTTCCCTCCACTTCTCTCACTCTTCTCCCGTTCGTCTCTTCTTCTCTCTTCCCTCCATCTCCTCCCTCCAACTTCCTCTTCCCTTTCCTGTCTCCTCCCTCCGTCCTTCCTTCCCTCGCTTCCCATATTTATTCCTTTTCCCAGTTTCTCCCTTCCTCCTCTTCAATATTCCTCCCTTCATTTCGCTTCCCCTCCATATTCCTTCCTTTTCCTCTACTTTCATTTCTCCTCCTTCATCTTCCCTCCCCTCCCCTTTGTATCTCCAACTCCCTCCATCTTCATATATATATATATATATTTCATCTTTTCTCTTTTATTTCTCTTTGCTACATTTCGCTCTCGTTCTTCGTCTTTCTCATATTATCTCAGATTTTCTTCGTCTTTCATATTTTCTCGTTTTTTCTTTCCCTAAATATTTTTCTTTAACCTTTGTCCTTCTTCTATCTGTCGTTTTCTCCCATTTTTCCTTCATCTTTCCAATTTTTCCTTCCTTCACTTTTTTCTTCTTGTTCCTCCTTCATGTTCTTCTTTCTTCCTTACGGTATTTTTTCCTCTTCGTCTTTTCCACCTTTCCCACTTCCTTCATTTTTTCTGTCTTTCTTCCCCTTTTCTTCATTTCATGCCTCCAGTCCTCTCCTCTCATCCTTCCCTCCTTCCTCCTTTTCCACCCTTCTTGACCTCCTTTGTTCCCTTCTTCCTCCCTTCTTTGCATCTTTTTTTTTTTCTCCCTCTCCCTCTCTTCGCCTTCCTTCCCTACCCTCTCCTCTCTCCCTCCCCTCCCCTAACCCTTACCGCCTGTTTTCCCTCTTTCCCCCATATTATTGCATTCTCTCCACTGCCCATCCCAGCTGCCCATATTTCCCCTCCCCGTCCCTCCACTCATCCTCCCTTCTTTTCACTTTCTCCCCCTCCTTTCCCCTCCACCCCTTCCGTCCCCTTCCTTCCTTCCTCCCTTTCCACCCTACTTAACCTTCTTTGTTCCCTTCTTCCTCCTTTCTTTGCATCGTTTTTTCTCCCTTCCTTCCTTCCTCTCCCTTCGCCCTCCTTCCCTCCTCTCCCCTCTCCTAACCCTTACCGCCTGTTTTCCCTCTCCTCCCACTTATTGCATTCTCTCCCCTCCCCATCCCACCTGCTCATATTTCCCCTCCCTCTCCCTCCACTCATCCTCCCTTCTTTTCACCTTCTCACCCACCTTTCCCCCCACCTCTCTCTCCCATAATACTCCCTCCTCCCTCCCACTCCCTCTCCCTCCACTCATCCTTCCTTCTTTTCACCTTCTCCCCCTCCTTTCCCGCCCACCTCTCTCTCCCATAATACTCCCTCCTCCCTCCACTCATCCTTCATTCTTTTCACCTTCTCCCCCTCCTTTCCCTCCCACCTCTCTCTCCCATAATACTCCCTCCCCCTCCCCCTCCCCTCCCCATGACTCACACTAATAACATGACATCATGACCTGTTATACTTCAGGTCTCTCTCCATTCTTTCCTCCCTCCCACTCATTTTCCCTCCCCCACCCCACAGTCATTCCCCCCTCCCTCCCTTTTGTGACCTCTTTTCCCCTCATTCTCTCTTTGTTTCCTGTCCGTTCTCTCTTCTTTGTCTCCTGTCCATTCTCTCTCTCTCTCTCTCTCTCTCTCTCTCTCTCTCTCTCTCTCTCTCTCTCTCTCTCTCTCCGTCTTCGCTTTTCAGTGTTTTTCATTTTTGCTCCTCTCATTGTTCCATACCGTCTCTTTTCCCTTCCAGTTCTTCCCTCTCCCTACTTCTCTCTCCTTCCATTTCCTCCCTGTTCATCCTTCCTCTTTCATCCCTCCCCCTCTTTCCCTCTACCCCCATCCCCCCCTTATTAAAGTTACATAGACACACAGACCCCACACACCTTACAGTCCCAACGAGGTGATCCGGATGTAATGTTAATAGAGTAATTTGTCTTATTCCCAAAAGTAATTACCCTTTCAGTTCGATTACTTCCGTTATTTTCAAGAGCTCGTAATCTCGTCGGGTTAGGAGGCTCCCTAGCACCTCTTCCTTAGCGATTTAGTTTTGGATATGGCTAATTAATATCCTTTTGTACGTTATGCAGAGTATGGCGATGTTTGAAGGATTTATAATACACAAAAGAGGACATTATGGTGTAATAAGTAAAATAAGTCGCTTAGGAAAAGGTGTTACGGAGTTTCCTTAACCGACAAGAATATCAGCCTTTGTGTCAGCGTTGTAGGTGATTAGTTAGAGGACATTATGGTGTAATAAGTAAAATAAGTCGCTTAGGAAAAGGTGTTAGGGAGTTCCTTAACCGATAAGAATATCAGCCTATGTGTGAGCGTTGTAGGTGATTAGCCTAGTTGATTAGATTTTGAATAAGGAAAAATTTTTTAGCACAGGTACCAAGATGCACAACTACCGTATGGAACACACACACACACACACACACACAAACAGAAGACGAAGATGAAGGAAAAATGAGAGGAAGAGTAGGAGTATGAAACGAGAGAAGGAAAAGGGTTGGGAAGGAGTGAGAGAGAGAGAGAGAGAGAGATTCTTTTACTGTTTACCATTCTCTACTTCCTTCCTACTTCCTTTTTCCCCTCCATACCTCCCCCGTTTTTCCTCCCTTCTCCCTCGCTCCTCCATCTTAGCTAATCACCTGATCCGGCATTAAAGTCGTGGATAATTAGCTATATAATGACGTGTAATTAAGTCGATAAGGGCCAGAGTTGGTGCAGTACTCTTGTCTCTCTCGACCTTGACGGCTGGGGAGGTAAGGGAAGCAAGAGGGAGGGAGGAAAGAAGGGTAGGGAGGTAATGGAGGGAGAGAGGGAGGTAGGAAGTTGGAAGAAGAAAACAGGGAGGGAAGAAGAAGGAATGAGGAAGGAAAGAAGAAAAGAAAAAGAGAGGGAAGGAAGATGGAGAGAGGAAGGAAAAAGGAGGGAGGAAAGATGGAGGGGAGAAGAAAAGAGGGAGGCACGAAGAAAAGATGAAGAAAGAGGGAGTAAGAAAAGACTGAAGAAGAGTGGGATTGAGAAGGTGAGAATGAAGGGAATATGGCCAAAGGAAAAATAGATTTGATAGGAAGGAAACTGCACAGGCAAGAGACAGGGGGGAGGGGATGATGGAAGGAGGGAAGGGAGAGATGGGAGAGACAAAAGGAGGAAAGGATGAAGATTGAAGGATTACCTGATTTAGGGAAGGAAATGAAGGAGGAGAGGAGGAAGGAAGTATAGGGAAGAGGGGAGGAATTGGGATAGGGAGAGAGAGAGGGGGAAGCAAACAACAAGACCCTATTAATTTTTATGAGATTATGTATCATATGGCCCAGTAGACTATATAATGATGGTACGGTAGACTATATATATTTGTTCAGGTAGATTGACATAAGGATAGGAAAGTAGAAGACCCATTACCACCACCATCAATCTACGGTACCTATTTTGGCACAACTGGCTGAGAACTGTAATGAAGATCGCCAAATAATAAAGGAGAAATGTTAAGGAAGATATTTTGGGATAGGATGAAAGGAAAAAGGAGGAATAGATGATTGAATTATATACTGGAGAGGGAGAGAGAGAGAGGTATTGGTTACATGGTGTTACGTGGACCATAGGCCTAAATACACAAACCATTGGCTACGTTTCCTCGGAGTATTGGTATTTCTCTCTCTCTCTCTCTCTCTCTCTCTTTCTCTCTCTCTCTCTCTCTCTCTCTCTCTCTCTCTCTCTCTCTCTCTCTCTCTCAAGCATTCTCATTGTTATTGTGTGTTTCTTTTTCCACTCTCATTCCTCCCTATTCATTGCCTCTTTCTTTTTATCAATTGCCTTCACCTTAAGCTTCCGTCTTTCCATAACTTCCTTCTGTTTTTTTTGCTCCCCTCCCCCCCCATTTTCCAGCCTTCTTTCTTATTCTTTGCGTCTTTCTGTCTTTCCCTACCATTTCTTTCCTTCCTTCCACCCATTCTCTCCTTTCCTTTACTTTCATACTTTCCTTGCCTCTTTCCCTCAGCTACCAGTCAAATGTAGATATTCATGACTATTTCTGACTTTATAAAATTTCTTGCATCCTTATTGTTTCTTGCCGGAAGTTAGTCGAAAGAAGCGGTTTGGGAGTTCTGTTTATTATTATTATTATTATTATTATTATTATTATGATGATGATGATGATGCTAATCCTACCCTTGGGTGAGAAAAGACGTCGAGACGATAATGTTGATGATAATGATGACGATTATTATTATTGATATTGTTATTATTATTATTATTATTATTATTATCATTACATATCCGGTATGAAACCATATTCGAGGAGACTCTGGGTCAATTAGGGCCTAAAATTATAAGGCGTTAACTAGATTAAATTACTATCGCCATGCAGCTTTTAAGAGTTAGAGAAAAGAGAAAGAAATGCATTGGAATGAAAGAAAAGGAGATGTAAAGAGAATGGAAAAGCAAGAGAAAAGGAAGAATGCAATGACAGATGGTGAAGAGGAAGAAGTGGGGCTGAAAGAAAAGGAAAAAGAGAAAAGGAAGAAGGAAGTAAGAGAAACGAAAGGAGAGAGATGGAGGAAGGGAAGCAGAGAAAGAGAGAGAGAAGGAAGTGAGAGTGAGAGCGTGGGTGAGAGTGAGAGGGTGGGTGGGTGATGGGTAGCTGTTGGTAACACTGACCTTGTACTCACGGTTGCCAATCGATCGGGTGGGAGAGAGAGAGAGAGAGAGTTAAGCCACGAGAAAAGGGGTGGATTGGGCCTCTGGATATAAATATAAGCTAGCTCACATTCTTTGGTAGAGAGAGAGAGTCCACCTAAGTCGCTCCCTTTAGCACAATCGGCTGACTTTGGCAGTTTGGGATATTGCAGGCTTTTACGATGCGTCTGATATTTTCGCTATCTTTTCTTGATGCTGACCGAGTTTTTTTTTTTTTTTTTTTTTTTTTTTTTTTTTTCGTATACATGTATTTCGAACAGACCGCCATACGTAGAAGTAGTAGGGCTAAGGTAGTGTAGTAGTATATAGTAGTGGTGGTGGTAGTAGTAGTGGTAGTACTGGTAGCCTAATTTTATTCTTAACAGTACACCTCCTAATGGATGGGGTCACGTTTTTAATCAAAAGTAGGCGATCATCCATCCATCATTCAGTAATTAGCTGCCCCGTCAGGAGTCGAGGGTCCCCGGGGTTAGGCCACTCACAGTACATATTAAAGGCAAAAGTGACCAGCCTCACCCATCCCTGAGTGGCAGTATGTGAGCAATAAACCTTAACCCCTCCTCGGATGTAAACCCTTGCAACCCTCATCTGCTTGGAGCACCTTAACCCACTAATCCACCTGGCGCCATTTGGTAATAGGGTTATCATCCAGCTTAGTAGATGATTTCCAGGGATACAGTAGGCTAAACCATGGGGCTTCTCACTCGGTGTAGAGTCACATGAAGAACAGATTATATAGAGTGAGTCGATGTTGGTTACCTCCACCCATTATTATTACTATTATTATTAATTTTATTGTTATTATTAGTGGTAGTGGTAGTAGTAGTGGTGGTGGTGGTAGTAGTGAGTGTAGAAGTGGTGGTGGTGGTGGTAGCAGTAGTAGTAATAGCCGGTAGTAGTAGTAAAGTAGAAGTAGTTATAAAATCAACCCCTTACCTGTCGAGATTCCAAGGAACCGGAACTATTGGAAAACACTTGATTGGACATTTTGAAGGAAAGTTGCCCAGGTATAGGACCCACCGAACTCTCTCTCTCTCTCTCTCTCTCTCTCTCTCTCTCTCTCTCTCAAGACGTGCCCTGCCTCTCACCTCCCTCTCCTCCTCCTCCCACCAGCTGGTTTATTGATTATCCTAAGTCCTCGCTACCACAACTACCACTACTACCACCATTCACACCTACCACTATTCATCACCTTACCTTCCTACCACAGTTTATACTTCTACGCTTCTCATCTACCACGTAATATTTCTACCGTCATCAACCACAATTACCACTGCTACCACCATTCACACACCTACCACTACCACTATTTGTCACCGTCCTCACTTTCCTACCACACATTATTATTTTACCCGTCTCATCTACCACTATTAATATTTCTACGTCCATTTACCACAGCTACCACTACTACTACTACTACTACTACTACTACCATTCACACACGTAGCACTACCACTCTTCGCTGCCTTACCCACACAATTTATATTTTTACGCTTCTCAACTACCACTATTAATATTTTATGTTCATCTACCACAACTACCAGTACTACCACCATTCCACACACCTACCACAACCTCTGTTCGTCACCTTACCTTCCTACCAAAATTCCACCCTATTCAGCTACCACTACTACCAAAAGTAATTCTCCTACTTTCATCTACCACTATCGTCAGTTTTTACGCTTGTCATCTACCACAACTACCATCAACCACGCACGTACTTCTACCACTTTTTCACTTTACTCTCCCACCCCACCAGAATCACCACAATTTTCATTTACCACAACTACCACAATCGTCGGTTTTACGCTAGTCATGTACCACAACCACCACCACCATTCACACACTACCACTGAAGACCACCATTTTCTCCGTACCTACCACAATCACCACCTACTAGAATAAAAATGTCTATGTTCAACTACCACAACTACCACCATTCACTGTACCACTACCACAATTAACGTTAGCACCTTACTATCCATACTACCTTGATTTATTCCTACCACTGTCCTCATCTACCACAACTAAGCTACCAACATTGATGCACACACTATTACCACCATTTGTCCTACCACGATTAAGCTACCACAGTCTTCACCTACCAGAACGACAAACATCCGTAAACAACCACAACTACATCATTTTTGTACCCATTGTCCTAGCATTTACCACAATTACTGAGCCATAACTATTTCAAGCCTCGTTGGTCCAGACATCTACCACAATCGCTACCACTACTACCAACATTATATATATCTGCAGTAGGTCGATTTTGTACTACTACTACCACTACTACTACTGTTACTGGTAGGCTACTAGAATATTTCCTTTTATGCACTTCTACCGTACTTCTTATTTCTACCAACATTTCCACAGCTACCACCACTACCACAATCAGTACCGCTTCCCTACCACGACTACCACAATCATCACTATCTGTCACATCCTGCCTCTGCTGCATTTACCACAATCATCACCACTACCACAACTACCACAGTCACCACCACTACCATAGCTGCCACAATTACCGCCACTGCCACAGCTACCGCAGTCACCACAACTACCACAATTACCACCACCGTTACTCATTATTCCTACCTTTACCACAACCATCACTGCATCAGCACTACACTTGTTACTACCATTATTCCCACAACTACCATAACTACCACAATTTTACCGCCCTACCACCATTACCCTTCAGGATGTTTGTTTTAACAAGAAATGAGGTTTGGCCTTCCTTTCTCTTTCCTCTCGCTCCCTCCATCCCTCTTCCTCCCTGCTTCTTTTCTTTCCCTCCCACCTTCTTTTCTCTCGCTCCCTCCCTCCCTGCTTCTTTTCTTTTCCTCCCTCCTTCTTTTCTCTCGCTCCCTCCCTCCCTGCTTCTTTTCTTTCCCTCCCTCCTTTTCTTTCGCTCCCTCCCTCCCTGCTTGTCTTTTACTCTCTCGTTTTGTCTCCCTCATTCCGTATGTTCAGTCTTTTTCCTGTTTTTTCTCCATTCTTTCCAGTTTTTGCCTCTCCCTCTTCTGTCCTCCCTCCCCCGTGTCTTTCATCCCTTTCTTTTATTCGTTGCTTTCTTTTTTCCATCCATCTTCCTTCCTTCCTTCCTTCTTTCCGTCTCTTCGTTCCATCTTTCTTTTATTTTTTTCCGTACGTTTATTTTTTTCTTCTTCCTACCCATATTTTTTGTTCGCTGGTTCGTTTCTTTCTTCCTCCTTTCTCTTTCTCCATTTTTTCTTTCTCTTCTTTCTGTCCCATTTTCCTTCTGTCTCATCCTCTTTCCCTTCTTCATTCCATCTTACGTTCCTCTGTGTTCACTTCCTTCCGTCCTTCATTGCGTCTTGCTCTCATTTCATTCATTCCTCCCCTTTTTTTTAAAAACTCAGTCTACCGTGCCTTTTTATTGTTATTATTAGCCTACTCAGTGCCTTCCTTCGTTCCGTCCCACACCTCCCTCCCCCCTCCTCTCTCTCTCTCTCTCTCTCTCTCTCATCGCCATAACAGCCTCTCTCTAATTCCGTGCTATATTGCCCCTTCCTCCCCTTTTAGTAATGTTTATGGGGTTCCATCGACCCCAGGGCACCTATGTAGGGGTAAAGGGAGGGTAGGTTGTTGAAAGACTGGAAAGGGAGAGAGTGATGAGAGGTAGGGAGAAGGGTAGGAGAGGTAGGGAGGGAGAGTGATGAGAGGAAGGGGGGAGGCTGTAGAGGTAGGGAGGGAGAGAGAGTGATGAGAGGGAGGGAGAAAGGTATGGAGGGAGAGTGATGAGAGGAAGGGGGGAGGCTGTAGAGGTAGGGAGGGAGAGAGAGTGATGAGAGGGAGGGAGAAAGGTATGGAGGGAGAGTGATGAGAGGGAAGGAGAATGGCAGGAGAGGTAGGGAGGGAGGGTGATGAATGGGAGGGAGAACGGCTGGAGAGTCAGGAAGGGAGAGAGAGAGAGTGATGAAAGGGAGGGAGAAGGCTGTATAGGTAGGAAGGGAGAGAGTTTGGAGATGTGCGGAGAGAGAGTGATGAGAGGGAAGGAAAAGGCTGGAGAGCTAGAGAGGGAGAGAGAGTGATGATAGGGAGGGAGAAAGACTGGAGAGGTAGGAAGGGAGAAGGGAGGATGGAAGAGAGAATTGGTGTGGAGGGAGAGGAAGTATAGGAAGGAAGATTGTAGATAGATAGATAGACAGATGGAGAGAGACAGAGAGGGGGGGGGGAGGTTGGAAGAGAGAATGGTGTGGAGGGAGAGTGAGTGTAGGAAGGAAGATTGTAGAAGGGAGGTTGGAAGAGAGAATAGTGTGGAGGGAGAGGGAGTATAGGAAGGAAGATTTTAAATAGACGGATGGAAAGAGACAGAGAGGGGGGGGGGTCGGAAGAGAGCATGGTGTGGAGGGAGAGTGAGCGTAGGAAGGAAGATTGTAGAGAGAGAGGGGGGTTGAAGAGCCGGGATTAGCCTGTACAAAGTGAAACAAATAGCAACAGATGTATTGTTCCCTAAGGTCCTCTTTGTTATAGGATAGGGCAGGCGGTGACGAGGTTATGGAGTGGCATTGTGTAGTGTGGTACGTAGTGTGTAGTATGCTAGTGTGAGGTACAGATGTGTAATATGGCAGTGTGACGTGAGGTGGTGTCAGTGTGAGGTGTGTAAGTGATACGGCAGTGTGAAATGTGACTGTGTGTAACTCTGGCAATAGGAAGTGTGGCTTTGTGGTAGTGTGTGGTATGCTAGGGTGAGGTATAGAAGTGTGATGTGGTGGTGTCAAGTGTGGTAGTGTCTGTGGTGTGTCAGTGTGAGGTGTAGAAGTGTGATAGGCCTATGTGTGAAGTGTAATTGTGTGAGGTGGGGCTGTATGAGGTTTGGTAGTGTGTGGTATGCTAGTGCGTGGTGTAGATGTGTGATATGGCAGTGTCTGGTGTAACTGTGTGACATGTGGTGTGCTCGTGTGTGGTGTGACGGGTATAGTGTGGCAATAAGAGGTATGGCTGTGTGAAGTGGTGTGGTTGCGATTTGTTTGTGGCCATTCCTTGCAGGAGTAAGGCGTCTAGCAGTAGTTAGATAGATAGACGAATTAGTTGTGATTTTGTTTGTGGCCACTCCTTGCTGGATTAGACTTCTGGCAGTAGGTAGATAGATAGACGAGTCAATGGCTGTTTGTTTGTGGCCACTCCATTGCTGGATTAAGGCGTCTGTCAGTAGATAGATAGACGAGTCAAATGCTGTTTGTTTGTGGCCACTCCTTGCTGGATTAGACTTCTGGCAGTAGGTAGATAGATGGACGAGTTAATGGCTGTTAGTTTGTGGCCACTCCATGCTGGTTTAACCTAAGCCGTGTAGCAGTAGTTAGACAGATTGACGAGTATTTTGTCTGTGGCCACTCCTTGCGGGATCAAGGCGTCTGGTAGTAGCGAGATGGATAGACGAGCTAGTTGCGATAAAAGTGACTATAAAATAAACGATTCATATGATAAACCTAAGCATCGTAGAATAATCCCTTGATGTGTGAAACAAAACTGACGGCTACATGGACTGCATCATTCGCTTGATTTGATTATCGGAGAGAACAGTAGTATTTTTATAAGGATGAAGGCGAAGGATTTAGGAAACCCCCCCAGCTTGTGACAGATCTGTGAATGGTTATGCATCGTGTTGTTTACCAAGACAGTTATGAAGAGACGTGGGTTTATTGATGACAGTGACGATGTGCTTCTTACTACTCGGGTACCAAGACAAAGATAAACTGTGTTGGGAGAATTATTGGTCAGTGATTATGTACTCTATGGGCTGAGAAGACAATTTACAGACAAGTACATTTTTTGATGATGGTGTACTTTGGCCTGAGCTACCAGAACAATAATATGATGCGAGATAATATGGAGTATGTTTTGGTACTGCTATGATGAGTTGTTGTGGTGTTTAAATGTTATAATGTTAATGATGTGTTTGTTCCCCATAGCGAGTGTAGTGTTGTGTTGTGGCAGTGTTGAGCTGTGAGGAAGGGCCAAGTGTACAGGTGCAGTGCCAACAAACCAAACAAGTGCCGTAACACTGCCACCGCCACCGCCACAGTGCCGCCATCAGCATCAGCATCATCATCCTGAGGTGGTGGGCGGGGAGATGGAGTGAGGCGGCGGTGCGGGTGATGGTGAGGGCGGGTGCGGGTGTGGGCGCGGGCTGGGCTGGTGGTGGGCGTGGCGTGGGGCGGGCGGGGCTGGGCGTGACGGGGCGGGGCGGGGCGGGGCGGGGGAGCCACGACCAGTAGGGGCCCCGGCCGCTACCACAGACTGTGCCAGGACCCCCCCGGCCCCGACCCCGCCCCCCCGGCCGTGCGGGCCCCCGGCCACGCCCCTCGTGGCTACACCAGCCTTCCAGGGGCCTCGCCGCCCCCCTCACCTCCGCTAGCACCCAGGCGCCCCCCTGCCGCGGCCACAGGCAAGAAGCGGGTCAGGTTCCGTGAGGGGAGCGGCGCGCCCCGGGCCCCGGCCAGGACGGGCTTGGGGGCCATCGGGGCGCTAGCGGGCACCGGGAGGGAGCATGGCGACCCGCCCCCTCTGTACCAACCTCTGTGCCCCGTGACCCACATCAGGACAGGCACAGGCGCCAGGGGACCAGGCCAGCATCGGGTGCGGGCCAGGATGCTGTCCTACATGTTACCCGGCGAGGACAACACCTTCACCCCTACCCAGGACAACCACCAGGACCCATCGCCACTGGGGGAGACAAGGCCCCTCCTCCAGCCCCTCCCCCTCCCCCAACACCAGGGAGGGGGCGAGGGTGGCGGGGGTGAGGGCAGTCCCGTGGCCAGCGATGACAAAAGTGTGGTGAGTGACAATCTGCCCTCACCCACCACAACCACAACAACTTCCACCACCACCACAACCACAGCTACCAAACCCAGCCTCAAAAGGTCAGTCAGTACCCACACAGTCTTTGATAGTTATTTAGCTTAATTGTCCGGGTGTATAGAGAGGTGAGGAGTAGACATATGTAATGATGATGATATGGCACTATGAATGGGGTACCGGTATATTTAACCATCCCCTCTTATGTCATTAAAGATTTGCCATTTATAAAGTTGAGGAGCTTTATTTATATACCGTATCACTTAAGGCAAACCAGCACGGCCTAACTGTATAAGCTGTGTGGGCTGTGTTGCACTACGTTAGTTCCAATTTTGGCATCGTTTGGTCATAATTATTTGTAAAGAAAAAAAAAGGAGTTATGTGGTTTTTCAGAATTCTCTTATAGTACCTACCTGTAAGGTATAATTTCACCATTACTTGATTTAAGGCAACATCATCTGCATTCATAGATTCACACACACACACACACACACACACACACACACACACACACACACACACACACACACACACACACACACACACACACACACACACACCATCAGAAACTTTCCCAATCAGAACGTATTGATTATTAGAGAACTTCCGGGAGTCGGGTGCGTAGCTAGTTCAAGTGGCTCTCAGACAGCCTGGGTTCAATCCTAAAAGTGGGCAGACATTTAAGTGGCTGTAGACATGTGCGTTGATGCGTGTAACTGCATTTCTCTCTCTCTCTCTCTCTCTCTCTCTCATTTTCTTGTAGTACGAGGGGATAAGTCCTTTTGATAGTATTACCTTTCGTTGTCAGAGGTCAGGATTAAGGAGCTTTTATTTGAGAGAGAGAGAGAGAGAGAGAGAGAGAGAGAGAGAGAGGGAAGGAAGGGAGGGAGACTGCATGCCTTCCACAAAATCTAAAATCTGTTTATTGTTACGGGGCATCGTGACGAGAGAGAGAGAGAGAGCATTCCGTTCACAATATGTTTATTATGATGGAGAAGAGTGACTTGAGAAAATGAAAATGAGTTACGAAATAAGATTGTGAAATAATGGAGAGAGAGAGAGAGAGAGAAGGAATGCTGAGATCGATCACTGTGAGAGGTAGGAGAAATGTAAAATGGTGAAATGAAATATTGTGAAGGTTGTGTCTAGGCTGAGAGAGAGAGAGAATATCACTCCCACGATGGATTGGACAGAGAGAGAGAGAATCACAGTACCATGATGGATTGGACACAGTCTGGGGTGGAACGAATGGACTTGTTCCCTTATTGCGTCTCTCTCTCTCTCTCTCTCTCTCAGTCGTTATATCGGCTTTTATCACCCAGTCTATTCTTGTGGAGATCAGTGGATTTTTATTTCCTTTCTGTTTTGCGAATGTCGTTTAGGCTACATGGATTTGCTATCTAAGAGTAATTTCACGGAGAACAAATTGTATATATTGTTACTGAGATTATTATTATTATTATTATTATTATTATTATTATTATTATCTGCTTTTAATACTATTAGCTACAGTTGTTTTTATGATTTCTACTTCTGCTACCACTTTTACCACTTATGCTACTACTGCTACTACTACTACTACTATTATTATTATTATCATTATTATGCATACCAGATTAATTGCTGTATTTTTGCTTCCGTATTCAGTGTTAGTCATATAGCCCAGTGTTGTTATTATTGAAGATGCTCCTCCCTCACAAGGCTGCTGCTTTTGAAATACCCGGTACCTTATTGGTGTTTTTTATTTACGGTATTTATTTACTTATTTTTAACGTACAAGGTAAATAAATAAACTAGTCAGAAGGAAGTGCAAGCAAACCGTCTTAACCAACTAAAATTCACGCGCCGTGGGGGATTGTTTACGTCGCTTACAACACGGAGTCGGGAAATTCCTACCCTCTGTCAGCGTCACTCACACTGCCCTGTAAAATAACCCACCCACCTCGAACTTCCGCCATCATGGATATAAATACTCTTACGTCTTTCTAGTTTGAGGCGATGTTGTTGTTTTAAGGTGAAATTGGTTAGTTAGTTTTTTTTTTAAGGTGTGTATGTATGTATTTGTATATACCGTAGTGATATATTCATTGATTTTCTGGTAGGCTGATTTATTCATTATTATTATTATTATTATTATTACTACTACTACTACTACTACTACTACTTTTTTTATATATATATTTTACAATGATGCCTGACCTTTCTTAGCTCAGAAGATGGCCAGATGTAGTCATGGGAGGGTTGATTTGACTGGTAACCAAGGAGACTCATTACCATTTCACCGAATTTCTTGCACTCACGACTTAAGCCTACTCAAGTTGTGTGTGTGTGTGTGTGTGTGTGTGTGTGTGTGTGTTCCAGGTCCGTCAAATGAAAACAGACCAACTATAATCACTTGAACTTATCCTAATCTTCCTTCCTACCATCCTCCCTCTTTCCTTCCATCCTTCCTACCAGCTTCCTGCCTGCCTGCCTACCTACTTACCTACCTCCCTACCTACCTACCTCCCTACCTACCTACCTATCTGCCTACCTACCTACGGGACCTATCCACCTATGATCGTAAAAGTAATTCGTGTAAGCCGGAGAAACTTAGAATAATAGAGTTAGACGAAAATAAAATGTAGAAAATATCCCTCTTCTTGGCAACACTGGGGCTTCCTGTTTGCTGAGCGCTGATTGGCTGACGTTGGCACTCGTAGTTGGGTGAAAATTGTTATATGCTTTTGTGTGTGTGTGTTTGTGTGTGTGTGTGTGTGTGTGTGTGTGTGTGTGTGTGTGGTGCGAAAATTAAATACCGGGTATAGTTTTTTCAATCCATTTTTTTCAGTCCGGCGTGTGAGTTTAGTTGGGTGAAGTTGTGATGTTTTGTTTGGGCGGGAAAAATATATGCAATATAGTTTTTTTAATCCCTGTTTTTAATCGATAGGCCTATGTGAGTTTTGTTGGAAGAAAACTGTGATGTTTTGTTTTGGTGGGAAAAATATATATAGACACCTTAGGCTTTTTTTTTTTTTTTTTTCCCAGTCCGCTGAGAAAGGCTTTGTTTTGGCAGGGAAAATATGCTGGTGTGTGTGTGTATATATATATATACTGTATCGCCGGTATATACTTTTTTAATATCTTTCAATCCGACGTGAGTTTGTTAGTTTTCCTTTTTTTTTTCCTGTCTCTGTTTGGATAGTTATAGATACAGGCTACTGGGACTAGATAGAAAAAAGATAACTATATTGCGAAAATTATTTAGCTACAAGGATGTACCGTTTATATTCCAGAAGTTAGATAGTTCCATAGCTACAGTTAAGGCTTAGAGATATACCGTAGATAGATAGATAGAGAGGGAGAGAGAGAGAGAGATTTCGATGATGATTTATACGGTATTTTAATAAAGATTCTGTAGTTTGAATAATTATGACGTGGACTTTGTAACCTAATGTATGTATGGGTAATGTGACAACATTCTCGTATAGGCCTATATAGTTATCGCTCGTAGATAGATATAATGTAGATAGATAAATAGATGTCGAATGTACGGTATATCCATGGAGAATGGGTTAAATACAAGAATAGTCTGTATTACCATGAGTTACCGTATTATATTATTATTATTATTATTATTATTATTATTATTTCATCATCATCATCATTATCCAAACCTAACATCGACAGTCCCCGTCCTCTCCCCTGCTTCCGCCTTACAAACAATAAACAAACAAACAAGGTGAATAAACTCAGTATATTGATTTTAATTAAGGTGTAATAGGGAGAAGTCTTACACCTGCCTCAATAACGTTTGATTACTCTCTCTCTCTCTCTCTCTCTAAAATATTAAAGTGTTAGATTTTTCTTGTCTATATCGGTCTGTGCGTTGTAACCGTGATAATCAATGTTTGCCTACCTGCTTACCTTACCTACCTTCCTTCCTTCCTTCCAACGTACCCCCCTCCCTCCCTTCCTATTTACCTACCTCCCTTCCTTCCTACCAACCAGCCAGCCTATCTACGTACCTACCTACCTACCTACCTACCAGTTTACCTACCCACCTAACTACCTACCAGTTTACCTACCCACCTAACCTACATCTTCCATCCTGCCTGCCTGCTGCATACTTGCCTTGCTTCTTTCCCTCCCTCCCTCCCATCCTTCAGCCTCCTTCCTTATATATCTCTACATAACTGTCTACCTAGCTACCTGCTTCACACTTCCCTATGTAGCCTACCTACCATCTTGCCTGCCCGATTATTTCCCTCCCTTCCTTCTTTCCTTCCTTCCTTTCTTCCTCCCTCCCTTCCTTCCTTCCTTCCTCACACTTCCCTATTTAGCTATCGGCCATCCTTCGTACCTGCCTACTCGCATCTGCCTAGTAACTATCTTTATAATAACTCTCTCTCTCTCTCTCTCTCTCTCTCTCTCTCTCTCTCTCTCTCTCTCTCTCTCATATATCACCTTTAAAACAAGAAAGGGGAGCGAGAATAGACAGACAGACAGATAGACATCCGGTAGGCTACACTCCATACATACACATAGAAAGAGATAGATAGATAGAGGGTTAGGTAGATCGAAAGGTGGATGCGTAGGTTGGTAGGTCGATAGATCATTAGAAAGGTAGATAGACAAATAGAGAGATAGACTTGGATAGATAGTATGATAGACAAAAACAATACGGGAAATGAGAGATAAAAGGAAAAAACTAGAACATTACGGAGAGAGAGAGCGAGAGAGAGGTGCAAATAGACTGATAGGAAGATAGGGTACGAAGGAAAAACAGACTAAAATATAGAAGATTGGGTAATAGATACATAGATAGATAGAATAGTAGTCATAGTATTGTGATTGTAATTCTGATATCGCAAGTTTAAATCCCGGAGTATTAAATATAGATATTATTGATTTTTTTTTTTTTTTTTTTTTTTTTGGAGAGAGAAAGAGAGAGAGAGAGAGAGACATGCATAGAGAAATAGATGAATATCCGATATATAAAAATGGATAGATAGGTATACAGAGAGAGAGAGAGAGAGAGAGAGAGAGAGAGAGAGAGACCGATAAAACATGGACAGATAAAGAGAGAGAGAAATAGATAGATGGATGGATAGACAAAAGGGGAAAGAGGGGGAGAATTTATTTGATGGAAGGCCTACAGAAATATGCTCTTGGGGCTAATAAAAAGGGAGGGAGGGAGGCTGAGAGAGAGAGAGAGAGAGGGAGAGAGAGAGAGATGTAGGAATGAAGGAAAGAGGTAGGGAGGGAAGGAGGGAGGAAAGATGAAGGAGAGATGAAAAAGAGAAGTGAAGGAAGAAATGAGAGATGGAGAGAAGGAAAGGAGGATGCAGAGAGAGAGAGAGAGAGTGAGGAAGAGACGCAGATGCAGGAATGAGGGGGAGGGAGGGAGGAAGAACGAGGGAGAGATGAAGAGGAGAAATGAAGGAGGGAGGAAGAGAGGAGGGAAGGAGAGAGGGAAGGGAGGGAAGAGAGGCACTGAAGAGGAAGAGAGGGGATTTGCTTCACTTAGGGCAAATGGCACTAGAGAGAGAGAGAGAGAGAGAGAGAGAGAGAGAGAGAGAGAGAGGGGAGGGTGAGTGAGTAAATTGGATAGATTGATTGCTAGAGATATTGACAGACGGGTACTGTGTGTAGGATAGATAGATAGATAGATAGGTAGGTAAACAGAAGGATAAGCAGATGGATATATAGAGAAATTGGAAAGGATATAGATAGAATTAAAGAAATGAGGTGTATCGACGAGGTAAAGTATTGGAGAGAGAGAGAGAGAGAGATTAAAGTTCATCAGCAAAAAGGTGAAAGATTGATTTAAAGTTCGAGAGAGAGAGAGAGATGGGGGGAGAGAGAGAGAGAGAGATGGGGGGAGAGAGAGAGAGAGAGAGTCTGTGCCCTTGTCCAGAGCAGCGAGAGATAAAAGATAAGAGAGTGTCGGCTTTATCATTGGAGTGTGTGCGGGACACTCTCTCTCTCTCTCTCTCTCTCTCTCTCTCTCTCTCAATATTTTTACTGTTTATTTGTATTTATCATTTTGTGTGTCAATTTTCTGTGTAAATAAGCTATCAATCTCTTTGTCTGTTCGCTATCTAACAATCTATCTATTTATTTATCTGTCTATGCGCCAGTCTAATTTAAAGGTACGTTAGGAAGAGATCTAGTACAATGTAAGAATCATATTGTTTAAAGGAGAAGGAGAGGGAGAGCGAGTACGTATGAGGTGGAGGAGTAGTATAGCCTATATGAGGAAGTGTGCGTGGGAGGGGAGTGGATGAGAGAAGGAGAGGGAGACGGAGTATGAGGTGGAGGAGTAGTATATGAGGAAGTGTGTGTGGAAGTGAAGTGGATGAGAGGAGGAGGGAGAGACGGAGTATGAGGTGGAGAGTAGTATAGCCTAGCGGGTATTAGAGGAAGTGCGTGGGAGGGGAGTGGATGAGGGGAGGAGGAGAGGGAGACGGAGTATGAGGTGGAGGAGTAGGATATGAGGAAGTGTGTGTGGGAGTGGAGTGGATGGGAGGAGGATAAGGAGACGGAGTATGAGGCAGAGTAGAATATATGAGGGATTGTGTGTGGGAGTGGAGTGGTTGGGAGGAGAAGGGGAGGAAGACTGTGAACTAACTTGGAAATTGTGTATATGGGAGAAGGTATCAGCATTTCTTAATTTAGTTAACATTTACTTTTCTCCCTCATATATAACCTAGCTAAGAATAATTTCCTTAAGTCACACACAGAGTCTTGGCTATGTAAGTGTTTAATGCTAGACAGTAATAGATATTCTGCCATTACTTACCTATCTACCTATCTGCCTACCTTCATTCCTGTCTACCTACCTCCATGTGTACCTAACTACCTACCTGCCTAACCTCATCCTGTCTACCTACCTGCCTACCTACCCACCTACCTGTCTACTTACCTGCCTACCGACCGACCAACCTAAGGAGCTACCTGCCTACGTATAAATCATAAAAGTAAATATAAGAGAACTACAGAGCGTAATTAAATTCTCTCTCTCTCTCTCTCTCCATGTCTCCCTGAAGGGCGTGAGAGAGATTGTCATATAGAAAGAAAAAATGAAAGAGGGGCAGATAGATAAATAGGCAGGTAAGGGAATTGACTGATAGATAAAAGGGGGTGATTAGATATAAATTCATAGATAGACAGATGGACAAATAGACACATAGATGGACAGTTAGCCAGGCAGACAGACAGACAGGTAGATAGACAGGTAGCCAGATAGATAGATAGGTAGACAGATGGATAGACCGACTTGAACCTTCCCCTGTTATAGTAGTTATTGAACAGTGGAAGAAAGTTGACTAATTGGGACCGGGAGTTTCAACAAGAATTTTGAACTTATAATTAGGACGAACTCTGTATGTGTGTGTGTGTGTGTGTGTGTGTGTGTGTGTGTGTGTGTGTGTGTGAGAGAGAGAGAGAGAGAGAGGGAGACGGGGGGGGGGATAGTCTACAACTGTAAACAAATATTAAAAGAAGATAAAATGAAGTGAATATAGACAGATTAACCTACGTACCGACAAGTATGAGTATGTAAATAGATAGATAGATATTAGAGAGAGAGAGAGAGAGAGGTGGAAAGGCCTATGAAGCTTTCTTTATGTGGACTTGGTTCGTGACTGGGGTAGCTTTAAGAATGGAAAGAAGGAGGGAAGGAAGGAATGAAAGGAGAGAATAAAGGAAGAGGGAGGAAAGGAAGGAAAAAAGAAGTGATGGAAGGAAGAAGGAAGGAGTGACGGATGGGTGGAAGGAAAGAAGTGTACCGGTAGATTGAAAGAAGAGGGAAGTAAGAAGGAAGGAAGGAGAGAGTAAAGAAAGACACAGGGAAGGAACGAAGGGGTGTAAGGAGAAATTAAAGAAGGAGGGAAGGAAGAACGAAGCGAGCAGTGGGAAAAGGGAAGAAGGAAGGAGGGAAGAAGAATGATAGATAGATGGATGTAGGGAAGGAGAGAGAGAGAGAGAGTAGAGACGGAAAGAAAAAAATGAAGGAGAGAGCAGAGAAGGGAGGAAGGAAGGAGTGAAGGTGGAAGAATATGAAAATTGACGAAAGGTAGAAGGAAAGAAGGGACAAGAGAAGGAAGGTGGGAACCAAGGAAGGAGAGAAAGAAGGAAGAGAGAAGGAAAGAAGGAGGGAGAGATAGGGGAGGGAAGGAAGGTGAGAAACGCAGGTGTGAGAACAATAGTGAGGGCTATTTGGGTGGAGAGAGAGAGAGAGAGAGAGAGGGGGGATAGGAAATAGGAGAGAGAGAAAGAAGGGAGAAAAGGATAGGGGTATGGTGTGTACGGTATATATATATATATATATATATATATATATATATATATATATATATATATATATATGTGTGTGTGTGTGTGTGTGTGTGTGAGAGAGAGAGAGAGAGAGAGAGGGGAGAGGCCGGAGGGGGGGGATAGGAAATAGGAGAGAGAAAGAAGGGAAAAGAGGACGGGAACAGACTGTGTGTGTGTGTGTGTGTGAGAGAGAGAGAGAGAGAGAGAGAGCGCTGTTAAAGAGAGATATAGGCCTACGGTACAGATAATGACAGCTTTGAAATCCTAAAAGCATTATTATTGACAGTGAAAGCGATCTCGAGCGCTATAGTACGTTTATTTTAAGCTGGCAAAGATCCCTAACCCCTCTCAGCTCGTCTGATGGGAGGGAGAAAGAGGACGAGTGAGACATAGCGAGAGAGGGAAGAAGGGGACGAAAAGAGTGAGGGGGAGGGAGAAAGGGAGGAAAGGAGGGAAAGCCAATTAGAGGGAGGGATTGTCTCTTAGGGGGTTGAGAGAATGAGGGAGAAAAGAAAGGAGGAAAAAAGGAGGGAGAGAGAAAGAAAAAGAGGAACGTGAGAAAAAACAAAACAAAACAAGGGAGAGAGGGTACTGGGGAAAGGGAGTATAAACTTTTAAGACTCTCTCTCTCTCTCTCTCTCTCTCTCTAATACCGTAGTGTGTGTGTGTGTGTGAGAGAGAGAGAGAGAGAGAGAGAGAGAGATGAAGGGAGGGAATGAGGCTTGTCATTCACCATACCCAGAATACTGTCATTAGCAAGCCGGGGAGAGAGTGAGGAAATCAGAAATGGAGGGAGGGGAATTGTGGAGATCGATAGGTAGATAGATAGATTGATAGGGTAGATAGGTAGATAGATAGAGAGGGGGGAATGAAAGAAAGATAGAGGCAAAAAGAAAATCCTGTTGTTGGAAGGAGGAAGACAGTCAACATATATAAACATGAGAAGGAAGAAAAAGTAAGGACAGAGAGAGAAAGATAATATGAGAGAGAGAGAGAGAGAGAGATGACACAAGCAGTAAGATAATATGAGAGATAGGCCAATATGTAGAGAGAGAGAGAAAGATGACAGGCAGAATGATAATATGAGAGAGAGAAACAAGCGAAAACTAAAACCGAAAGCATTCCGCCATTTTTAAATCCCTGCGCGAACTTCCTCAGCTGTTTAAACCCCCCGATGTAAACAAACAGTGATGTCATAGCCCTGGAGAAGTTGGTCGCTGTTTATTCATTTTTGTTTTTATATATATACAGAACTCTCTCTCTCTCTCTCTCTCTCTCTCTCTCTAAAACCATAATAAGTCCTTGAAATTTCTCGTCGGATATATGTTAGTCTTCCTTATAAATTTTCCATTCAAAAATTGTCATACAAATATTTGAACCAAGTCTCCTGTATTTTTTTTTTTTTTTTTTTTTTTTTTTTTTTTAAAGTATTAGGCCGACGATTCACTTTAAAAATTTCTCTCACCTAAAATAAGGGTGCCAAAATTACCCCATGAATTTCGCGTCAAAATTTAAAAATCCCTCTTTGCCTGATTTTCACTTAAGAATCATCATCGAGTCCAGATTCTTCACGCGATATTTCTTCCTCCAAAAAGTTATGTTTATGTCAGTTTTCCAAGACCCGCCAATTTTTTCCTACTCCAAATTCCTACATCAAACGTTTCTCACTTGTATTTTTCACTCCAGATTTTTCGCAAAACTCCGTTAAAAAAAAAAATAATAATAAAAATGTAAAGAAAAAATTACTTCATCCCATTTTTTTTTTTTCATTATCCTAGCCAGTTTTTTTTTTTTTTTATTCATCCCAAAATATTATCGAGTCAGAATTTTCCACCCAAAATATTGTACCGGACAAATTTTATTCAACCAAAAATTATCTGTTGGTCAAAAAATATTGCACCAAGAATTATCTAACTAAAAAATTTTCCTCGCAAAGTTATCTACAAAAAAAAAAAAAAAAAAAAAAAAAAAAAAAAAAAAAAAAAAAACGCGTCAAAACTTTCGCGCGCCAAAATATTCCGTGGCCAAAACCCATGCTGGCGTGAAATGTCCATAGGCAGGTCGCGTGGCTTTCAGACAAATTCGCTCACCCTATAAATGTCCGATGGAAAATTGAAATTCTACCCAGTTCTGGCCATATATTGGACGTAATGTGACAGATAGAGGGAGGGGAGGGAGGGAGAGAAGGGAAGGGGAGGGGGCATAGAGAGAGGGAGAGGGGGGAAGGGGAGGAGGGAATGGAGAGAATAAGTGTATGAATATATATATTGGGTGAAAAAGAGGGAAAGGAGGAGGAGGAGCAAGGAGGAAGATAGAGAGGGGGAAGATAAGAGAGGGAGAGAGAAGGAAGGTAGGGGAGGGAATGGACAGAGAGGAGGAAGATAGGGGAGGGAATGGACGAAGAGAGAAGGAAGGTAGAGGAGGGAATGGACGGAGAGAAGGAAGGTAGAGGAGGGAATGGACGGAGAGAAGGAAGGTAGAGGAGGGAATGGACGGAGAGAGGAGGAAGATAGGGGAGGGAATGGAGGGAGAGAGGAGGAAGATAGGGGAGGGAATGGAGGGAGAGAGGAGGAAGATAGGGGAGGGAATGGACAGAGAGGAGGAAGATAGGGGAGGGAATGGAGGGAGAGAGAGGGAAGGTAGGGGAGGGAATGGACAGAGAGGAGGAAGATAGGGGAGGGAATGGAGGGAGAGAGAAGGAGGTAGGGGAGGGAATGGACGGAGAGAGGAGGGAGGTAGGGGAGGGAGAGAGGAGAAAGGTAGGGGAGGGAATGGACGGAGAGATGGAGGGAAGAGGGACCCCATGAATGAGGTGGAAAAGAGGGAAGAGGGGAAGGGAGAAAAAAAAAGTGTGAATTGGAAAGAGGAGGGGAATTCTGTATATCGGTAGGGAAGGGAGGGGTGAGAGGGAGGAGGAACTGAAGAGGAGAAGCAGGAGGGAAGAATGTATGAATTTGGTGGGAGAGATGGAGTAAGGGGGTGGCGAGAGAAGAGGATTGTGGGTGGGTGAAAGAGAGGAAGGCGAGAATGTATAATTGTATGGATGGGATAAGTAAGGGAGGGAAAGGGAAGGATGGAAGGAAAGAGAGAGAGAAGAGTATGTGGATGAGGGTACGGGGGGGAGAGACGGAGGAGACAGGAGGGAAAGGAGAGAGGGGAGGGAGAGAAAGAATGTGTGAATGAGAGAGGGGGGAAGGGAGGAAATAAATGCATGGTATGTGGAGGGAGAAGGAGGGGAAAATAGGGAGGAAAAGAATGTATGCATTGAAGGGAAAAGGGGAGGGAGGAAGAGAAGAGAAAGAATGCATGAATGGGAGGGAGGAACTGAAATGAGGGATAAGAGTGAGAGGGAGGGAGGGAGGATAAAGAATGGAGGCGAGAAGGAATGGGGAAAAATGGGAGGGGAGAATGTATGGACTGGGTGGTAGGGAGGGAGAGAAAAAATATGTTGAGGGGAGGGAGGGAGGGAGAGAATATATGTAGGGGAGGGAGGGAATATATATGGCACGGGGGGTTAGTGGGTGGCAGAGTGGAATGACAGTATGTGGAGCAGGGAGAGAGAGAGAGAGAATATGCTTGTGAGGTAAAAGGAAGGAAGGAGGGGAGAGAATATACTCATAAAGGAGAGAATGAATATAACGGAGAAAGGGAGGAATAGAGATGAGGGGGGAGATAAGGGAGAGGGGGGGCAGAATTAGAATGGAGGGGGAAGGAACGTTTAAGGTCATAGGGTGTCTGTCTATCTATTTGTTGTTGTTGTTGTTGTTGCTGAAGTGCTTGTAGTAGTATAGTAATAGTAGTAGCCGGTAGTTATTGTTATCGTAGTGCTTGTAGAAGTAGTAGTGGGAGTAGCAGTAACAGAAGTAGTAGCTGTAGTACAAAAACCTAATGGCCCCGGAATCTTGGTTCTCAAAATGTAGTACACGTATCATCATTCATAATTACTATCATCACTCCAACCAGTTATAGCCCCCCGTGTTCTTTGTTCTCAGACCTGTTCTTCCTCGACTCTATTGTTCTTATCGCTCCATGCCGTTTTATTCTCCTCTGTTATTTTCTCTCCATTCTTTTATTATGTTCCTCATTTACTTTTTCATATCATGTGTTTATATTATTTTATGTTTTTACTTCCTTTATCAGGGTATTGTTATGTTATCTGTTATTGTCTCTTCTATCTGTTCATAATTTGTTCTTCAGCGACGTAATTAATCCTCAAATGAACAGTTAGCCTCAAATATGTTCACCAGTTTGTTCACTGAAACGACAGTTGCTCTGCGTCTTGTCCTCATGTTCATCTTTCTTTCCTTTCTGTTGATTCTTCAGTTTGTTCTCCAGGAAAATAATAATGTTCTTGAGTAGTTTAGTTTGTTCTCTAATACCGTCATATGCACTACTGTTCTTTGTTATTAGGGCTTGTTCTTCACTGACGTACCTCCCTAACCCACTTGTTCTGCCCTGACCTGACACCTGTTCTGCGTTCCGTTCTCACGTTCTTTGCTCTCTGTGCCCCGGGGTGAGAGCACAGAGCTTTCACCAGCATCAGTTTGTGTTTAGAAGGGCGGGGTGGTGGTCCTGTGTGTGTGTGTGTGTGTGTGTGTGTGTGTGTGTGTGTGTGTGTTTGGCTGGCTGGTTGTGTATGTAGACTATGTAGCCTATGTGTGTGTTTGTGTGTGTGTGTGTGGAGGGCTGGTTTTATATGTAGGCTGTGTATGTGTGTGTGTGTGTGTCTGGCTGGCTGGTTTTGTATGTAGGCTGTATATGTGTGTTTGGGTGGCTGTTTTTGTAGCTATGTAGGCTTTGTATGTGTGTATGTTTGTGAGTTTGTGTTTGGGTGTGTTGGCTGGCTGGTTTTGTATGTAGTGTGTGTGTGTGTGTACATCGACCATCACTCTTTATCTAACCATATTGTCAACCATTCTGTTAGGCTATATAAGGTACTTTTTATCTGTATCTCTATTTCTTCTTCTGTCTGTCTGTCTGCCTTCATACCTTTCTATCTGTGTCTGCCTTCATACCTTTCTATCTGTGTCTGCCTTCATACCTTTCTATCTGTGTCTGCCTTCATACCTTTCTA
Source organism: Coenobita brevimanus (assembly GCF_032717465.1). Lineage (NCBI taxonomy): Eukaryota > Metazoa > Arthropoda > Malacostraca > Decapoda > Coenobitidae > Coenobita > Coenobita brevimanus. Next base: position 4,193,311 of record NC_137030.1, on the reverse strand, counting down.
TCTGTGTCTACCTTCATACCTTTCTATCTGTGTCTCCGTGCATCTTACCACCCTCTGTGTTTACCCTTTTGTCTCTTTGTAAGTCTGTTTCTACCTGCTATCTATCTCTGAGTCTATATCTACCTTCTGTCTGTCGTTGTTTTATCTTCCTATCTACGTGTTTGTATTTTTGTATCTGTAGTTGTGTCCTTCTGTGTAAATGCTTGTGTAGCTGGTAATTGTTTAATCTCTCTCTCTCTCTCTCTCTCTCTCAAACGTACCATTCACTCAGCGATTATTCATTTTCTGTCTCCTGCCTTTCTTCCATCCATCCATCCAGTTTTTCCTTCCTTCATTGATTCCCTCCCTCATTTCATCTATCCATCCAGTTTTTTCTTCATTCATTTATTCATCCCCTCCCTTCCTCACTCCATCCATCCATCCAGTTCTTCGTTCATTCATTCCCTCCCTTCCTCACTGCATCCATCCATCCAGTTCTTCATTCATTCATTCCCTCCCTTCCTCACTCCATCCATCCATCCAGTTCTTCATTCATTCATTCCCTCCCTTCCTCACTCCATCCATCCTTATAGTTTTTCCTTCCTTCATTCATTCATTCCCTCCCTTCCTCACTTCATCCATCCATCCAGTTTTTCATTCATTCATTCCCTCCTCTCTTGCCAAACCACGCGCCCCGTATAATATATAGATTTATAAAAAGAAAGAATGAGAGCTGTTTAACATCAATCTCTGTCAGACCATTAGCCATTAAAACTAAAAGCATCTGTTGGAGAGAGAGAGAGAGAGAGAGAGAGAGGGAGGGAAAGTGGGGGGGAGGATAATTTTTGGTTAGGATATTAACATGAAGTTTCCTTGTGTAGACTTTTGCCCCCCCCCTCTCTCTCTCTCTCTCTCTCTCTCTCTCTCTCTGTCAGTAAATGGCCCCTCTTCAGTGCCTCAAAGAAATTGATTCTCTCTCTCTCTCTCTCTCTCTCTCTCTCTCTCTCTATCTATCTCTCTCTCTCTCTCTCATCCCATCTGCCTTCCATAACTCACGTCTACCCACTCGAAGTTTTCTGCACTACATTAGTGTGTGAGAGAGAGAGAGAGAGAGAGAGAGAGAGAGAGAGAGCGGATCGAAATAGGACAGATCTAGATAAAACGAAAGAATGGTAACAAATCGTGAGAGACACAGAAACACAGACAGCTAAATAGATACCTTAGATACGGTAGCTAAACAGATCGAGAGAGAGAGATAGATAGATAGAGAGAGAGAGAGAGAGAGAGAGAGAGAGAGAGAGAGAGCGTAAAAGAGTAAGAAAAGCCGTTCTCTCTTTGGCGCCAAAATTTCTCCGACCAATGAGAATCCGGGTCCTGGTCGTTGGTGCCCTGTGATTGGCCGGGGCTGAGTGCGCCATTGTTGACATTGTGGAGTGAGGAGAGAGCATTGATTTTGTGGAGAGAGGGAGAGAGAAGGAGAGAGGAGAGGAGATAGATGGATAGAGAGGACAGATAGAGAGCTGATGCTGGATGTAGTTGTAGATAGGAGGGATAGATAGGTAGCGGGATGATGATAGATATAGATACAGTAGTTAGGTAGGAAGGATAGATAGAGGGATGACGATAGACATAGTTAGTTAGACTGGAAGGATAGATAGAGGTATGGATGGATAGATGTACATAGAGATAAATAGGTGAGAAGGATAGATAAAAAGATAGAGGGATGGATGGACTTGGATAGATAGAGGGATGAATTGATGGATGTACGGTACTTATAAATAGATAGATAGGCTGTACAGAAATAAATTGACAGATAGCGAGAGAGAGAGAGAGAGAGAGAGAGAGAGAGGAGATGGACAAGTTGAGAAGGAAGAATGGGAGAAGGACGAAAGGGAATAACGTGAAGGAAAGTAGAATGGGAAGTTTAGAGAGAGAGAGAGAGAGAGGTGAGAAAGGTTATTGGGTGAGGGTGAGTGGGGGATTGATTTTGAGAGAAAGAGAGGGAGAGAGAGAAGCGAGTGATCCTATTAATACTACATACCGTATACCATTACCACTCTCCTACACTAATTCCTTTACGGGTACCTTTTATTAACATTAGTATTATTACCTCTAGCAGGCTCGCCATCTATCCATATTTACGGTATCTAGCCTGTCAAGTCATCTGTGTATCTATCTGCCTATGGATCTATTTATCTGTTCCTGTCAGTCTGTTATATCTATCAGTCTGGACCTAGTTAAGCCAATCTGTTGATGTTCACCTACCTGTCTGTCTGTCTATCTTCCTGTCTATCTACCTACACATCTGTTTATCTATCTATATGTAATGTCTAATGCTGTATGCTTAGGGAGTGGCCTAGACAAGTGAATATTTTGGCATTTCCGTCCCTACTCATTAACGCGTAGGAGATTTACTGAAGGAACACTAGACGATTTTATTCAGCTGAGGAAATAAGAGTTTTGTTATTGTGTATAGCGAAACTGTCACAACTACCACTGTCGCTACTACAACTACCGGTACCACTATCGCTGCTACAACTACCACTATCACTGCTACAACTACCACTATCACTGCTGCAACTACCACTATCACTGCTACAACTACCACTGTCACTGCTACAACTACCACTATCACTGCTGCAACTACCACTATCACTGCTACAACTACCACTGTCACTGCTACAACTACCACTATCGCTGCTACAACTACCACTGTCGCCACTACAGCTACCACTATCACTGCTACAACTACCACTGTCACTGCTACAACTACCACTATCGCTGCTACAACTACCACTAACGCTGCTACAACTACCACTTTCGTTAGTACACCTATCGCTACCAGTACCACAACTGCTTCCCCCATACCTCAATTACCACCATCACTATCAACTCCCACCATCACTAACAGCCACCACCATCACTACCACAACTACCACCATCACTACCACCATCACACCACAACTACCACCATCACTACTACCAGCACCTTTATCCAATGTCACCATATGGTACGGTATGTATATTATTCTCTCTCTCTCTCTCTCTCTCTCTCTCTCTCTCTCTCTCTCTCTCTCTCTCTCTCTCTCTCTCTCTCTCTCTCTCTCTCTCTCTCGTTTTTTCTTTCCTTCCTGCCATATCCCTTCTTTTCTTCCTTCATTCATTCATTTCATGTTTCTTTCCCTTCATTCGTTTCTCTCTCTCTCTCTCTCTCTCTCTCTCTCTCTCTCTCTCTCTCTCTCTCTCTCCTCCTCCTCCTCCTCCTCCTCCTCCTCCTCCTCCTTCTCCTTTTCTTCTTCTTTGCTTCTTCCCATATTTGCCCTGTTCCCCCTTCTGTCTTCCTTTCTCCCTGTCGTCTCCCCTTCCCTCCTGTCTCCCTCCATCTCTCCCCCACCAGGTCCATCAGATTAGGATATTGATCATAAAAGGCAAAATAGGCTGGACTGCGAAATTAGAGAGAGAGAGAGAGAGAGAGAGAGAGAGAGGGAGGGAGGGAGGGAGAGAGAGAAAGACTGGTGAAAGTATAGAAGGAAGTGAAAAAAAAAGAAAATTTAAAGAGAGTTATCAGAATGAAGACTGGGGAGGGAAGGAAAAAGATAGATAGAAAGAGGAATAAGAAGAGGGTAGAGGAGGAAGAGAGCACTTAGGAGAAATAAAGAGATGAGGGAGGAGGAAGGGGAAGAGAAGAGGGGAGAGAAGTACGAGAGGAAGGAAAGGAGGAGAGGAGGAAGAAGGGAGAAGGAGAGCAACACGGGAGAATAAAAGGGGATAGGAGGAGGATAGGAAGAAGAGATAAGGCAAGGAGAGGAGGAAGAGGAAAGAAAGGAGAGAGGAAGAAATGCAAACATGGAAGAGGAGGAAAAGGGGGAGGAACATGGGAGAAGAAAAGGGATAGGAGGAGGATAGGAAGGAGACGAAGAAGAGGGAAGAAATGCAAACAGGGAAGAAGAGGAAGGAAGAAGAATAAACACAGGGAAGAAGAAGAGGGGGGAGGAGGAGGAAGAGGAGGCGAGGTGGAAATGACTTTTAGGGCAGAAGGGAAATTGAGATGGAGGGAAGAGGGGAGAGAATAATGGGAGGGATAATTAATGGGGGAGAAGAAGGGGGAAGAAGTAGGGGAGGAAAAATAAGAGAGAGAGAGAGGGAGGAGAAGGGAGGAGGAGAGAATGAATAACTTAATAGGAGGGAGGAAGAAGCAGTAGGTGAGAGAGAGAGAGAGAGAGAGAGAGAGAGAGAGAGAGAGAGAGAGAGAGAGAGAGAGAGAGAGAGAGAGAGAGAGATGAGATGAGAGGGTAGGAGGAGATGAAATTAATAACTAAATCAAGGAAGAGGATGAGAAGAGGAATAAGCAGGAATGATTTTAGAGGAAAAGGATAATACCGAAAGAGTTAAGATAGAAAAGGCAGCAAAAGACAAAGCAACATGAGAACAGTAAAAATATCAAAAGAGAAAAATAATCATAAAAAATTCCTTGAAATGGCAACACCGAACAGCTGATCCAGATGTCAACAAAAACCACGTGACACCCGGAACCAAAACAACACCAGCCAGCACGTGTTGGTTAGGTCGTAAATCCCGTCTGTCTGGCGTGCTTGGTGAGCCTTATGAACGAACGGGGGAGGGCAAAGGGTGGCTTTGACTTCTGGGAAAGGGAGGAGGTTGAATTATGAGAGAGAGAGAGAGAGAGAGAGAGAGAGAGAGAGAGAGAGAGAGAGAGAGAAATATTAACAGTAGCTGGTGACACGCAACTTGGTCGGACGTCTTGGCATTTTTAGGAGAGTTTAGACACTAACTCAGGTACAAAATGACAGAGATAATAAAGAGATAAACTAAGCTAATAAATGGTCGAACGGAGCCAGTAAATATGTAGAAAAAGCTAAACAAGGTAAACAAAGCTAAGAATACGCTCTAGCAAAGTGTTTATAATGCAATACCAGCGTCGCCTTTGGCATTGGAATATAAAACTCTTCGGTCACATTTTGCCAGATTTCAAAGCCCTTGCCCATTGAATCCTCTCGGAACAATTATCATATTAAATCATTACGATCTAGGCATATTCTTACTGACCAGACGATTTTATTGAGTAGACAGAAGCCATGATCAGTTAGGCTAATCCATTCAGTTCAGTGGCATTTTTTTATGTTATTCTTGTCACCACCGGACGATTTTCTTCAGCCCAGGACAGACCCCAGGTAGTGAGGGGGTTATTGAAGACTATGACCCATATTCTTAGCGGTTAAAGAAACTCCCTAGCACCATCTCCTAGGCGATTTATTTTACTTATTATACCTTATTGTCCTACACTGTTATATAAGTCATTCAAACATCGCCATACACTCCATGAAGAACGTTGAGCCTTAAAAAAAAACCCCTGCATTGAAGGGATTAATAGGAACAGCTGAATTAAATCGTCTGGAGGGAGCAAGAATAAATGGTCAGGTGTTTTGCTCTCACCAGACGATTTTATTAATCTTAAAAACACATTGAAGGAGGTTAATAAAGAAGGTGAATGAAAATCGTCTGGAGATAGAAAGATTAGAATAAGGTCAGGCGTCTCGCTAGTACAAGACGATTTTATTCATCTTTAAAAACACATTGAAGGGGGTTAATAAAGACTAAGGTGAATTACATCGTTTGGAGATAGCAAGAATAAAGAGAGTAAGAAAGCGCCTTGCTACTACCAGGCGATTTTAGTCATCTGTTAAAAAAATCGCATTGAAGGAATTACTGAAGCCTGCCCTGTGCTGAATAAAACCGTCTGCTGGTATACTCCTTTCACCATTACTTGGCCCAAATTATCGCCCGGTTCTGGCTTATTTCCCGTGGCCCAGACTTAGACAATACTGCTATTCTTCATCCTTATTATAGCACTTCTTCGTGACTAGCATCGTGTTCTAATGTTAATCTGTTGTGTATAAGCAGTATTCAAGATGGAGAGATGGAAATTTTAGGCCAAGTTAGATTAAAAAAGACATTTTGCACTACTTTACATAGCACTTCTTCGTGACCAGCATCGTATTTTAATGTTAATCTGTTGTGAGTAATCAGCATTCAAGATGGAGAGATGGAAATTTTAGGCCAAGCTAGATTAAAAAAGACATAGGCTGATGAACTACTTTACATAGCACTTCTTCGTGATTAGCAACGTATTTTAATGTTAATCTGTTGTGAGTAATCAGCATTCAAGAGAGAGATGGCAGTTTTAGGCCAAGTTCTAGTAAAAAGAAAATAGATAATACTGTACAATAGATAGAGATATAAATAGATACCGTAGATGATAATGCAATAGATGGATAGATAGATAATACAATAGACAGATAGATAGTAGATAATATAATACTTAGCTAATAGATAATACGATTGATAGAATGTAGATAATACAATAGATAGATAGTTGATATGGTAATACAATAGATAGAAGATAACACAATAGATAGGTAGATAGATAATACAATAGATAGATAGATATTACAATAGATAGGTAGATAGATAATACAACAGATAGATAGATATTACAATAGATAGATAGTAGATAATACAATAGATAGACAGATAGACAAAGAAGAGATAATACGCTAGATAAAGATTAATGGAAAGGTCTGGAGGGAGGAGATTAATGTGGGAAACTTGAAACTAAGATGGAAGGCTGGGACTGAAACTGGCTTCCCTGGAGAGAGAGAGAGAGAGAGAGAGAGAGAGAGAGAGAGAGAAGTGGGGGACAGTAAGAATGAGGGAAGAGAGAGAAGAAAGAAACAGACACCATAAGAAGGAGTATGGATGGTGATTGAGAGAGAGAGAGAGAGGACTGTAAGAAAGAGGGAGGACTGTAAGAAAGAGGGAGGGAGAGGGAGGACTGTAAGAAAGAGGGAAGGGAGAGAGAGAGACAGTAAGAAAGAGGGAGGGAGAGAGAGAGGACTGTAAGAAAGAGGGAAGGGAGAGAGAGAGGACAGTAAGAAAGAGGGAAGGGAGAGAGAGAGGACTGTAAGAAAGAGGGGAGGGAGAGAGAGAGACAGTAAGAAAGAGGGAAGGGAGAGAGAGAGACAGTAAGAAAGAAGGAAGGGAGAGAGAGAGGACTGTAAGAAAGAGGGAAGGGAGAGAGAGAGACAGTAAGAAAGAGGGGAGGGAGAGGGAGGACTGTAAGAAAGAGGGAAGGGAGAGGAGAAAAATAGATACCATAGTTTGGAAAATGAATGATAGATAGAGATGGGAGGGAGAGGCATAAACAGGAGAGAGAGAGAGAGAGAGAGAGAGAGAGAAATAGAGATAGAAAGAGGGAGATAAAGTTGGAAAGAGGACTTTGAGAGATTAAGTATTTGTTGGGGCGTTAAGTTAGAGTGAGAGAGCTTAACTTTGGGTGATTAGAGAGAGAAGAAAGTGAGAGAGGGCAAGGAAAAGTTTAATGAGGGAGAGAGAGAGAGAGAGAGAGAGAGAGAGAGGCAGGGTAGAGTTATTAATGTTGATTCTATATTTACATGGTAGCTTGCCCTCCACACGCACACTAACTCCCACACACACACACACACACACACACACACACACACACACACACACACACACACACACACACACACACACACATCGTACATCACGTTCGTACATAGAGAAAAAACACGATTTGTTTGCAAAATTACATACAAAAAAACATACATACATCTTCAAAGGCATACACACGCAGTGACTAAGTTTTCTTATATCTGTACACATTATATACACACACTGTATATGGACAGAACAGGCTACATACATACATACATTCAGATTTACACACAGACGCACACAGGTACTCCGCAGTACATTCGTGCACACGGTAAAAACACACACACGCGATTTATGAACACGCGAAAATACACACACACACACACACACACACACACACACACACACACACACACACACACACACACACACACACACACACACACACACACACACGCACACACACACACACACGCAGGAGGAGAGAAGGAAGGAAAGGGTGAGGGAAGTAAAGATAAATACGGAGGAGGAAAGATAAGAGGTATATGAAAGAAGAAAAAGAAGAGTGGAATGATGGAAGAGGAGGAGGAAAAAGAAGAGGAGGAGGAGAAGGAGGGAGGGAGGTGGGAAGAAAGTCGAAATGGAACGAGTTAGGAAGCGTAGAAGAGAAAAATGAATAAGAGAGGAGGAAAGAGACAAAAGGAAAGGAAATAAAGAAATATAAAGACGAAAAGGCATGTATATTTGATCGAATAGAAGGTCAAAGAATAAAGAGAAGAAATAAAGGAAAAAGGCGGAATAGGGAACGAGAAAATAATAAAGGAAGAAAGAAAGGGAGGAGGAAAAAATTAAGGAAATAGGGAAAAGTAGAGAAAAGGGGAGGAGTTGAATAGCCTAAACACATATATTTAAGAGTGAAGGAGGGAGGGAGGGAGAAGGGAGAGAGAAAGAGAAGGGAGGTTAAGAGGGAGAGAGGAAGAGGAGAGGGAGGAAAAGGTAAGGAGGAGGGTGAGAAGACGGGAAAGGGGGTGAGGAAAGGAGGAGGGATATTAGAGCAGGGAGAGAGGGAGGGAGGGAGAGGGAGAGTGATAGAAGGAGGAGGAAGAGATAAGAGTATAGAGAGATTAATGGGGAGAGGAAGGGGGATAGATAAGGAGAGAGAGGGGGGGGAGGAAGACGAGGACAGAAAGGGAGGGAGGAATATTGGAAGAAAGAGAGAGAGAGAGAGGGAAGGTGGAGGGACTGAGGGGAAAACCTAGAGGAGGGAGAGAAATTGGAGGAGGGGAATAGGGAATGAGAGAGAGAGAGAGAGAGGAAGGGAGGGGGGAGAGAGAGAGAGAGAGGGAGGGAGGGGGGAAAGAGAGAGAGAGAGAGAATTTAAGGGTGAGGTAGGAGGATTGATGAGGGGGAACTGAAAGGAGAGAAAATGGAAAAAGGAAATAGAAAGTTAGGGAATAAGAGAGAGAGAGAGAGAGAGCGAGGAAGGAAGGCTGACTTAACCTTATCAATCAAGATTAATTGATAGATAATCAAGAGAGCAAGGCACCTCTCTCTCTCTCTCTCTCTCTCTCTCTCTCTCATTTATTCCACAGCCTTCTTCCTGTCTCCGTTCCTAATATACCTTCGCATTCTCACTCCCTTCATCTCCCTTTCATCTTTTCCTCTACTGTATATTCTCTCCCTTTCCTCCCTCTTTCCCTCCCTTTTTCCCATTTTTCCTTTCTACCCTCCAATTTTCCCCTCCTGTCTACATTCCTCTCTCACATACTTCCACTTTTTCCCTCCCTCCATGTCCTTTCCTCTCCTCTCCCTTCTTATATTGTCTCCCTGCCTCCCTTTGAAGTTGTCTCCCTCCCTCCCTCCCTTCCAGTTATTTCTTTTCTCTCTCCCTTCCATTTTCCCTTGCCCGCTTTACATTCTCTCCCCTTCTTCTTTTCCTGCCTCCCTCTTTCTCCCTTCCTTCCTTCCTTCCTCCCTCCCTCCCATTTATTCCCTCCCTGTCTCCCTTCCTAACTCTCCAATTACCTACCCAACCAATTCTCATTTCCTCTCTCTCTCTCTCTCTCTCTCTCTCCTTTTTTTCTTCGCGTTTCCCATCTCTTTTCCTTAATTTTCTTCCTTCTTCCGGTTTTCCTTGTTTTTCTACCTTCGTCCCTACCTACCTGCTTTCCTTCCTTCCCTCTCTCCATCCCTTTCCTTCTTCCATCTTTCCTTCCTTTTTTCTTTTCTTCCTAACTTCCTTCTTTCCTTCCTTCTTTCTTGCTTTTCTTCTTTGCCCTTTCTTTCTCCGTCTTCATCTTTTCTCTCAGTCCTTTCTTCCTTCCTCCCTCTCCTTCCCTTTCGTTATTCTTCCTTCCTTCCACGTTTCTTTCCTCAGCCATTTCTCCCTCCCTTCTGTCCTCCCTTTTCCTCTCTCGCATTTTCCTTGCTCCCTTTACACTCTCTTCCCTCCCTCCCTCCCTTTTTCTCCCTCCCTTCCTCCCTGACCTCTCTCCCCTCCAATCACCCATCTCCCCTTCTGATTATACCACAAGTCTCTCTCTCTCTCTCTCTCTCTTTCTGCTCCTTCCTTCCTCACTTCTATCTTTTTCTTCCTCTCCTTCCCTCCTTCCTTCCTTCCTTATGCATATTCAGAACATTAGGATGAATTTAATGTAATGAACCACGCTATTAGATTAAGAGAGAGGGAGAGAAGGCCTATGCATAAAGAGGAATTGCGATCACAGAGAGAAACAGAATCAAAAAGAGAAGCTGAGTTAGAGAATTAAAGATAGTTCCCAAATGGTACAGTTAGAGAGAGAGAGAGAGGGAGAGAGAGAGAGAGAGAACTTTGAAGGGAAGAGGAGAATAGTTTGGTAATAGAAAGTTGAAATTGTTTTTGAAGTTGTAACAGTAGAATACAAACTTGGGCAGACGTAGGTTCTTGTTTCTATCTACTTCCAGTACTTACCTGCCTACTTACATGTCTACCTACCTGCTCCTCATTACCTTCCTACTTACTTGCCTACCAGAAACCTGACTTCCTGCTTTCCTACCTACCTTACCGCCTGCTTTCCTGTCTACCTATTTGTCTACTTCCCTGCACATCTGCCTCCCGATCTACCGATATACCTACCTACCTACCTACACACCTTCCTGCTTGCCTGCGTACCTACCTACCTACTTACTTACTTTAACCTTCTTTTACTGTATTTGCCTACTTACCTACCTACCTTCCTACCAATTTACCTTCATGGGTTGTCTTATTACCCCTCTACCCACTTTCTCTACTACCTACCCACCCACCCTTCCACCCGCTTACCTGCCTACTTACCTGCTGTACCTACTTGCCTGTCAGTCTGCCTGCCCACCTTCGTACCTACCTACTTACTTGCTTGTCTAGCTGTCTACCAACCTCTCTGCCTGCTTAAGTATCTTTCTATCTACCGGTATCTATCTATCTTTATCTACGGTATCTGTCTGTCTATGTTTATCTGTCTGTCTAACTATCCATCCATGTGTCTTTCTATCTGTCTATCAGTCCATCTGTCTATCTGTCTATCTATCTATCTGTTTATCTGTCTAACCATCCATCCATTATCTATCTATCTATCTATCCATCTGTCTATCTATCTATCCATCTGTCTGTCTATCTGTCTATCTATCTATCTCCATCTATCATCCTACCTTTCATACACCGCTTCATATCAGTGCCAAATTATGTTCCACCTTTCTTGTAAAATTTCCATCAAGCATTTCAGTCCTGCACTGTGCTGCTTCTGCCTTTTTTCTTGTACGGCTGATTCTCGGAGGGTTGGGAGGGTGAAGGAGAGCCCTTTGCATTACCACTACCATATTCTGCTTCTTTGATGATTCGTCTTTAGTATAGTTGATTTATCTTTACTTGGCATTAATTTATATACCTCTTTACCTCAGTCGATGGTCAGGTGTAGTTAGGTTGGAGGATTGATTTTGACTAGTAACCAAGGAGACTCGTCTTTACCTGGCATTAACTTTTAACCCCCTTCAGCTCAGTCGATGGTCAGGTTCAGTCAGATTGGAGGGTTGATTTGACTTGTAACCAAGGAGATTTATCTTATACCTGGCATTTTTAACCCCCCCTTCAGCTCAATCGATGGTTAAGTGTATTTAGGTTGGAGGGTTGATTTGACAAGTAACCAAGGAGACTCATTCGTACCTCATATCTGACTTGGTATTCGAGTTCAGAGTAGCCCGGTTCCGTCAGATGAAAAAATAATTATAATATTTAACATTTCACTGCATGAGTCCATTTACGGAGCTGGATAAAGTCAGTTGGTGGTAATAAGTATAACTCTCTCTCTCTCTCTCTCTCTCTCTCTCTCTCTCTCCCCCTCCGTATTCTAATTTAAATCGCCTTTCCGGCTTAGTATTAATTCCTCCAGAGGGAAGGAAGCATGAGAGAGAGAGAGAGACTAGGCAGGTGGGATGGAGGGAGAGAGGGAAGGAGGGAAAGAAGGGATCGAATAAGGAAAGGGAGGATGGAGAGAGGGAAAGGAAGGGAAAGTGCAGGAGGGAGTGAAGGAAGGGTAATGGAGAGGGAAGGAAGGGAAGATGGAGGGAAGGTTGAAGAGAGGAAAAGAGGGGGAGAATGAATGAAAGGAGGGGATGATGGTGAGAGGGAAGGAAGAAAGGAGGAAGGAAGGGAGTGAATAAATGATAGAAGGAAGAGAAGACGGATTGAGGGGAAGGAAGGAAGGGATAGAGAATAACAGAGAGAAGGCAGGGGGGAATACAAAAAGAGAAGAAGGAAGAAAGGAAGGGAGGGAAGACGGAGAGGAAAGAAGGGAGAGAGGAAAGGAAGGAAGGGAGTAAAGGAGGACAAAAGGAAGAGTAAAAGATTATGGAAGAAATGAGAAGGACATAAGAAGGAAGAGAATGAAAGCTGGAAGGACGATAAGTGAAGGAAAAGAAAAAGGAAGAAAGTGAAAGAAGGAAATAATACAAGTGAAGGAAAAAGAGGGAGAGAGGGAGTAAGAAAGAGGGTGAGATAAGTGTTTGGAGAAGCAATAGGGAGGGAGGGAACGAAGGGGGGGAGTGAGGGAGGATGGAAAGAAATTGAGGAGCGAGTCCTGAGTGTTTTTACAATGAAGAAGAGGAGAGAGAAGGGAGGAATGTAGGAGGGAAGAAAAGGGAAAGGGAGGATAGGAAATGAAGGATGGAGGGAAAGAAGGATGAGATGATGGAAGGAAAACAATTAAAAAGAGAGAAGGACGTTGAGGGTAGGGAAGGCAGCAATGAGAGGAAAAAATGAAGGAAGGAAGGTGAGGAAATAAGTAAGGAAAGAGGGAAGTAAATAAGAAGGAAGAGAAGAAGAAAATGATGTAAGGGAAAAGGAGTAAGAAAAAAGAGAGGGAGAAAAGAATGGAAGGAAGAAGGGAGGGGAGAAAGAGGGTGATGGAGGACGGGAGATGAGTGTTTATACAGCATATTTTATCATGTTATAAAGAGAGAGAGAGAGAGTAGATATATGAAAACGGAGAATAGATACTCGGTAGATAAATATGTAGACAGATTAAGATATACATAGAATGAGCAAGAGGGAGGGGAATTGATCAGAAGAGAAAACAGCAACTGGGTAGATAATTAGAAAAGACAATTTAAAATAACCTGTCCAGGGGTATCCTCACCATTAACCTCACCAGGGGTACTCCCACCTGGGGTTGCCCTGCTTTTGGGGTGTTACAGTCCTTGGAGACGAACCCCCTTGAAGAATCTTGTTCCCCTTAGGAATATAGAACCCCACGTGTAACAAGACCTCAATTTCGAGGAGAACTTTTTATTTTATTTTTTACGGAGAATTTAGTTTACTGGCGAGTTACTCCTTAATATAAAAATGTTAAAAATATAAAGTTACAGGTTACAACTTAGCATACCTGGCCAGCGAATTCCCACACCAGTTCAGAAAATGGATAGACGGGGGATCTGATTTACTTTTCATTACCTTTCTAAGTTTATTGAAATCGTCTGAAGGAAGGAAGACTAAATGTAAAAAGTCACAAGATTCAGTGGGTTTAATTGTTGACTGTCTGTATAATTAGATATCTAGATGGGGGGGGGAGAGAGAGAATAGATACTTGGTTCATAATTATATAGACAATTTAAAATATAAGATACTGAGAGAGAGAGAGGGGGGGGGGAGAGAAGTGTGGTTGACGTGATGTATTGAACAGGATTTGAGAGGGAAGGAGAGAGGGTGGGATGGAGGGAGGTAAGATGGAAGGATGACGGAGGAGGAGAGAAAAGGAAGGCGGTAAGAAAAAGATATAATGAAGGATGGAGAGAGTGAAAAGGTGGTGAAAGTGTAAGGCAGATAGATTATGGATAGATAGCTAGTTTGATAGATAGATAGGTTGATGAATGGGTAGTTAGATAGATAGATAGACAGACATAGAGGTAGAGGGGGAATAAAGGAGTATTGGAAAGAGCATCAGATAAAGTTTGTAAGATTAAAGTTGAAAATACACGTACATACCTGAGAGAGAGAGAGAGAGAGAGAGAGAGGGAGGGAGGGAGAGAGAGAGAGAGAGTGTCTAATGCAGATGACAATTTAGATCACTTGTGCTGCCATTCTATCCCCTCAGCCTATCTATCTATCCTTCTCTCTCTCTCTCTCTCTCTCTCTCTCTCTCTCTCTATCTCATCGGTTATGGTAGCTGAATGTATTTCTATCTATCGTTCCGTATCTGTTTTCTATTTATCTATCTGTCTGTATTCTGTCCATCTATCTAGCTTATTGGTCTATCGCATCTTTCTTCGACCCCTCCTCCTCCTCCTCCTCCTCCTCTTAGCTTCTTTTTGTGTTCTCTCTTCCCCTCACCTTTCCTGACTCCTTTCTCCTCCTCCTCCTCCTTATCTTACCCACTTCTTCCTCCTTCTCATCTTTCCTTCCTGCATTCTCCTCCTCTCTTCCACCTCTCCTGACCTCCTCCTCCTCCTCTCTTCCTCCCACTTCTGACCTCTTCCCCCTTCTCCTTCTCACAAAAGATTCTCAAAGTATCAGATTTCAAAAAGATCAATAGATTTTAATTCAATATATCCGCTTTTCTTTCATCAGATCTCCCTTATATTTTCGTTCACCGTGTTTCATTTAGTTTAGTTCAGTTTCGTTAAGTTTCGCATTTTTCAGTTTTATTAAGATGTTGAGTTGCGTTTGGATGTTTCATATTGTTTTGTTTGTTTATTTTTATTTTTATTATTTTTTGGCCATGTGGAGGGGATGAGAATAAGAGACTGACTAGGAGAGTATGAGAATAAGAGACTGACTAGGAGAGTATGAAAATAAGAGACTGACTAGGAGAGTATGCAATTAAGAGACTGACTAGGAGAGTATGAAAATAAGAGACTGACTAGGAGAGTATGAAAATAAGAGACTGACTAGGAGAGTATGAAAATAAGAGACTGACTAGGAGAGTATGAGAATAAGAGACTGACTAGGAGAGTATGAGAATAAGAGACTGACTAGGAGAGTATGAAATTAAGAGACTGACTAGGAGAGTATGAAATTAAGAGACTGACTAGGAGAGTATGAAATTAAGAGACTGACTAGGAGAGTATGAGAATAAGAGACTGACTAGGAGAGTGTATGTGTCTGAGGTGGAGTGGTATATGGGAAAAGGGGCTGTGAGTTGGAGAAAGGATAGCCAGATAACGGAGGACTAGGCGATACGGAGGCGATTTGTTTGTGGCCACCTTTTCCGAGACTGAGGCTTCTGGCTGTAGGTAGATATACGGACAGATAGATAGATAGACAGACATAATTTCGCATTCCTATCGAGAACAAGCTGAACAAAGTAGTAGTAGTAGCAGTAGTGGTTGTTGTAGTAGTAATAGTACCTGGTAGTAGTAGTTTTAGTAGTAGTAATAGTACCTGGTAGTAGTAGGAGTAGTTTTAGTAGTAGAAGTAGTAATAGTAGTAGAAGTTTTAGTAGTAGTTTTAGTAAAAGTAGTAGTAGTAGGAGGAGGAGTAGCAATAGGAGTTGTTTTAGTAGTAGTAATAGGAGTAGTTTTAGTAGTGGTAGTAATAATAATAATAGTAGTAGTTTTAGTAGTAGAAGCATTAATAGATGAATAAATAAGTAGGTAAATAAAGAAGGTGTGAATTACCGTATATAAACCATGTGTACGTACCCTCCACCCACCAGATTGTGTCTACATAATGTTTATTTGTTACTAGCGGGGTACACCTCTGGCCTGGGAGCCTTAAGTATCTGCTGTATTGCACACTGTAGTAGTAGTAGTGGTAGTAGTAGTAGTAATGGTGGTGGTGGTGGTAGTAGAAATAGGCTAATAGTGGTATCGGTAGCAGTAAGTGGTGGTGGTGGTGGGAATAGTAGCGGTAGTTATAACAGTAGTAGTAGCGGTAGTTATAACAGTAGTAGTAACAGCAGCAGTAGTTATAATAGCAGTGGTGGTGGTGGTAGATAGTAACATAGTGGTGGTGGTAGAAGTAGTAGTAGTATAATGGTAGTGGTGGTGGTAGAAGTAGTAGTAGTATAATGGTAGTGGTGGTGGTAGTAGTAGTAGTAGTAAACAAGTAATCGCCTCATAGCCTGTTTACGTCGCCTTTACCTAATGAAGCAGTATGTAAATGAGGGGAAACACGACAGCCTGCCCTTCCCTGTATTAAAATGTGCAGGGGGGAGACTGGGTGGGGTGTTGCCAGAGATGTAAGTGTTTTCTTGTGTGTGTGTGTGTGTGTGTGTGTGTTTGTTGTGTATGTGTGTGAGAGAGAGAGTGTTTATGCGGATGAGTGTGTGTGTGTGTGTGTGTGTTTGAGAGAGAGAAAGAGAGAGAGAGAGTGTGTGTGTGTGTGTGTGTGAGCTTGTATTTGTGTATTCTTGCTCGCTGGCTGTATCTTTCAAACAGTATTTTGGAAGGTTATAGTTTTGGTTGTGAGCTTTCTGTGTCTTGTTATTTCTTGGTTCCTTTATAGTGTTTGTGTCATTTTGTTTCCTATATGAAAACGTGAAGGTGCAGCATTAATGTTTTGTGTGTGTGTGTGTGTGTGTGTGTGTGTGTGTGTGTGTGTGTGTGTGTTTATTGCAGGCGTGTGTGTGTGTCAAGGTAGACTATACAGGTTTTATTTATACGATACCGGTGCTCATCTTTATAATTAAATCGCGTCAGACATCTTACGAAGAAATGTATTCCTATTCATTTTACTAAGATATTTCGCCTTATCCTCCTTCCTAAGAATTTATAGTCTCTTTACCATCACGTTTCATATTCACGTTACTAAAAACAATTATGTATTATTTTCTTTACTACTTTTTATAATTTTCTATATTGAGTCACTTCGTCTTCTTACTAAGAAATTACGTCTTAATCTCTCTACCGGGAAATTTCCTTGTACCTTGTCAGACTTGGCAAGGACCAGATTTGAACTACGACGCACCAGAGAGAGAGAGAGAGAGAGAGAGTATTGAAACTTGAAGGATAGAGATACCGTATCGTGGACATACATACATACAGACAGGTAGGTAGACAAGTGGTAAGTGACTGGACTGAGACACGGGGGAGAGAGAGAGTATTGAAAAATGGAGGGTGGACGAGATGGAGAAATATACCGTAAACATACATACGGACAGATTAATAGGTAGATAGACCGAGATAAATGAGTGAAACAGTGAGAGAGAGAGAGAGAGAGAGAGCGTAAAGGTGTGTGTTTAACATATGACAGTTCAGATCTCTCGGCCAGTCCATCCATCATTACCTACTTCTTGCGTAACTAGTGAGAGAGAGAGAGAGAGAGAGAGAATTGCGTGTATATGTATGAATATCTCCAGTGTTAATGAGTAGATGCTCTCGTTAATAGACATAATACTGTTCCTAAATTAGCGTTGTCTATAATCGATTTACATTAACTTGGCCCAGAGTTTTGTCCTTTTGCAGCTTAATTCACGCAGTTCAGGGGAGAAAAAAGGCAACAGTGTGGCTCTATATCCATTCCATAGCACTTTTTCGTGACTAGCATCATGTCCTAGAGTTATATTATTTTTTCAGCTGAATATTTAAGATAGAGGAGCGACACTTTTTTGCCAGGTTAGAGTAAAAAGAGTATAGTAATGCAGGAGTGGTGCCAGATAGGACGCGTTTCAGTGCTATCCGGATAAATAATGCTGGCAGGCAAAATAGTGCGTAAAGCTAGTTATACCTGGTGTGTAGTGTCTGTGTGGTGTCATCAGAGTTCTTTCCGTCTTTCCTGTGAAGTTTCCCTGACATATTTTTGCTGCGTCCTTCTCACATTTTCCTGCCGGTATCGACTGCAGGGTTTTGCGTAGGTTGAGGGGGGTGCCATCTTGCTTGAGTATCCTTCTGTTAAGCTCATAGAGGTAGATATCATAGTCATAGTCGGTTTGAGGTTAGATCTATTGTTGTGGACTTACTGAGTTGAGGGGCGATCCGTATGAGATTGTATTTACAAAAAGGGACACACCTAACGGGGCAGCGAGATTATTATATATATATATATATATATATATATATATATATATATAGATATATATATATGTGTGTGTGTGTGTGTGTGTGAGGAATGTTGGCGGATCTTGTAAACAGTGATCTCTTATTGAGCGTGCGTGCCGGGGACCGTGATGGAACCCAGCTCTCTCCCCCATGTGCCAGAGAGAGAGAGAGAGAGATGGAACCCAACACTCCCCCATGTTGCAGGATTTGGAGGATAATGTTCTTACAACTCCAGCCTCTTATATCATGTTGGGAACTCACTGCAAGACTTTAGACATCACCAGAGACATGGGTAAGGAGGCTTCCAAGCACCTCTTCCTTAGCGATTTATTTTACGGCCGGTTAATATCTTTTCGTACGTTATTTATGCAGAGTATGATAATATTGGAGGGATTCATATGACGCAGAATAAGACAGTAAGGTGTAATAAGCAAAATAAATCGCTTAGGAAAAGGTGTTAGGGAGCTTCCTCAACCGGCGAGAACACGGGCGCAACAGACACACCTATACTCTTTTCACATTAACTTGGCCCAGATTTTCGTCCTTTTTGCGACATATTTCTCGTAGCCCCAGTGCGAAATGGAACAATACTGTTGCTCTACGGCCTTTCCATAACACTTCTTTGTGATTAGCAGTTATATTCTAGTGTAAATTTATTGTTAGGAATCAGCATTCAGGATGGAGGGGTGGCAGTTTTAGGTCATATCAGTATAAATGGAGTATATTAGACGGGCGAGGACAAGGCTGTGGTAGTGAATTGATAGTCTCTCTCTCTCTCTCTCTCTCTCTTTCTCTGTAGTACGTGTGTGTGTATGTGTAGTATGCGGGTGTGTGCGTGTGTATGTATGTATATATGTGTGTGTGTGTGTGTGTGTTTATGTGCGCGCAGTAGTGACACCATCTACACCTACACCAAGGGGATGCATAACACAGGACATAAAGCTTGGGAGTCAGGTTGGTGTAACAGTACTGTGTCTCAGGGGGGGAGGCTGGGGCAGATTGGCAAGGGAGTAGGTGTGGGGGGGGCTGCATATTGTGAAACACTGTGATACCCACTGATCGCAACGGGGCAGGGCAGGGGAGAGGGGTGGGGGAGATGGAGGTAGAGGGGGAGTGGTAAGATAGGGGAGAAGGAGGGGAGATAGAAGTGGAAGGGGTGGGGTGTGGAGATAAGGGAGAAGGAGGGGAGATGGAGGTGGAGGGGGAGTGGTGGGGGAGATGGGGTGAGGCGGGGGAGATAGAGATGGAGGGGGAGAGGGAGAGGTGGGGGAGATAGAGATGGAGGGGGAGAGGCGGGGGAGATTTAGATAGAGGGGGAGTGGTGGAGGAGATAGGGGAGAAGGAGGGGGAGGAGAGGTGGGGGAGATTTAGATAGAGGGGGAGTGGTGAAGGGAGATGGGGGGAGAGGGAGAAGATGAAGGATAAAGAGAGGTGGAGGGGGAAGAGGGGAAGGTGTGGTAAGAGGAGGAGGAGAAGGAGGCTTGGGAGAAATGGAAGGGGAAGAATTGAGAGAAGTATTGAGACGAAAAAATAACACTTGAAAACATTGGTATAAAAGGAGAGGATGGTGATGTAACTTAAGTGATGTCTCTTGGCCTTGATGGGTGACAGACAGGTGAGTACGGTATGTGGTGATGACAGGTGTGGGTCTCAGGTTAAGGAAGCTCCGTAACACCTATTCCTAAGCGATTTATTTCGCTCAATACACATTACTGTTCTCGTCTGTGTTTTATTATTATTATTAATTACCGGTATTATTATTATTATTATTATTATTATTATTTTTACTACTACCACCACCATCACCACCACCACTACTACTACTACTGCTACTACTACTACTACTACTACTACTACTACTTCCACCACCACCACTAGTACTACCACCACCACTACTACTACTACTACTACTACTACTACTACTACTACTACTACCACCACCACCACCACCACCACCACCACCACCACCACCACCACCACCACCACCACTTCCACTACTACTACTACTACATTATAGAATCTTCAAAAATTATTCTGTTTCTATCGCTTACAAAATTTTCCCCTGTGACTATAATTCAATCATTTTTCTTCTGGACTGTTTTTGAGTGTGTTTGTAATTTCGTAGCGTAATTTCGTCTTATAATTAGCTAACGAAGGGGGTTTATTTTCATTCGTCCACCGCTGAGAGTGCACGGTGCTGAGATCCCATTGTTTTGATGGTTTTTATGCTGTGTGGGTTTTTTTCTGGGATTCTCCTCTGTCTGTCTGTCTTTCTCTGTCTCTCTCTCTCTCTCTCTCTCGACTGACTCCTTTTCTCTTTCTTTTCCTCCTTTTTGCCTTCCTATATTCTCACCTTCCCTCCCTTCTTTTTCTCTCCCTTGATTTTTCTTCTCTCTTTCCTTCTTTTCTCTTCTTTTCTTCCCTCCTCCTTTCGTCTTTAATCCTTCCATCCTGTTTTTCTTTCCTTCTTTTCTTCCTTGTCTAATTCTCTCCCTCTTCTCCATCTTTTTCCTTCCTCCTTCTGTCTCTCCCTCCTTCCCTTCTCGTTACCTCCTTCCCATCTTGCCCCCTCTCCCTCCTCCTTTCCTTCCCTCCCTTTTTCTGTCTCTCCTTCCCGTGAAAAATTGGCGACAAGGTCAGATTAACCTGCTTTCCTCCCTTCCTCCCTCCCTCCCTCCTCTCCCTTTCTCACCTTCCTTCCCTCTCTCCCGATCTTACCTCTCCTCCCTATCTTCTCCCACCTTTCCTCCCTTTCCTTCACTCCTCTCCCTCTCCTTTCCCATCTGTTCTCTTCTCCTTCCCTCCCTCCTCATCTTACCTCTCCTCCTTACCTTCTATCACCTCACCTTCCCTCCCTCTCCCTCCTCGCCTTTCCTGTCCTCCCTCCCTTCCTCTCCATTTTACCTTTTATCCCCCTCCTCTCACCTTCCCTCCCTCTCTCCCTCCCTCTCATCTTTCCTACCTCCCTCCCTCCCTCTCCTCCCCACCTGCTCTCACCTTCCCTCCCTTTCCTTCACTTCTCCCTGTCCCCCCCTCTATTCCTTCAGTGATGCTAATGTAATATATATTGGCTTAGTTTCCAGTCCTTGGCCTTAGTAGCTTGCCTCTGCGTTGGGTATAGGCGGTTTTCTTTATTATCTTTATTCTCTCTCTCTCTCTCTCTCTCTGGCATCTGTTTATGCTTGTTTACAATATGTTTATAGACAAGTAACCAATCTCTGTCTGTTTGTTCAAGTTTGTTATCTTCTCTCTCTCTCTCTCTCTCTCTCTCTCTCTCTCTCTCTCTCTCTCTCTCTCTCTTTCCCTTCCCTCTCTCCCATTCTTATTTTCCCTTTCCTCCCTCCTTCCATTTCTCCATTCTCACGTTTCTCTCTCAACTTCCTCCTCCCCTCCCTCCTCCTTCCCTCCTTCCTCCGGCTTTCTCTCCCTATCTCTCCCTGTCATCATATCTCCCTCCATCTCTCTCTCTCCCCCTCCCTCCCCCCTTCCCTGTCATAAACCATACAGTTCTCACCTTTGCTCTCTCTCTCTCTCTCTCTCTCTCTCTCTCTCTCTCTCTCTCTCACACACACACACACACACACACACACACACACACACACACACACACACACACACACACACACACACACACACACACACACACACACACACACACACACACACACACACACACACACACACACACACACGTTACTTTATTTTCTTTAATATTCTTCCTGCCTTTATTTTCCTTCCTTCCTTCTTTCCTTCCTTCCTTCCTTCCTCTCTCCCTCCCTCCCTCCCTCCCTTCCTTCCTTCCTTCCTTCCTTCCTTCCTCCCTTCCTTCCTTCCTTCTTTCCTTCCTTCCTCTCTCCCTCCCTCCCTTCCTTCCTTCCTTCCTCCCTCCCTCCCTTCCTTCCTTCCTTCCTTCCTTCCTTCCTCCCTCCCTCCCTCCCTCCCTCCCTCCCTCCCTCCCTCCCTCCCCAAATTCTCTCCAGTGAAGAAACTTGGATTGTTGTAGTAGTGATAGTGATTGAGATTTATAGCCAAGTAATCACGTTAGTATGCTGGTTGTGGTAGCTGGTTGGAGTGAATGTTGGTAGTTGTGGTAGGAATGTTGGTAGATATGGTAGGAGAGTTTGTAGTTGTGGTGGAATGTTGGTAGATATGGTAGGAGAGTTTGTAGTTGTGGTGGAATGTTGGTAGATATGGTAGGAGAGTTGGTAGTTGTGGTAGGAATGTTGGTAGATATGGTAGGAGAGTTGGTAGTTGTGGTAGGAATGTTGGTAGATATGGTAGGAGAGTTGGTAGTTGTGGTGGAATGTTGGTAGATATGGTAGGAGAGTTGGTAGTTGTGGTGCAATGTTGGTAGATATGGTAGGAGAGTTTGTAGTTGTGGTGGAATGTTGGTAGATATGGTAGGAGAGTTTGTAGTTGTGGTGGAATGTTGGTAGTTGTAATGAAGGTACCGGAGATGATGTATAGGTAATATATATTTGTGGCTGTGGTAGGAATGTTGGTAGTTGTGGTAGGAGTGTTGGTAGTTATCGTAAAATATTGGTAGTTGTGGTAGGAATGTTGGTGGTTGCGTTAGGAATGTTGGTAGTTGCGGTAGGAATGTCGGTAGTTGCGGTAGGAATGTTGGTAGTTGTGGTAGGAATGTTGGTAGTTGTGGTAGGAATGTTGGTAGTTATCGTAAAATATTGGTAGTTTCGTTCTCATGTTTATTTGTCACCACTTTTAAGATGAAGTGTTTATTGCATATGAAAAATTTTGCGATGCTTGTAAAGATGCAGACGTGTTTCGAGAACCTTTGTTTATATAGACGAGCTGGTGCTTTTAAGAAACGAAAGACCAGTTTATTGTTATTGTTATTGTTATTATTATTATTATTATTATTATCATCATCTTCATCGTTGTCGTCCTTATTATTATTATTATTATTTTTTATTGTTACTGTTATTATCCCGCGCAATTACTAGGTGGGGCGATAATGTTTTTGCCTGCCTCTGTGTGTGTGTGTGTGTGTGTGTGTGTGTGTGTGTGTGTGTGTGTGTGTGTGTGTGTATCTGTTCCCATTATATTTCATGAACAGCTTGAGCTATCAACATAAAACCTTCAGGGTATTAAGATATGGCCAAAATCTTGGACGAGTTCGAATATGGGCACTCGGGGTCAGGGTCAAGGTCATCGAAATGGCTACCAAAGGTCAACTAGGTTTTATTGTCCGCCTTTGGCATCATTATATTTCATGAACAGCTTGAGCTATCAACATGAAACCCTCAGGGTATCAAGATATAACCAAAATCTTGGACTTGGCCAACAGCGTATTCTGGCGGGCGATTAACATTCGGCTCCCGAATGCTTTTCTTTCATTATCATAATCATCATCATCATCATCATCATCATCATCACCAACAGTAGCAACAGCATTATCCTCGTTATTATTATTATATTATTGTTGTTTGTTCTTGTTATTGTTTTAGGAATGTTAGTAGTTGCCAGGAGATATGAATGTTAAGGTGTGTAATATACGTGTGTAGTTGTGTTTGGAATGTTGGTAGTAGTGGTTGGAATGTTGGTAGTTGTAGTGGTGATGCATATGGCTTGGCTTAGTGCCCTCCCATCCTCCCTCCCACGCCAGCCTCTCCCTCCCTCCCTTCTCTCCCCTCTTTCTTCTTACCAGACTCCCTCCCTCCTTTCCTTCTTTCTTTCCTACCCACCTCAGTTCCTCCTTCCCTCCCTTCCTCCCCACATATTCCCTACCTTCCTCCCTCCATTCTATACTTCTCTCTCACCAGCCTCTCCCACTCCCTCCCGTACATCCCGCTCCTCCTTCCACTCTCTCCCCTTCCCTCTCCATCTTTCCCTCCCTCCCTCCTCTCTGCTCCTTCCTTCTTTCCACGTCAGACCCCAACTCACTCCCTCCCTCCTCCCCCCTCCCTCCCTCCCTCAGCGGGACTTGCCACTCCCTCTCTCTTCCTCCCTTCCTCCCACATCACTCCCTCCCTTTTCACCATCCTTCAATTCCTTCTCCCTCCCTCCTTCATGTTTTTATATACAGCTTCCTTCCCTTTCGTTTCTTCCTCCCTGCCTTCTCCTCTTTCCTTCCACTTCCTTCATTTAATTTTCCTCCCTCCTTCCTTCCCTTCTCTCCCTCCCTCCAACCCTCTTCTTCCTCTTCCTTCCACATCCATTATTTAATCTTCCACTCCTTCCTTCCTCCCACACTAGCCACCCACACTCCTTCCTTCCCTCCCTCCTTCCTCCTCCTCCTCCTCCCACGCAAGCCACCCTCACTCCTCCTTTCTTCCCTCCCTTCTCTCCCTCCCTCCCCACCTCCTTCTCTTTCCTTCCACTTCCTTCTTTCTTTCCTTCCCCACTGGCCACCCCCACTCCTCCTTCCCTCCCTCCCTTCTCCCCCTCCCTCCTGCCCTCCCTCCACCCACATCTCTACGTTCATTAATCTTTCCCTCCATCCAGTCATTCATCTCCCCAATAATCCTCTCTCTCTCTCTCTCTCTCTCTCTCTCTCTCTCTCTCTCTCTCTCTCTCCCTCTCTCTCTCTCTCTCTCTCTCTCTCTCTCTCTCTCTCTCTCTCTCTCTCTCTCTCTCTCTCTCTCTCTCTCTCTCTCTAAGCTGCTTAATTCAAGAGGAGGACGAAAGAAAAAAGAAAAAATGAAGGAAAAGGTGGCTGAGAAAGAGAGAGAGAGAGAGAGAGAGAGAGAGATGTTAATGGAAAAGGGAAGGAATGTTATTATTTATTCTCACAGTCATTCCACTCCCTCCCTCCCTCCCTCCTGTGTTTCCCTCTTTTCTTTCCATTTCTTCTCCCTCTGCTTTTTTTTCCCTCTCGTAGTCTGTATTATTGTTTTTCCTCCCTTCTCCCCTTCCTTCTCTGTTTCTCTACATTTTCTCTTCCTCCTTCCCTCCCTTCCCACTTTCCTTCTCTGCTTCTTTTCCTCCCTCCCTGTTTCAATGTCCTTTCTCTGTTCCCATTCTTTCATACCTCACTGGATCTCTCCCTCCCTCCCTCCTTCTCCGTTCCTTCCCTGCCTCCCTCCCTCCCCCGTTCCATCCCTTCTTCCCTCCCTATTCCTCCCTTCCTCACTCGTCCGTTCTATCCCTCCCTTCCTCCCCTGTTCCTTCCCTCCCTGTCCCTCCTTTCCGCCTTCCCTCCCCTGTTCCTTCCCTTTCTTCCTCCCTCCCCCGTTCCCTCCCTCCCTGTCTCCCCTGTTCCTTCCCTCCCTATTCCTCCCACCCTCCCTCATCCTTCTCTCCCTCCCCAGAACAGGATTGAAAGATGACGTCATTCTCTCCACCTTTCCTCCCGGCACGATACACTCCTACCTTGTCCCTCCAGCAGTGTATATAGTTATTCATTTCATAGACGTACATACATACATACATACCGGTACATACATACATAAGACATACGTACATACATATATAAGACACATACATAAGACATACGTACATACCGGTACATACATACATAAGACATACGTACATACATATATAAGACACATACATAAGACATACGTACATACATATATAAGACACATACATAAGACATACATACATACATATATACATAGCTACGTAAGACATACCGGTACATACCCGGTACATACATAAGACATAGCCTACATACATACGTACATCCATCCATACATACATACCGGTACATACATACATATAAATAAATAATGCTTGTGTGTGTGTGAGAGAGAGAGAGAGAGAGAGAGAGAGAGAGAGAGAGAGAGTATGTATGTGTGTTCATGAGAGAGAGAGAGAGAATGAGTATGTGTGTGTGTGTTCATGAGAGAGAGAGAGAGAGTATGAGTGTGTGTGTATGTGTGTGTTTCGACTATGAGAGAGAGAATGAGTGTGTATGTGTGTGTTTATGAGAGTGAGAGAAAGAGAGTGTGTGTGTGTGTATGTATGTATGTATGTGTGTATCTGTTTTGGTAACGTCACGAGAACCATTACAGTAGACGTGTCATGAATATTGCAGATACTAAAAAAAATAATAATAATAACGAAAATGCATATGAAAAAAAAACTCCAAAAGCTTCACACTTCTCTTTCAGTTTTAATAGTTTTGTGTGTGTGTGTGTGTATTAGTCCAGGTATATATTTGTGCTACCTTGTGTGTCTATCGGTTTATCTATCTGTCTATTTGTGTGTCAGTCAATCTATCTGTCTGTCTGTGTCTATATTTGGCTGTCTGTCTAACTGTCTGTATTTGCAGTTTTATCTCTCTCCATGTCTGTCTGTCTAACTGTCTATTTATTTTTGTATCAGTCTATCTGTCTGTCTGTGTGTATGTTTGGCTTCCTGTCAGTCTATATGTGTATCTGTATTTCTCTCTCTCTCTCTCTCTCTCTCTCTCTCTCTCTCTCTCTCTCTCTCTCTCTCTCTCTCTCTCAATTTGCAGTAAATTCTGATTAAGAAAAGTTTTACAGTTCCATCGGCTTCTCTCATTCTCTTCTTTTTCTTTTTTCCTCTCTCTCTCTCTCTCTCTCTCTCTCTCTCTATCAGCATCCCTTCTTTCCCTCCTTTCTTCCCTATTTTCTTCCCTCCTTCTCTCCCTCCTCTGCTCCATACTCCCCTTCTTTCTTCCCTAGCTCCCTCCCTCCTTTTCATCCTCCTTTCTTTTCTTCTTTTCTCCTCACCCTCCTTTCATCCATCCTTTCCACCCTGCTTTCCTTCTCCCTTCCTTCCTTATCTGCCGCCATTCTTTCATGCTTTCCCTCCTTTCCTCCCTCCTTTCTTCCATTTCTCCCTTCTTCCCTCCTTCCCTCCCCCCTTCTTTGATCGTTTCTTCATCCTTCTTTTCCTCCCATCTTTCTTCCCTCCTTTCGTCCCCTCCTTTCTTCCCTCTTTTCCTCCCTCCTTTCTTCCATTTTTCCTCCCCCATTTTTCTTCCCTGTATAATATCCTTTTAACAGTTACTATTTTCACCCCTTTCCTCATTTGTTTTTCTTCCATTCCATCCCATCTTGATTTCTCTCTCTCTCTTTCTCTCTCTCATTCTTTTCTTCGTATCTCTCCCTCTTCAACTTTCCCTACTATTTTTTTTTCTTTCCTTTATTCCCTGTTTTCTTTCTCTTAGTTCGTCCCTCTTTTTACCGTCTTTTCTTCTTTCCCTCCCTCCCTGCTACATTCCTTTTGTCCTTCCTCTCTCTTCCCCGGCTCTGCTGTCCTTTCTTCTCCTCTCTTCTCTTCTCTTCCCCTCCTCTTCTCTCCTTTCTTCACCTCCTTTCCTCATCTCACATCACCTGTCTTCCCCTCCCCTCCCTTCTCTTCTCCTCTTCTTTTTTTTCTCTCTCTCTCTTGTTATCTGTCCCCCTCCCACTCCGTCCCCCCCCC
The DNA here is from genome assembly GCF_032717465.1 of Coenobita brevimanus. NCBI lineage: Eukaryota > Metazoa > Arthropoda > Malacostraca > Decapoda > Coenobitidae > Coenobita > Coenobita brevimanus. The sequence goes on along the minus strand of NC_137030.1, from coordinate 4,166,014 downwards.
TTTCTCTCTCCCTCTCCCTCTACCTGTCTCTCCCTCTCCCCCCCTCTCTTTCTCTCTCTCCCCTCATCCTAACCCTCCCACCAAAATTCTTGAAAAAATACCTCAAATAGTGGACCCTATATAATTAAATGCCATACCAGAGACAGATCAATAAATACCAATACTCAGAGATCAGACAGAGACTCACTTCACTAAATGACGTAGGATTTATTATATTATTATTATTATTATTATTATTATTATTATTATTATATTTTATCTACAGACGATTTTGTTCAGCTGAGAATTTTTTTTTGTTTTTGTTTGGAAGGGTTGGATGTGGTCTTCATTTAGTTTTTTTTTTTTTTTTTACTAAGATATATTTTCGTTAATATAAGTCGACTGGCTTTGGCATAGTTATAATAATGAAAAAAAAAAGAATATAATGAAATATAAAAGGGTAACTTCAGTATACCAGTATTTTCCGTAATTTCAATAAATATTCCACCATCATTCACTATTCATCACCAGCTTCACTCAACATGACATTTATGTACCCCTTTAAGTGAATAAAGTCTTGTTTTGGTGTAGTTATAATAATAATAATAATGATAATAGTAATAATGATGATGATGATGATAATAATAGTAAAAATAATAATAATCATAATAATAACAACGGTAAAAATACTTGGAATATAAAGGGGTAACTTTAATATATTCTCCATGTTTTAAGTATATCCTTCCATAACTCACTCTTCACCGCAAACATCACTCAGATTTACACAACTTTTGTCATCTCTCAATTTGAATACAGAGTTGCAATAATTGATTAACACTAGAATATGGTGCTAATCATGAGTAAGTGCAATGCAAAGGATATACAGTTGTTTTATAATATTCTGCCAGTGGGGTGCATGAAATACTCTGCAAAAGGATGAAAATCTTGATCAAGTTAGGGTAAAAATAACATCGTCACTTTGTCATACGCTTCTTCTAGATCCATAAGTGCTCACAATCTTTCCTCACTGTTTGTCATCCTGCAAATATTTCATTCATATACCCCCTACTGCTCACCAGACATTCTAATATCGTCCTCATCTTCTTTAGCGATTATTATATTCCTTGTACTATATCTTGGCCTAAAGTTGGCATCTCTTCATCTTCAGCGCTCACCACTAGCCACTGATTAGCACAAGAATACAATGCTAGTCGTAAAAAAAAAAAAGGGCTATTAAAAGGATGTAGAGCCTTAGCATCATCTTTTTCTGCCTATGAGGTACGTGAAATAAGCCGCAAAAGGACTAAATTTTGGGCCAGGTTAAGATGAAAGGTGTACAGTCTTCATCATACCTTTCCTGTAACATTAAACATAAATATTCCACGATCTTATTTGCACCCATTTCCGTCACCTCCATTTTTGCCCGTCACAGTCACAACTTTCTTCTTCACGACAAGTTTCACTCATCCTTTATTTATTTATTTATTTATTTATTTTATTTTGCCATATTTCCCACAAACACTACTTTAATTCCCTCCTCTCCACTAGCCACACCTGTTCATCTGAGCTGTGTATTTCCCTTCAACAACTTCTGCCTTTCGATTTTTCATCCTCATCACAGCATTCTTCACTGTCATTGTGACTTTCTTAAGCAATACCAGTACATCATTCATCTCCGCATGTACCTCACTATCACTCGTTGCCACATCCTTCTTCCTTTTACTGCATTTCTTATTTCTGTCATTGTCACATTCTCCATCATTATACTATTCATCTCTGCGTACTCCTCACTATCACCCTTTGTCACATTCTTCATCCTATTCACTGCATTATTCATCTACATAAATCTCACCATCACCTGTTACCTTCCCATTCTTGAATCCTCATTGCTTGCTTCATTTCCGCCATTTGCACATTCTCTCATCTCTGCATACATCTCACTATCACCTCTTACCTTCCCATTTTTCACTCTTTATTATTCATCTCTATTCACCTCACTATCACCTATTGTCTCATTCTTCATCTTCCACGCTGCATTTATCATTTCTTTCATTTTTACATTTTCAAGTACCACCTTCCTTCTCTGTACACCACCAAATCCAATCATATGCACCGCCGCTCTGCTCTCCGCGTTCCTGTTTATCACCTCAGTATACCATCACTCCATGTGTCGCGTGCATTTGGGAATCTTTCTTATGTTGAATCGTTATTTATTTATACGTTTTACCACTTTTATGATGATGATGATGATGACGGTAAAGTTTAGGAATCTGACAGTGATTATAGTGATGATGATAATAATAATAATAATAATAATAATAATGATAATAATAATAATGATGATGATGGTGAAGTCAGTGAAAATAGAGACCATCATCATCATCATCATCATCATCATCATCATGGCAACGGTAATTCCCATCCATCTGTCTAAATCTGTCTGTCTGTCCATCTGTCTGTTTTTATCTCTTCCCTCCCTCCCTCCCTCCCTCCCCTACTTAATCCCCTTTCCTCCCCTCTCCAAAAATAAGGAAGAGGAAAAAAAAACGAGAAATGAAAATAGTAGGAGGCATCGTAACTTAAATGCCTGGTTCCTTTGGCTGACAGTCTCTCTCTCTCTCTCTCTCTCTCTCGTTAGCTATGTGTTCTTCGCATTTTTCTCCATTCTTTTCCCATCCTTCCACATTTTTCTCTCAGCTTTCATCGTTCCCTCCTTACCCTCGTTCTTCCTTCTGTCCTTTCTTTATTTCCTTCCTTCCTTCTCTTCCTCCTTTTTTCCTTGACCACACTTTCGTATTCACCTCTCCTTCCTTCATACCATCATTTCTAGTTTCTTCCTTTCTTCCTTTATTTCTTCATTCTTCCCTCCTTTCCTTCCCTGCCTCCTTCGTTCCTTCCTTCTCATCCTTCCCTCCTTTTCTCTCGCCATCTCTGTTCTCTCTTCTTTCACTCTCGCGTGTCCTTCCTCCATTCCCTCCATCCTTTCCTCCTTAACTTTCCTTCCTTCCTTCCTTCTGTCCTTCCCTCCCTAACTTCCTGTTTCCCTCCTTCACTCTGTACTCGACATCCTTCCTCCTCCCTCCCTCCATCCTTTCCTCCTTACTAGACCCCCCTCTCTCTCTCTCTCTCTCTCTCTCTCTCCCCTCCCTAGTATTTTCTCCCTTTTGTTCCATTCACCCTTCGCCTTTTCTGTCCCTCTTTGCGTGTTGTTTGTCTCCAGAGAGAGAGAGAGAAGGAGGGAGGGAGGGAGAGGGAGAGAGACGAAAGAAAAAGAAGAGTGAGGAAGACAGGGAAAACAAGTGAGAGAGAGAGAGAGAGGGAGGGGGGGATTCACAGGCTCCCAGGTCGATATCTCCCCGCCTAAGGGAGGGAGGGAGAGAGGAAAGGAAGGAAAAACGGAGGGAGGGAGGAAGAGAAGGAAATGTATGAGGGATAAAAAGCAGTGAGATGGAGGGAAGGAAAGAAAAGAGGGGAGGGAGGCTGAGGGATGGAGGAAGGAAAAAAAGCCGAAAGATTAGAGAATGAAGGAGCGAGAAGGAGAAAAAAAGGAGGGAAGGAAGAAAGAGTGGAGGAGGAGAGAAGGAAGGAGATTGAGATTAGAGAGAGGGAAGAAACTTGAGGGAAGATGGGAGGGGGAAAAGGAAGAAGGGAAGAAAGGAAGGAAGGAGAGAGAGAGAGGGAGAGAGGCTTAGAGAAGTAGGAGGAAAGGAGGGAGAGAAAATGGGGAGGAAGAAGGAGAGAGTAGAGGAAAAAGGGAAGGAAGCAGAGAAAGAGAGGATAAGAGAAAAGAGAGGGATGGAGGGGTAGAGAGAGGCTTAGAGGAGGAAAGGAGGGAGGGAAAGGAGGGGAGGAAGTGGAAGGGAGAGAAGGTAGGGAGGATGGAAAAAAGGTATAGGAAAGGACTAAAGTTAGGGAGAGGGAGGGAGGAAAGATAGGAATGAGGGAGGGAGAGAGGGCATAAATGGAAATGATGTACGTTAGAGAGAGAGAGACTTCACACACAAACTCTCTCTCTCTCTCTCTCTCTCTCAGGTACGGTATATTAGCGAGCAGGAAAAAGTAAGAAAATAGTATAATATTATGGAAAACTATTTAGATATATATACAGGTAAACATTAGTCAGGGAGCACAG
>NC_137030.1:4151903-4156903 GCF_032717465.1 Coenobita brevimanus | reverse complement strand
CCGACTCTGGGCAAAGGCTCAGGGCCTATTTCTTGGGGGCAGTGGCCTATCCCAAGGCCCAGTAGTCCTCCTACACTTCCACATGTCACCACTTCGGCGCTAACACCCACCGTCCATATTGAATACATGCTAGGGCTGCCTCATACAGGACTGGTGTACTGATATTAGCGGGGGTACTTTTACGACATGTCGGCGGGTCATCTGGTAGATCAGGAAAGTCTGCTTTTTAGGAAATTCAAATCCTTAAACTGTTCCCTGCCCCAGCCGGGATTCGATCCTGGATCCATTAGGACTGCAAGCCGCCTCTCTACCGATTCAGCCACACCCACTTTCTTACTTCATCTTTCTATCTATCTTTCTGTCTCTATCTGTCTGTGTATCTATCAGGCTATCCTATCAGCAATATCCTTTTTTTTTTAATCTGTATATATCCGTTTCTGTAGCCATTTATCATTTATCTCGGCAGTACTCACTCACTCTCTCTCTCTCTCTCTCTAATTGGTATAACCCGATTGGCCATCTGTTTATCTCTGTCTCACGCAGTGCACAGCTTTAATTCTCTCTCTCTCTCTCTCTCTCTCTCTCTTTCTCTAATTGGTATAACCCGATTGGCCATCTGTTTATCTCTGTCTCACGCAGTGCACAGCTTTAATTCTCTCTCTCTCTCTCTCTCATTAACCAAACCCACCAGTCACAAATACATATATAACTCTTAATAAAGCCAAAATCGCCCTAATTGCACCATGACATAGAGGTGATTATCAATAGCTCATCAGTTAATAGCCCAAAGGAAAGTATAATTGGCTATTTAGAATGATTGGTAGTTATGGCGGTAGTTAGTAAGGTGTTTAATTGCTGGGTTGTGTAAGTGGTGGTGATTGTGGTGGTTCTGGGTGTGGTGGTGGTTGCTGTGGTTGTGGGTGTAGTGGTGGTTGTGGTGGTTGCTGTGGTGATGGTGGTTGTTGTTTTGTGGGTGTGATGTTGGTGGTTGTGGTGGTGGTTGTTGTGGTGTTGGTGGTTGTTGTTGTGGCGGTGGTTGTGGTGTGGTGGAACTTTTGGTGTTGGTTGTTGATGGTGGCTGTGGTGATGATGGTTGTTTTGATAATGGTGGTTGTACCAGTGGTCGTATTAGTATCACAAGTAATAGTATGGTAGTTGTAGTAGCGTGGTAACTGTAAAACCAATAGTAGTAGTCTGGTATCAGTGGTTGTGGTAGTGATGTAATTATATCGATGGTGGTAGTAGTTGTGGTAACGAATATGGAAAGCAAATTGATTGACATGGGTGGTTGTATGGTAGGACGATGGAATAGTGGTAGCAGATCGACCCATACGTTACCCAAGTGTATGGTTGGTAAGTTAGTGGTTGTATGGTAGTTGTATGGTAGGTCAAATTCAGGCATGGTACCATTTTAGCTCATGAGTTGGAGGGGAACCAAGTTTTACCCGAAGAATGTTGCCAAGATGGTGGTAGTTGTGGTAGCGATGGTGGTAGTTGTGGTAGCGATGGTGGTAGTTGTTGCGATGGTGGTGGTTGAGGTAGGGATGGTGATAGTAACAGTGGTAGGGATAGTGGTAATTGTGGTAGAGACGGTGCAAGCTCTGGTTATGATAGTGGTAGTTGCGGTAGCGGTGGTGGTAGTTGTGGTAGCGGGGGTGACAGTTATCATAGTGATGGTGGTAATCTGGGCATCTTTTATCTCAAGTGTCTGTGTTATCTGTGTCGGAGAGAGAGAGAGAGAGAGAGAGAGAGAGAGAGAGATTAAGGAACTGGAAGTACTGTAGGAGAGGGAAGGAGGAAGAAATTCAAAGAGAGAGAGAGGAGGGATGAAGGAAGCAAAAGAGAGAAGTGTTTAGAGGGACGAAGAGGTGGAGGATGAGAGAGAGAGAGGGAGAGAGAGAGAAAGAGAACCCTATCAGATTACTAGCATCGGAACCAACACTCCTGTATCTGTTTGGTACTACAACTCTCTCTCTCTCTCTCTCCACTGATTGCCTTTATATCTATTTATGTGGCTATCAGTTAACTCGACTTCCAAACTATTAATTGGTACTCTCTCTCTCTCTCTCTCTCTCTCTCTCTCTCTCTCCACTGATTGCCTTTATATCTATTTATGTGGCTATCAGTTAACTCGACTTCCAAACTATTAATTGGTACTCTCTCTCTCTCTCCTGTATCAGTCGATGTATGTACCGTATGTACTCGTATATCTTTCTATCCTTCTATCTATATATATTTATGTATCTATCAGTCTGTCTATCTGTTTATCTATCTGTCAGTCTGTCTGTAGCTATTTATCTATCTGTATTTATTTTTCCATCCTACCACAACTACCACCACCGTCTACTACCATCACAACCACCACCACCACCATCAACTACCTACCACTATCATCAACCACTACCATACCTACTAATATCAGTTAACCACCATCACAACTACCACCACCATAATTACCCTACATCAACTACCACTACTACCACAACCAGTACCTCAACCAACCATCACTACTACTACCACCATCACAACCACAACCCTCATATACCATTCACATCCAGCCACCATCAAAACTACCACCTACAACCATCCTTTCCATTACCACCATATCTACAACTACCACCATCACTACCACAGTCCCCCTGGCTGTTCGGGCAGGCTACCACCATCCGTCACCACAATCTTGGCACAGCTACCACCATTCCCCTTGATCTATGAGGGCGGATGTCAGCCGCTGCGATTTTGGTTGACACTGTGCCACTTCCCAGGCGATAAGGAGAGCACCTACCACAACTACCAACATTCCTGCCACAACTACCAACATTCCTACCACAACTATCAATATTTCTACCATTCCTACCACAACTACCGGTACCAACATTTCTACCACAGCTACCTATATGAGTTTTTTTTTATCTAACAACTACCAACATTCCTGCCACAACTACCAACATTATGACAGCTCTGTCAACAACTGCCAACATTCCTACCACAACTACCAACATGATGACAGCTCTATATCTACAACTACCAACATTTCTGCCACAGCTACCAACATTATGAGTTAGGTTTGTTTCTGCCACAGCCACCAAGTTACCAACATCTCTCACAACTACCAACATTTCCACCACAACTACCAACATTATGAGAACTGCGAGTTTTTGTTAGCTTTTTCTCACCACAACTACTAACATTGTGGATTTTATTACTACCACAGCTACTAATATTAAGTTTTATTACTACCACAACTACCAACATTGTGACAGCCTTATATCTACCATAACAACCAACATTCTGATTCATATTTACAACCACAACGACCAACGTTATGAGTTATTACTGCCACAACTACCAACATTCCGACAACTTAACATCTACCACAACTACCAGCATTCTAAGATATATCACTACCACAACTACCAACATTCTAACAGCTTTATATATCTACCACAGCTACCAACATTATGGCAGTGAGAGGAGCACCTACCACAACTACCAACATTTAACTCATGATAGAACGAAGTAAGGACGAGTATAATTTTTTTTACACCAAATTATCCCAGATTTTCGTCCTTTTGCAGCTGATTTCACGTAGCACTTCCATAGCACTTCTTCGTGACTATTTTAGGCCAAGTCAGAGAGTAAAAGGGAAAGTTTTATTACTACATCTACCAGAGCTTATAACCACCACTACTACCAACATCGTAGCAAGAACCACGGCTGCTAAAATTTGTAACTACCACAACTACCAACATTATACCCACCGCAACTACCAAAATATACTACATCCCTTCCATAGCACTTCTTCGTGACTAGCACCATAGCACTTCTTCGTGACTAGCACCATACCTTAGTGTTTTTTTTGCTTGTATTTTCGGCCGTTAGAGTAAAAAGGGAAAGATCTACTACCACAACTACCAGAACTTAACTACCACAACTACCAACATTATTCCTACCACAACTACCAGCATTATGCCTACCATAACTACCAGCATTATGCCTACCACTACTACCAACATCATAGCAAGTACCACAACCATCAAAATTTGTTACTACCACAACTACCAACATTATACCTACTACAACTACCAAAAATTACTGCTGCTACTACAACCAACATCATAGCAAGCACCACAACTACCACAATTTGTTACCACTACAACCACCATTATACTTACCACAACTACAAATAACATAGGAAGTACAACTACCAATTTTATAACTACTACCAAAATATATCTCACATCTACTAACATTATAACAACAACAATAACTACCAAAATATATGTACCACAATTACTAACATTATAACAACTACCACAACTACCAGAATATATCTACCACAATTACCAACATTATAACAACCACCACAGCTACCAAAATTTGTCTACCACACCTACCAACATTATAACAACTACCACAACTACCAAAATATATCTACCACAACTACCAACATTATAACAACTACCACAACTACCAAAATATATCTACCACAACTACCAGAATTTGTCTGCCACACCTACCAACATTATAACAACTACCACAACTACCAGTACATCAGCCTAGTCACACTAACCACTATCTTCTACCACAATTCTGTCAGACTAACCACAAATCAACCACAGTTTCTATGACCTACCACTATTCTTTTCACTACCAGTAGCTACCACAACTACCACCACCACTGCTACGACTACCAAATCATTGCTACTATAGTTACTATCGTCCACCACAACTACCACCATCATAACCACAACTGCCACAATCACTACCATACCTACCATTATCTACCACAACTACCACTATAATAGTTACCACCATCGCTACCTCAACTGCCATCATAACAACCACAGCTACCACCATCGCTGCCACACCTACCACCACAACTACCACCATCCCCCATTTAGCAAACGTGAAGAGGCTGTGATTAACATACCTTGTCTGTAATTGTGGTAGGTAGGGTGGTGGTAATTGTGGTAGCGATGGTGGTAGTTGTTGAGAGT
>NC_137030.1:4139403-4149403 GCF_032717465.1 Coenobita brevimanus | reverse complement strand
GACTGAATAATAAAGAATTTCATAGCAGAATATGTAAATAGATAGATAGATAGAAGGGTAGATAGATAGATGCCTAGTGCCCTTCCTCTATTACATTATAAACGATTACCTTCCAATTTGCCTCCGCTTCCCCTCTCTCTCTCTCTCTCTCTCTCTCTCTCCATTTTTCCTTCCATTCTTTCCCTTATTCCCTCCCGTACTCTTTTCTCTCCCTTTTTCTCCCTCTCACATTCCCTTCCCCTCTCCCTTTTTCTCCCTCAGCTTCTTTCTCATCCTCACCCTGTCAGTCCCTCACCCTTTCCTTCTCACCTTCCCTCTTCTATCCCTCTCTCCCTTCCTTCTCTTCCTCCTTCTCACCTTCCCTCTTCTATCCCTCTACCCCTTCCTCCTCTTCCTCCTTCTCACCTTCCCTCTTCTATCCCTCTCTCCCTCCTCTTCACCCCTAACCTCCTCCTCTCTTCTCTCCCTCCCTCCCTCCTCTTCCTCCCTCCTCCCTCTCCCCTCCCCTTCTGTCTCCCTTCCTCCTCTTCCTCCCTCTCCCCTCCCCTTTTCTCTCCCTCCCTCCCTCCTCTTCCTTCCTCTCCCCTCCCCTTTTCTCTCCCTCCCTCCTTTTCCTCCCTCACCCCCTCTTCTCTAGATCATACCTCCTCTTCCTCCCTCTCCCCTCCCCTTTTCTCTCCCTCCCTCCCCGACGGAAGCAATTAACCTAAGAGCTACCTGATAGAGAGAGAGAAAGGGGGGGAGGGAAGGAGATAAGATTATAAAGAAGGGAGGGACACGTGAGATATTAGGAATGTGTGTGTGTGTGTTTGTGTGTGTGAGAGAGAGAGAGAGAGTTTATGAGGCAGGTAAGGGTAATGTATTGTGTGTGTGTGTGTGTGTGTGTGAGAGAGAGAGAGAGAGAGTTTATGAGAGAGGTATGTAATGGATTGTGCCTGTGTGTGTGTGTGTGTGAGAGAGAGAGAGAGAGAGAATTTATGAGGCAGGTAAGGATAATATGTGTGTGTGTGTGTGAGAGAGAGAGAGAGTTTATGAGGCAGGTAAGGATAATGTGTGTGTGTGTGAGAGAGAGAGAGAGAGAGAGAGAGTTTATGAGGCTGGTAAGGGTAATGTATTGTGTGTGTGTGTGAGAGAGAGAGAGAGTTTATGAGGCAGGTAAGGATAATGTGTGTGTGTGTGTGTGTGTGTGAGAGAGAGAGAGAGAGAGAGAGAGTTTATGAGGCAGGTAAGGATAATATGTGTGTGTGTGTGAGAGAGAGAGAGAGAGTTTATGAGGCAGGTGTGTGTGTGTGTGTGTGAGAGAGAGAGAGAGAGAGAGAGAGAGAGAGAGAGAGAGAGAGAGAGATTATGAGGCAGGTAAAGGTAATGTGTGTGTGTGTGTGCAGTATATTTTGTCCAGGATATTGTCACAAAACCCTTCACTTCAGTTTGGCCTGAAATTGCCATCTCGCCATTATCGATCCCGAGACGCAGCATTAAATGAACACAGATGCTAGTCACGAAGAAGTGCTATGTAGAGGATGTAGAGCCACACCACTGTCTTTCTGCTGCGGCTGAACTATGTGAAATAAACTTAAAGGACGAAAATCCCTCCCAAGTTAAGGTAAGAGAGAGAAAAAGAAGACTTGATTTATCTAATAGTTACCCTTGTTATTGTCCCGTTTTCTGTAGTCTTCTTTTCCACCGTAAGCCAGACTATTATATTCAGACGAGTGGGTCATAGGAGCCTGAGAGTGTTGATATTGGCACCTTTAGCCCTCTTATGGTTAGGACAACTCTAGTGCTTATTTCCAGGTAACGCCAGACGATATTATTCAGCTGAGAGGGAGTCACAGGAGCCCGAGTGTTGGTATAGGTTTCAAGTCTCTCTCTCTCTCTCTCTCTCTCTCTCTCTCTCATTCTTCTGCATCCCCTAATAACCATTTATAATCCTACATCAATTTATTGGCAACAACCAGTAATACATAAGCAGGTATGAAAATCTTTACATAATTACCTGGAAAGTCGAGTCAGCAGTTTAGCCAAGTGTCATGTGATATCGTTCTGTACCACAGGAATTTAACTTATACTCAATCATGCAGTCATCCGCAGTTCTATCTATCTATCTATCTATAGCCCGACGCCCTAATCCCGCAAAGGGTGGCCGCAGACAAAACGCCTCCAAGTCACTCTGTCACCCACCATTTGACTCCCCTCCCCCCAACTCACCCCCCCCTCCCTCATATACCTCTCAACTCCATCCCTCCACCTCATCCTCGGTCTACCCCTCCCTCTCCCTCCCTCCACCTCACCTACATACACCCTCTTAGTCAGTCTTTCATTCTCCATTCTCTCCACATGTCCAAACCACCTCAGTGTATTTCTCCTAATCTTTTCAACCACATCCACATCTACCCCACAACGTTCCTTCACTTCTTCATTCGTCAACCTGTCCCTCCACGTCACTCCACATGCTCCTCTCAAGTAACTCATTTCCACTGCTCTCACTCTTGATTTGTTCCCCTCTTGCAATGTCCACGCCTCGCTTCCATACGTCAGGGTAGGGATCACAATACCATCATGCAGTGACTTCTTAACTTCCATACTCACCTCCCCGCAATTCGTGTGTGTATATTTTGGATGTATATGATGTGTATTGAAAGGTTGTAATATGTAGCTTAGTGGAATTTTGCCTTTCGTCTCTCTCTCTCTAATCCATATTCTCTATTGTATGCCTTTCCTTCCATCTTTTCCTCCTTCCCTCCTATCTTTTTTTATATTTAGTCTTCTCCCTCCCAGCTTCCTTCTCTTCTTTCCTTCCCTCCTTCCGCCCCACCCACTCTCATTACTTTTGGCTCTACCTCCATCTTTCCTTCTCTTTCTCAATCGTCCTTCTCATCTCAGTTAATTCTTTCTTCCCTCTCTTCTTCCCTTCATGTCTTCTTTCCTTCCTCCTGCATTTGTCCTACCATTTTACCCTTTCCTTTATTCCCACATCTTCCTTCATTTCTTCCTTCATTCAGCAAGTCCCTTCCTTCTTTCTTTACTTCCCTTTTCCTTCTTTCTTTCCTCCTTTCATTTCTCTTTCTTTACTTCCCTTTTCCTTCTTTCATTTCTCCCTTCCTTTCTTTCTTTCCTTACGTATTCTCTTTCCTCCCCCGTTCCTTCCTTCCTTCCCTCCTTTGCATCTACTTTCCTTCTCTCCTTCCCTTCCTTCTTCCCTCATTTCCATCTTCCTTCATTCCTTCCGTCCTATCCTTCCCTCCTCTGGATCGTCGCCAAAACTCGTCAGTCTGTGTCAGGGAAAACGTGAAGGAAGGAAGGAAGGAAAGCTGTAGGAAAAGACGAAGGAAGGAGGTGTGGAGAGGAAGGAAGGAAAGCTGTAGGAAAAGAGGAAGGAAGGAAAGCTGTAGGAAAAGAGGAAGGAAGGAGGTGTGGAGAGGAAGGAAGGAAAGCTGTAGGAAAAGAGGAAGGAAGGAAAGCTGTAGGAAAAGAGGAAGGAAGGAAAGCTGCAGGAAAAGAGGAAGGAAGGAAGTAGGTGTAGGAAAAGAGGAAGGAAGGAAAGCTGCAGGAAAAGAGGAAGGAAGGAAAGCTGTAGGAAAAGAGGAAGGAAGGAAGTAGGTGTAGGAAAAGAGGAAGGAAGGAAAGCTGTAGGAAAAGAGGAAGGAAGGAAAGCTGTAGGAAAAGAGGAAGGAAGGAAAGAGCTGTAGAAAAAGAGAAAGGAAGAAGGTGTAGAGAGGAAAGAAGGAAAACTGTAGGAAAAGAAAGGAAGGGTGTGTAGGACATGGGGAAGGAAAGAAGGAGGTGTAGGAAGAGGAAGGAAGGAAGGTGTAGGAAAAGAGGAAAGAAGGAAGTGTGGAGAGCAAGGAAGGAGAGCTGTAGGAAAAGAGGAAGGAAGGAAGGAGGTGTAGCAAAATAGGAAGGAGGATCTGAAGGAAAAGAGAGAGGAAGGAAGGAAAACCGAAGGAAAAGAGGAAGGAAGGAGGTGTAGGAAAAGAGAAAAGAAGGAAGGAAAGAGAAAATGCCAAAAGGATAAAGAAGAAGGGGGGAAAATGAAGGAGCATGGGATAGGGTTAATGAAGGAGGGAGGAATGCAAGAAGGGAAGGAAGGTGGGAGGGACAGCCAAGGAAATAGGACTGGAATGAAGGAAAGAGGAATGAAGGAAGAAGAAAAGGAGTTAGGAGGAGACGAAAGAGAATGCAGGGAAGGAAGGAAGAAAAAAGAATGATGGAAGAAGGGAAGAAAAAAGAATTAGATGAAGGAAGATAAATACGTAAAGGTAGGAATGAAAGAAAATGAATGAAAAGGAGAAAAATGAAAGAGAAAAAGAAGCATGAAAGAAACTGAAGAGAGGAGGAAACTGATGGAAGGAAGGAGGGAGGGAAATAAGGGAGACTGAAAGAAAAGAAGGAGGAAAGGAAAAAAGAATGAATGTATGATAATGATATGGAGACAGGAAGAAGGAGAGGAGAAGAGAAAGGAAGGAATGAAGGAGGGGAGAAGCAAGGAAGGATGAGTTAGTGAAAGAAGGGTGAGAAAGAAAATGGAAGAAGGAAAAATTTGAAAGAAGTGAGGATAAAAGACAGATGGAATGAGTGAGAGGAAAGAAAAGAAATAAAAAGTAAAGGAAGGAGGGACGAAGGAGAGATGCAAGAAAGAAGGGAGAAGTAAAGAAGAAACTGAAGATGGAAGCAAAATAAGGAATGAAGGAGAAGAGAAGATTGAAGGACGTTGATGGAAGGAAAGAAAAAATTAAAGAAGTAGGAAAAACAGAGAAGGAAAGATGCAAGAAACAAGGGAAGGAGTTAAGGAGGAAAAGAGGGAATACAGGAGGGAGGGAAGGAGATTAAATGAAGGAAAGAATGAGGTTAAAAGGAAGAAAGAAACAATGAAGGAAGGGCATAAGGAAAGAAAGGAATGAAGGAAAGAAAGATGGACGGAGGAAAGGAAAGAAGGAAGGAAGTGGTTGGCATAAATATAGCCAAGGCTTTTGTAACGTGACAAAAGGTTATCTCTCTCTCTCTCTCTCTCTCTCTCTCTCTCTCTCTCTCTCTCTCATCATCCTCATTCTGTCTCACCCTTCATCCTTTCTGTTTTTCTCCCCCCTGAGATTCTGTCCTTCCTTCATCTTTTTGCTTTTTTCCTCCCTCCCTCTCTCCCTCCTTTTCTCTCCTGTCTTGTCCCTTCCCTCCCTCCTCTGCCCCTTCCTTCCTACCTCCCCTCCTCCTCTCCTTCTCCAACGCCTTCACATTCTTGATTTTCTCCCTCCTGTGTTTGTTTCCTTCCCTCTCATTCCGCCATTCTTTCCTTTCTTTCTTCCTTCTTACATTTTTTACTCGTAATTTTTATCTTTACGCCATCCTCTCTCTCTCTCTCTCTCTCTCTCTCTCTCTGCACCTGGGTCTATTGATATTCAAATTCAATCACTCGAGCGCCTCGCCGACTGACACTCATCACGTTTTCTATGCCTCTTCCATTTTCTGACTTGTTCCATACCTCTCTCTCTCTCTCTCTCTCTCTCTCTCTCTCTCTCTCTCTCTCTCTCTCAAGTAATGGATTTTAACATGTATTTTTCTCTATTTCAGGTAAGTCTCGTATCAGGTCACACCGTCGGTTTCGTGAGTATAATATTGGTAGATGTGGTAGGATGGTGGCTGGTAGACTGTGATAGGTGAAATGTTGGTAGTTGTGGTACTTAGGAATTGACAGATTGTGGTTGGTATAATTACTGGGAATTGTGGTAGGATGGTGACATTAATTACCTCCGCCATGGAGGTTATGTTTTCACCCCTGTCCGTTTGTTGGTTGGTTTGTGAGCAAGATTACACAAAAACTACTGGACGAATTTCCACGAAATTTGGTAGAAGAATGGGTCTTGGCCCAGAATAGACTCCATTAAATTTTGGTGCGGATCCATATAACGGTGCGGATCCAGGATTTTTTTTTTTTTTTCACTTTCTTTAACATTGGGAGATGGGGCGTTTTTCGACATTTTCGTTAATTTTTTCAGGAAATATTGCATGGATCTTGATGAAAAAAATCAGGCTTATTTAGGATGTTGGTATCTATGAATGTGTAGTTTGGCGCGGATCCATGTAAAACTCCGGATCTAGCGGATTTAAAAATCCTTTTATAGGGGGTAGTCTTTTTCCATATTGGATTAGACTTGGCCTTGGCGGAGGTGTGCACCCTACTGAGTACCATTCTAGTTATTACTATGATTTTATTCATAATTTTCAATGGAAAGGAAAGGTGTATGAGGAAAGAGGAAGGAAGGGAAAAGGAGGGGGACGGAGGGAAGAAGGTATCACGATAGGAGAGAAGAGAGGAGAAGGAAGTATGATGGGAAGGTAAGATTTAAAGAAAAAAAAAAAAATCATGGAGAGAGAGAGAGAGAGAGAGAGAAATAAGTAGTGGTAGCGATAGTGGTTGTGATACGAATGATGTTCCAGTGGTAGTAGTTGTGGTAGCGAGCGATGGTTGTAGTTGTGATGGCGAGCGTTGGTGGTAGTTGTGGTAGACAGTGTTCGTTACCATAGCAACATAGACGCGTTAATTCGCTAAACTTTAAGCCTAAGATGTTTTCTCTCCCTTCTTTCCTGTTTTCCTCCTGTCTTCATTTCCTTGCCTTGTTTTCCATTTCCTTCGTTCTTTCCTCCTTTTTTTCCTTTTCCTTCCTTCCTTCCTTCCTTCATCCCTTCCTTCTTTTCTTCCTTTTTTCCTTCATGCTGATATGCACGCTTTCTCTCTCTCTCTCTCTCTCTCTCTCTCTCTCTCTCTCTCTCTCATCTTATTTTTGCTTCTACCAGACGATTTTATTCAGCTTAAGAGTGACTTAGAACTGGAGGGATTAGATACAGCCTTCTGTCTATCAATCTGTCCATCTATCTACCTCTCTATCTATCTGTCTATTCTTATTTGCTTCCACAAGACGATTTTATTCAGCTTAGGAGTGACTTTACGAACTGAAGGGGTTAAGTTGCAGCCTTCTATCTATCAGTGCGTCTATCTGTCTATCTGTCTACCTATTCTTGCTTCCATCAGACGATTTTATTCAGCTCTGGAGGGGTTAGGTACAGCCTTCATCAACCCCTTCAGTACTATGACTTTCTATATGTGTCTATCTATATATCTATCTGTCTATCTATCTAGCTGTCTACCTACCTGTCTTTTAACCCCACAAGCTTCACAAAATCGTCTGGAGAGAGAGAGAAAGAGAGAAATACAAAATAGTAGTAAAGAAAAACATTGAAATCCTAACCCATTATTTCATGTAACTTAGTGTTGTCCCTTGATATGTTTTTAGTCTATTATTATTATTATTATTATTATTATTATTACTATTATTATTATTTATTATTATTATTATTGTTTTTGTTATCGATTTGTTGTTATTATTATTATTATTATTGTTTTTGTTACCGATTTGTTATTATTATTATTATTATTTTAGTTCTTGTTGTTGTTATTATTTCTGTCTTTGTTGTTGGTTTGTTGTAGTTCTGTTATGATTATTATAGTACGTCGTTTCATTATTATTATTATTATTTTTATTATCATTTCAGTTCTTGTCCATGTTATCATTATTACTGTCATTATTCCTTCGGTATGTCTAAAAATAACGCATGAATGAAGGATAATAACGCCAGGCAGTGAAAGCAGAGACTAAAGTAGCACTGCAGGCCAAGGTTAGGAAGAAGTGGGCCAGGAACCACGAGCAAAATCAATGGAGAATGGGTGTGCAAGCAGCGTCCGGGGTTTGTACCAGTTGACCCTAATATTGCAGCATAGAGAACGGGTTTTGCTGGTTTTCTTTGGTGCGTAGTTTCAGGGGTAATTTAGGAAGGTTTTTGCAACTCTGATCCACTCTATCTGCTTGTATTTGGGTTTACACGTGGTCATATTTCGTGTTTATATTTGTTTTGGTTTCAGTTACAAGGTTAAGGCTAATTATTTCCGGCAGTTTGAGAATATAGTGATTTTTTAAAGGATATGAAATGCACGTTTACTAATTTCTTTATCTGCTCCTTCGTTTTCTCTAGTGCTTTCGGGTACGTTTTCTATCATGGTTTGTTTACATTTGGGTGGGGCCGTCTGAAGGTCACGCGGCCCCGCCCACCCACACGTGCTTTAAACCCTCCACTTCCCTTTAAATCACTGCCCTTGCGTTTGTGTACGTATTTTCAAATCTTGTTTGGGAGATAATTACAGTTTTTTTCAAGGTTTTAAGTGAATTTGAACTAGGGTGAAAATTGAGAGGGAGGATTTCGTCAGTTACTGTATTACGCATTCGTTTGAACCCATTCCAGGTACGTTCGGATCAATGTTTAGGTTTTCATGGTATTTGGGTGCATTTCCTTATTTCTTCGTACACTAAAGTACTTAATTTCTTCCCTCCCGTCTTCTTTATTGATCATTTATAAACTTTTTTTTTCTTTTTTAATCAGACTGAGGAATTTACCCTAACTGACGTATGTGACATAGATCATGGGCATATTAGAGCCATTGTTGTTGTTAATGATGATGATGATGATGTCCCATGAGATGCTGTAGCTGGTCAAATCTTTCACTGCGATGCCGTGTGTGTGTGTGTGTGATCAGACATTTTATCCATCTTGCAGGGAAATACATACTGAACAGATTAATGGAGTTTCTACGTTATTACTGCGAGGATTTTCATATAAGCCGAATCAAACCGTCTAGAGATAGCAAGAATAAGATTACATTGTTATAGTTAGAGGGATTAAGGAAGTTGAGTTAGCCTGAAAGAATTAAATAGACAGTATAAGCTTTAGTTTTTACTGATGAATATAAATCAAGATAAAATACAGAGGTGTTAAAAATGGTCATCGCCATCATTACCATCATCGTAGTCGTCATCATCATCATCGTCACCATCACTGCGACTCATCATCATTATCATCATCATCGCCACGACAGGGCATCATCATCATCATTATCACTACGACACTCGTCATGATCACTACGACACATCATCATCGCTGCGACACTCATCATCGTCATCATCATCATCACTACGACACATCATCATCATCATCTCCATCATCATCACTACGACACATCATCATCATCATCATCACTACGACCATCATCATCATCATCATCATCATTATTGCAATCATAATGACGAACTAATCTTTGCTTTAGTATGAGCAAGAGAAAACTTGACTTAATATTGTATCTGGTGATTACTGAACAGAATACGTTTGCCTTGGCGTCACATTTTGCTTTGATTTGAGGATTAGGAAGTGAGGCGTAATATTGAAGCAGATATATCGGAAAGGACTGTATCTTCTGAGTGGTAACAAATTAGCTATGACGTATATGGGTATCAGAAATTCAAACGTATTGTACAACAGATATAAAAAAAAATAGACGTAATACTGTAACATGTATTAGTAAGGAATAAAGAATTGTATGAGTTGAGTTAACGAATTTAGCATTTGTATGAGTATCGAAGAAAAGGCCAGACGTAATATTGTAGCTCGTGTATTAAAGGAAGTAAGACGTAATAATGCAACATGTACTGGAAGAGAATAAAGAATTGTGTGTTTGGAGACAACGAATTTAGCAATGATATGAGTAAAAACAAAAAAAAATGGACTCTTTATGATTAGCGACGAATTTTGGTTTGATATATATGAGAATTAAAGAACCAGACGTAATATTGTGGCACAGGTATTTTGCTGAACAGGATGAGGTCCCGTTGGTAGCCCTTGAGGTGTTTCCTGCCCCTTCAGTACACTCATTTATATACAGTACAGATTATAGCCACGCACCAGGTGTATTTTTCGCTTCTTCGGAGTCCAATTTTACTATTACTACTACTGCTGCTGCTGTTATTATTATTATTATTATTATTATTATTATTACGTTAGCTACCTCAGTATATGCATTTTAGTTTATTCTGAAAACTGCATATTCTTCCTGTTTCTAATGCTGCCAGTTACAGTCTTCTCTTGTTGTTGTTCATGATGATAAAGAATGGTGATGTTGATG
>NC_137030.1:4066903-4129403 GCF_032717465.1 Coenobita brevimanus | reverse complement strand
AATATGAACTGTGGTTCCTGTTTTTGGATGCAACTTTTTTTTTTTCTTGTCTCCCTCCTCCCTCCCCCATCTACCCTCTCTCTCTCTCTCTCTCTCTCTCTGTCTCTCTCGTGTGTGTTTGTGTGTGTGTGTGTGTGTGTGTGTGTGTGTGTGTGTGTGTGTGTGTGCAATCATTATCATGACTAATGGTATGCTTTGTATTGGAAAGTAAAGATGAGGAGAAATATTGTGGAATCTATGGCGAATATTGTGGCAGAAGGGTGTAGACATGTATGAAGGTGAACGTTAATTGGCCCACAGGGAATTAATGACAGTTCCACATGCTGACGTCTCGAGGGGACTTCTTGTAGTTGTTCTCAATAAATATATTCCAATGTTTTATTTATTTTATAATACTTATATCACAGTTAAGTTATACTTTGCATTGACATTATTATTCACTACTACAGAACCTTGAGAGAGAGAGAGAGAGAGAGAGAGAGAGAGAGAGGGGGGGGGCTGGTCATTCCCAGGGGACAGGTGGTCACTCCTCACCTCTCTCTCTCTCTCTCTCTCTCTCTCTCTCTCTCTAGCATCACAAGAAATACAGTGAGGAAAGTGACACCAGAAAACTGGCAAAAATGTATGGAGCATACGAGAAAGCTAGAACAGGAATATATCAGAAATGACATTGTGCGCAATCACATGGTCGAAGAATTCGTCATTAACGTGGCGAATGATTCCACCAGTGAAGAAGAAGGTTTAGATGAGGGAGACATGAATATCGAGTGATAGATAGAGAGAGAGAGAGAGAGAGAGAGATTGTATTTTCAAGGGAAATTTTAGAGTATAATGAATATTTATTAAGGAAATGCTACTGTTGATCCTTCGATCAGTAAAACTATTGTAAATAAGTTTATGTTTTTTCATAACATTTTTTTTTCATAAAGAATAGTAATAAAACAATAAAATTAAATAAAATAATTTTTCTTCATCTTTCATGGCTATTTCATTGGCTTACCATAACCCTGCCCACATTCTGACCCGGGCCACTCCCATCCTCCATCCCTCCTCATATGGACCGATATCTGGGCACACCACCTCCCCTGAACTCAAAACATTATCCTTCCTGCCTTCCTATCCATCCCCATCCTCTCTCTTCACCTAGCTTTTTGCCCACATACACAACATTTGCACACACACACACACACACACACACACACACACACACACACACACACACACACACCTGAGCTGGGATCGGCAATCCGTTTCCCATTGTGACCTCTATTTCCTTACCCAAAATTCCTTCCCTATCCCTAAGGACTTCCCACTTCACCTGTCCCTTGTTTCTCTCCGTCTTTGTGCCGTGATTAGAAATCTGGACAGAATAGAGTTGAGACTGAATGGCTTGTTCTTTGTTACTTTGTTAAAACGATATATATAAACAAACACGTTTTTTTAAATAACTGACGACCTACCAAAAAATTTATCATTCTATCAGATTATATATATATATATATATATATATATATATATATATATATATAATATATATATATATATATAACTTAGAAACTTATATGTAAACTTCAGGAAACTGGCAAATGGGGACCCCCCCCCTTAGAAAATTCCTTGGTGCGCCCCTGCTGGGCACTGATAGATAAATAGAGGCTTCACATTGTTTTATTAATTAAGCGTCGTGTGTGTGTGTGTGTGTGTGTGTGTGTGTGTGTGTGTGTGTGTGTGTGTGTGTGTTTTCATAGTGATAGCTGAGTAACCTATAGGGAAGAGGAGGGATCGGATTAACGGGATGGGGGGAGGGGGATTCCACCAGTGAAGAAGAAGGTTTAGATGAGGGAGACATGAATATCGAGTGATAGAGAGAGAGAGAGAGAGATTGTAATTTCAATGTAAATTTTAGAATATAATGAATATTTATAAAGGAAATGCTACTGTTGATCCTTCGATCAGTAATACTATTGTAAATCAGTTTATGTTTTTTCATAAAGAATAGTAATAAAACAATAAAATAAAATAAAATAATTTTTCTTCATCAGTCATGGCTTCCCAACCCCTTCCCACATTCCGACCCGGGCCACTCCCATCCTCCATCCCTCCTCATATGGACCGATATCAGGACACTGACAGATAAATAGAGGCTACACATTGTTTTATTATTTAAGCGTCGTGTGTGTGTGTGTGTGTGTGTGTAGAGGAAAGAAAACGGAAGAGGGAAGGAGGAAGGTCCAGAATCCCGAGGGGACCTCTTAATCCTTCACACGGTCACTCGTGTTCCGATTTTGGCAAAGGCTTTGTAAAATTCTCGCATTCATGTTTCCTGAGAAAGGGTATAGTAGTAGTAGTTGTGAAAGTGGTGGTTTTAGTAGGTGTGGTACCATTATTATTATCATTATTAGTTAGTATTAGTAGTGGTAGTATACGTAGTAGTAGTAGTAACAGAAGAAGTAATAGTAGTAGTAGTACCGTTAGGAGTACCACCGCTACAACCACTCACGTACCTTCATTCCCTCCAGCCCCACGCCCCATCTCCCTCCCTCTGCCTTCCCTCCCTCCTGCCCCACGCCCCATCTCCCTCCCTCTGCCTTCCCTCCCTCCTGCCCCACGCCCCATCTCCTTCCCTCTCTCCCTCCCTCTGCCTTCCCTCCCTCCTGCCCCACGCCCCCATCTCCCTCCCTCTCTCCTTCCCTCTCCCTTCCCTCCCTCCTGACCCACCCCCCTATCTTCCTCCCTCCCTCCTCCCCCTGTTTAGTTTTTGTGAGGTGTTCAAATAACGGGGAGGCGTAGGCTTCTTCCCTCACCTTTTTCCCCTCCCCTCTCCCCTCTCTCTCCCCTCTCTCTCCCTTTCTCCATTATTACCTCTCTCTCTCTCTCTCTCTCTCTCTCCATTCTCTTTGTACTCCCCTTTCTCCCCCTCCTCCTTCCCTTCTTCCCTTCTTTTCATACTCTTTCTCTCTCCCCCTCCCTTCCTTCCGTCTCTTCTCTCTCTCTTTGCACCCCTGCCTTTTTTCCCTCCCCTTCTTCCCCTTCTTTCTCCCTCCCTCCCCTCTTTCCATTCTTTCCCTCCCCTCCCCACCCTCCCTCCTGCTGTCTGTTCGTCTGTCACTCCCTTTTTTCTCCCTTTCCAGCGTCTTCTTCCTCCTTCCTTCGTTCCTTTGTTCCTTCTTTCCATCCTTCGTTCCTTCTTTCTTTCCATCGTTCCTTCTTTCTATCCTTCCTTCCTTCGTTCCTTCTTTCCTTCCTTCGTTCCTTCTTTCCTTCCTTCGTTCCTTCCTTCGTTTCTTCTTTCCTTCCTTCGTTCCTTCTTTCTTTACTTTCTTCGTGCCTTCTTTCCTTCCTTTGTTCCTTCTTTCCTTCCTTTGTTCCTTCTTTCCTTCCTTTGTTCCTTCTTTCCTTCCTTTGTTCCTTCTTTCCTTCCTTTGTTCCTTCTTTCCTTCCTTCCTTCTTTCTTTCCTTCCTTTGTTCCTTCTTTCCTTCCTTCCTTCCTTCTTTCTTTCCTTCCTTTCTTCTTGCCTTCTTTCGTTCCTTCTTTCCTTCCTTCTTTGTCGTCGGCTATTGTGAGCGTCCTTAATTTCCTTCTTTCTTTCCATTCATTCTTCTATTTACTTTCATTATAACTTCAATTTCTAACTTATATTCTTCATTTTCTTGTTTCCCTTTTTTTTTGTATTCCTTTATTTCCTCTTCTTTCACTTCCCTCCTTCATATTCTGCGATCCTCTGTCTTTCCTTATTCCCACGATCGTTCTTTTTCTTATTTCCTTTCTTTTTCCATTGTTTTTGTCTTTTCTTTCATTCCCTTCCTCTTCTTCCTTCACTGTTTCTTCTCTTCTGCCTTCCCTTTCCGCCCGTCTCTTCATTTATTTTCTCTCCTTTCTTTTCCTTGTCTCTTCTTTCTCTTTCTCCTTTCTCTCTCCTTCCCTTCCCTTCCTTCTTTCATTTTTATTCTCATCAGTCTTTCTTTTCACCTTCTTTCTCACTGCCGTTCTTCTGTTCCTTTCTTCCCTCCTTCTTTCCTTCCCTCATTTTTCTTTCATTCACTCTTTCCTTCCATCTTTCCTTCCATGTATTTTCCATTTTCTCCATTCTCCTTTTTCACTCTGCTTAGCTGCTTCTTCTTCTTTCCTTCCACTCTTCCTTTTCCCATCTCTTCCCTCCATGTCTCCGTCCTTCCTTCCTCATTCCTGCCCTCCTTCCCTCCTCCTCTCCCCTTCCCTCCCCTCCCTTCCCTTTCTTCCAGCTGTTCCCTCCCTCCCTCTTCATCTTATCTCTCCACTTCCTCTATCATTTATTTTTCTTTCTTTCTCTCCTTCTCTTTGTTTATTTTTCTGTTTTCTGTCTCCACAACCACCACCATCCACTACCACAACTCACAGTCCACTACCACAGCTACCACAATCCGCTACCGCAACCACAACTATCACAGTCCACAACCACAGCTACCACAGTCCACAGTTACAACTATCACAGTCCATTACCTCAGCTGCCACAATTGCAATCATCCACTACCACATACCTTCATCCAGTACCACATATACCACCATCCACTACCACATACCTTCATCCAGTACCACATATACCACCATCCACAACCACAACTACCACCATCCACTACCACAGCTACCACCATCCACTACCACAACTACCACCATCCACTACCACAACTACCACCATCCACCACCACAACTACCACCATCCGCTACCACAACCTTAGCAACAACTTAGTCACGTGGATGAGGGAGGGAGGATGGAGGAGGGGAGGGAAGGAGGATAAGAAGGAAGTCTTGAAGGGAGGGAGGTAGGGGGGAGAGAAACAGATTGAGGAAGGGAGGGGGAAATTATGAGAGAGAGAGAGAGAGAGAGAGAGAGAGAGATGAAAAATTAAGAACAGGAAATTGATTTAGACAAGAAAGAAAAAAGAATAAATGAGAGAGGAGGGAAGGGAAAATTAGAGAGGAGTAAATAATATTAAAGAAAATGTGATACTAACAATAGGAAATTCAGGGGAAAATGAGAGAGAGAGAGAGAGAGAGAGAGGAATGGGGAGAGGGAGGGACTAACCCGGCTCCAGTCTATCCAGGTTTTCAGTATCGCTTGAGCCATCGTGGGGAGAGGTTGTGCGTGTCCTTTGTGCCCGGACATTAGAGAGAGTGAGCAAGGAATTGAGAAAGTGAGAGAGAAGTAGAGCCGGGGAGCATGGAGGAGAGAGAATAGAGCTAGCTTCCACCATGAGCGATGACGGATACCGGTGTAAATTGATCGATAAATGGTGAAAAAATATTATGTTGTTTTGAAGAGTAATGTTGATGTGATCAGTGAGTCGTTAAGTTTTTTGAAAATTCTAAGTGAACGTGCCATAAGTAAGGGAGTTATTAGTGACCCCATAAAGTGTAAGTATCTGTGTGTGTGTGTGTGTGTGTGTGTGTGTGTGTGAGAGAGAGAGAGAGAGAGAGAGAGAGAGTATTGGGTACGTTTTTAGATACAATTAAATGGAAAGGTTTATTTCGGATGCAGTGACGAGAGAGGAGGCGTTGCTTTGGAGAGAGAGAGAGAGAGAGAGAGAGAGAGAGAGAGAGAGAGAGAGAGCATGGACGCGTGGTTGCTGTGATGGAGAGTTAGGGAGAAAGAGAGGAGAGAGAGAGAGAGCTTGAAGCGTGTTTGCGTACCTATGCTGGAGAAAGAGAGTGGAGGGAGAGAGAATAAAGAGAGAGGAAACAGGCTGGGGATTCAAGTGTTAGAAGAGGGTGAAGGAGAGAGAGAGAGAGAGAGAGAGAGGAGACTGCTATTGAGGGAGAGGGTGGAGAGTAAGAGAAAGGGAGACAAAAGGAAGGGTGAAAGGGTTAGGATAGAGATAGGGGGAGGGAGAGAAGGAGGAGAGGGATAGAGGGAGAGAGAGGGGAAGAGGGAGAGATGAAAGGAGGGATGAGGCAAGTAGATTGGAGGAAAGGGGTGAGAGGGAGAGAATGAAGAAGGGAGAGGGTAGGGAGAGGCTCTTAAAGTTACTATGTTAGCGTGATTCTTGTTGCCACACACGCTCATACATACATACATATGTACGTACATACATAAATTCATACATACATACATACATTCACATACTTGGTTACATTATTTTACATTCATGCACACACGCAAGTATACCTGTATACATACATACTTCTATACCTACATGTATGCATACAGTATATACATACATATACATACACACACTGATACACATTTAGTAGGACGCAGAAATACACCCTCGTCCAATAACAGATGGGTAGGAGTACACGCACACATACTGTACGCAGTCAGGTTGTTCACACATCCGTACACACGTTTAATTACACACACACACACACACACACACACACACACACACACACACACACACACACACACACACACAGACATGGCCTGTAACTTATAGTAGAGTACATACACGCACATATGCAGAGATTTAGCTGACACACACACACACACACACACACACACACACACACACACACACACACACACGTACATATTGTTAGCTTGACGACCGGAAGTATTTAGGAATAGTATTGATACTTCATGGCCACTTGGAGAGAGAGAGAGAGAGAGAGAGAGAGAGAGAGACTTAAGCAGGTGGTGAGATGTAGTATCTGTATTTGAATATGTAGGTAGGTTGGTATGTAGGTATATAGGTAAGTGTAGGTAGGTAGGTAACTAGGCAGGTAAGAGATGACGTAAGTAGATAAAACAGTAAGTAGAACAGGTAGGTAGGCAAGCAACAAAGACAGATAGATGGATGGATGAATAGGTAGGTTGACAGATAGACAAGACAGACAGATAGATGGATGGATAGATACTGTAGGCTTGGTAGGTAGGTCGACAAATAGACTAGGCGGATAGATGGATAGGTAGGTAGGTAAGTATTGTAGACAGATAGACCAGACGGATAGATGGATGGATAGGTAGGTAGGTAGACATATAGACCAGACAGATAGATGGATGGATAGGTAAGTAGACATATAGACCAGACAGATAGATGGATGGATAGGTAAGTAGACAGATAGACCAGACAGATAGATGGATGGATAGGTAAGTAGACAGATAGTTGGATGGACATGCAGGTAGATAGACGAATAAACGAGACAGATGGATGGATAGGTAGGTAGGCAGATAGACCAGATAGATGGATGGATAGGTA
This sequence comes from Coenobita brevimanus, assembly GCF_032717465.1. NCBI lineage: Eukaryota > Metazoa > Arthropoda > Malacostraca > Decapoda > Coenobitidae > Coenobita > Coenobita brevimanus. The sequence goes on along the minus strand of NC_137030.1, from coordinate 4,122,230 downwards.
GGTAGGCAGATAGACCAGATAGATGGGAAATAGACAAATAGACGTGGATAGATAGTACGAGGGTATAGATAGATCGGTTCAGTACCGTATTTAACACTTATTAAAATGTAAAGATAAATGATGCAATATTCCAGTTTGTGTATTATTGTTGATTATATGAGCATTTATTTTATTTATTTATTTTAATAATTCGCAAAATTTTGATATAGTAAGCTAATTGTTAACCAAAATTTCGCAGAGATAATTGAATTGAGATTTTAGCCCGTTTTATGAGTGTTAATGAATGTCTTTAAATTTTGGCATCATTTAACCCTCAAATGGTCGGCACAATTCGATTATTCAGTGACAGCTAACGCCAGACAGTCTCTCTCTCTCTCTCTCTCCCTCCTCCTCCTCCTCCTCCTCCTCTTCTTCTTCTTCTTCTTCTTCTTGTCATCCTTCCCCAGGCTCATTTAAAACGTCAACCCTGTAGACTGCAGACTTAGTAGGCCGTTTCCTACAGTCCACCATCTTCCTTTGGGGGATAGGGAGGGAGTTGAGGGACGAGTGTATAACCGAGCAGAGGAGCCGCCTAGGTATATCAGTGCCACCACGTGGAGGCATCCCTCTCCAGCATCTGTTTAACTCCCACTACTTCCAGACGATTTTATTCAGGTCGGTAGATAGACAGACAGACAGATAGATAGATAGATATAGAGAGTCTTGGTACTGAAGGGCTTGTGGAAGGCTGTATCTAACCCCTCCGGTTCCAAAAATCTCTCGTGCTGAATAAAATCGTCGGGTGGAAGCAAGAATAAGAACAGATAGGTAGAAAGATAGACAGATAGATAGATACAGAAAGTCGTGGTACTGTAGGGGTTAAGGAAGGCTGTATTTAGCCCCTTCAGTTAAAAAAAAAATCTGAATAAAATCGTCTGGAGGTAGAGAATCAAGTGGAAAATACGTCCGGAGATAGATAGATAGATAGGGGACTTCCTGTGCCATTCAGAATAGGGTGGGTAGATAGATAGAGGACTAAATAGATAGGTAGATAGTAACGTAGGTAGATAAAATAGGGAACTTTATATCAGAATCACGCACGAGGATGCTAAGGTGCAATATGCGGAATCAGTCGCTAAATAAATGGTGTTTCGAAGCCTTTTGTGCCACTAAAACTAGGAGCCAGTGTGTGAGAACTTTTGCCTGTGACTGTACGCCTCTCAGGGTGGGAATTAGGGTGGAGAGAAAGGTAGGTGGAGGTGCCTTGTGTGGAGGGGTAGACTTTACGTTCATTCAACTCTGCCTGTAGATAGATGGATAAATAGATAGATAGATAGATAAATAAATAGATAGGTAGATAGATAAATAAACAGATAGACGGATGGGTTGACGTACATTCAACTCTGGAGGTAGACAGATAGATAGATGGCTGGATGGATAAATAGATAGATAAAAATAGATAATAGGTAGATAGATGGGTACACAGTACGTACATTCAACTCTGCAGGTAGATAGATAGATAGATAGATGGATGGATAGATAGATGGATGAGTGGATGAATGGATATATAGACAAGAGATGAATGGGTAGATGAGTAGATAGGTGGGTGGATGGATAGATAGATGGATGAGTGGATGGCTGGATAGATAGATAACAGATGAATGGGTAGATGAGTAGATAGGTGGATGGATGGATAGATAGATAGATGGATTGATAGATAGATAGTTGGAAGGATGGTTGTACAGTATATATAGATAGATAGATCCATAATTAAATACAGTAATAATTTTGAGGATAATGAATAGATTTATAATAGGTCAATAGACAGAAGCATATACATAGCCACGGCTGAGAGAGAGAGAGAGAGAGAGAGAGAGAGAGAGAGATGACCAGACAGACAGAACGAGACCAGGAAAACAGACATTACTGGGAAATAATTGCTCTCTCTGTCTGTCTGTCTGTCTGTCTCTGTCTGTCTGTCTCTCTCTCTCTCTCTCTCCATGTCTTTCTTTTTTTCCTTGTGGGGGGTTGGAGTGGAGGGGGGGATGGGGGTGGGGGGTGTTTATCTCCACCTCAGCGAGCACCAAGGACGAGAGAGAGAGAGAGAGAGAGAATTATACAGATAAGCAAAAAGTTACAGACAAGCAGAATTATGCAGAGAGAGAGAGAATTGTACAGACAAGCAAAAAGTTATACGGACAGACAGGCACAATAATGGGGAGAGAGAGAGAGAGAGAGAGAGAGAGAGAGAATCAATATCAAAGATGGACTGTGTAAAAAGGTCTGAAAATATAGACAGGTTTTGATATACAAACAAAAAAATGATTGATCAGAGTACATGCAGATACACAGATAGATAAACTGATAGATAAATAGATGGTGAAGTAGACAGTATTTTAGGAAAGCTGGATTCATGTATGACAGATAAATTGTGAAAATGACACTACAGGCAGATGCTGGGTAGATGTAGATAGATAGATAGATTGGTCGTTTGATGGGTGAATAGACAGTGAAATACGACAGGTGCTCTAGATAGATAATTACAGAAAGATAGAGATAGATATATAGACAGATATACAGAATGGCGGATAGATAGATAAAAATAGATGTACTGTATCTACATCCTTGAATCTATTTTTTTTTTTTTTTTTTTTTGTAAAGTTAATGTCAGGGAATAGGAAGTAATTTAGAGCATTATGTAATTATCCCGAGAGAGAGAGAGAGAGAGAGAGAGAGAGAGAGAGAGAGAGAGAGAGAGAGGGAGAGAGAGAGAGAGAGAGAGAATGCTAAATACAGAGACGGAGGTACTCAAACTAACAAACAGGTCGATAGATAGATAGATAGATAGTCTGGTATGTAAATAGATATACTTAGATTGTTAGATATTAGTGTCCTTCAACCAATTCTCATGCAGTTATTGTTGGGCAGTAGGAAGTAGTTAGGTGTATTATGCATTCAGCCCGAGAGAGAGAGAGAGAGAGAGAGAGAGGCAGATAGACCAGACCAGACTAACAGAAAGGTTATAAGTCAGATAAACAAACAGACATACACGAGAGAGAGAGAGAGAGAGCACGTGTTATCCAGTCCAGGTAAGAAGTGTTGTGCTTTTTCACTTGTTTCACAACCGCGTCAGCACTGCATTCCTTCCTTCCTTCCTTCCTTCACTTTATCCCTGTGTTTCGCTTTCAATCCTCTCATTTTCCATTTATATTACCTTGCATCTATCCATCCATTCTTCCTTTCTTTCTTCCTTCCTTCCACTTCCCCCCTTCCTTCCTTCCTTCCTCCCTCCCTCCTTCCCTTCCTTCCTTCATTCATTCATTCATTCATTCATTACATTTCCCCTCCCCTCCCTTTCCTTCCTTCCTTTCACTTCGTGTTCATATTTTTCATCATCATCGTGTCATCTTTCATTCACCTTTTTCTTCATATCACCATCCTTCCTGCCATCGTAGAGAGAGAGAGAGAGAGAGAGAGAGAGAGAGAGAGAGAGAGAAATGTTTTGCCACCTGCTTCTCCAGCTATGCTCCAAACCGCATAAATTCAACATTCCTTCCTTCCTACCTTTCCTTCTTTCCTTCCTTCCTTCATTCATTCATTTCTTCCTTCCTTCATTCATTTCTTCCTTCCTTCATTCATTTCTTCATTCATTTCTTCCTTCCTTCATTCATTTCTTCATTCATTCATTCATCTAGAGTACGTACCTTTATATTCTTTCATTTATTTCTTTCCTGTTTCCATCCTTCTTGTATCTATTCATTTCCTCTCGTTCTTTCATCTTCACTAATCCCCTCTCCTGGCCTGATCTACCTGTCTCTCTTTATCTATCTATCTGTCTATCTATCTAGCAACAGGCTGTCCGTCTATCTTTCCCTTCATCCTTCACTCCTGCTCTCATTCTCTTTTTCCCTTCCATTCAGTCTTTCTCCTTCCTTTCAGTCTTTCTCCTTCCATTCAGTCTTTCTCCTTCCATTCAGTCTTTCTCCTTCCTTTCAGTCTCTCTCCTTCCCTTCTTTCAGTCTTTCTCCATCATTTCTGCTCTCTCCTTCCCTCCTTTCAGTCGCTCTCCCTCCCTCCTTTCAGTCTGTCCTTCATTCCTACTCTCTCCTTCCTTCCTTTCAGTCTCTCTCCTTCCCTCCTTTCAGTCTCTCTCCTTCCCTCCTTTCAGTCTCTCTCCTTCCTTCCTTTCAGTCTTTCTCCTTCCCTCCTTTCAGTCTTTCTCCTTCATTCCTACTCTCTCGTTCCCTCCTTTCAGTCTTTCTCCTTCATTCCTACTCTCTCCTTCCCTCCTTTCAGTCTTTCCTTCGTTCCTACTCTCCCTCCCTCCCTCCCACCATCCTACCTGCCTCTGCCACAATTACACCTGCCGGAAACAAGCTTCAGAGAAAGATCACAGGGGAGTGACTCAGGAGAGAGAGGGGGGGAGGGGGGTAAAGATAGGTAGGAATGGACGTGGATAGGGAGGGAAACAGGGAGAGAAGGATTGGAGAGAGGGAGGAAAAGAGATAGGTAAGGAGAATGAGAGGGAGACGGAGAGAAGGAGGGAAGAATTGTAGATAGGCAGGTGTGGAAGGAGGGAGGGAGGATAAGAGATAGGTAAGGAGGATTAGATATGTAGGTAAGGAAGGGAGGATAAGAGATAGGTAGGCAGGTAAAGAGGGAGGAAGTGACTTGGGTAGGGAGAGGTAAAAATAATAGATAGTGCGGAAAAGAGATAGGGAGGGAGGGAAGGAGAAATAAAGGGAAGGAAGATGGGCAGGTAGGGAGGGAGAGGGTATGGAAGGGTGGAGTAGAAAGGGAGGAGAGACTGAGGGAGGAAGGGAAGAGGAGAGAGAGAAAATGAGGAAGAAAGAGAGAGATAATGGGTCAGTGGGGGGAGTGTGGTTTTAAAGGGAGGGAGGGAGGAGGGGAGGGGAGGGAAAAAAAGGTAGGGATGACTCAGGTAGGGAGGAAGGTTAGGAGGGAGAGAGGGAGGGAGTAAATCAGGAATGGAGGGAGAGGGGAGTGACTCAGGAGGGAAGGGGAGAGGTAGATAGGGAGGGATGGAGGGAAGAGGAGAGGTAGATAGGAGAGAGAGGGAGAGAGAGAGAGAGAGAGAGAGAGAGAGAGAGAGAGAATAACTAACATAAACTCCTCTGTGTGTTAGTATTGGGTCATTTAGTTTTAATAATGATGACTTAGGTAGACCCAGGATTCCCGGGGCTTAAATCAGGTGTGGATGAGTGTGTGGCCCAGACGATTTTATTCAGCTTATTTAGAGGCTGCTAGGACTGGAGGGGTTAGATATAGCCTTGTTAATTCCTTCAGTCCTTTCACCTTAACTTGGCCCAGATTTTCGTCCTTTTTAGCTTATTTCACGTAGCTCAGTGGTAGGAAAATATACTGCTCTGCTTCCTTTCCATAGCACTTCTTCGTGACTAGTATAATTTTGTTAATCCGTTGTTACATCTGAATACTCTTGATGGAGAGATGACAATTTTAGACCAAATTAGAGTAAAAAGAATAAGCACAAGAGATCCGTCTAATGTTAAATAAAATCGTCTCGTGGTAACAAAGGCAAAGTAACACACACACTCTCTCTCTCTCTCTCTCTCTCTCTCATTATTTGACCGCAAGTTTTTACCTCACGTGTTTTTCCCAGCCAATGCAAGAGATTCCTGTCAAGTTTTTAGGTAGTTTCCCAAGAGGATCATTTTCGTCTTAAACCTGATATATTGTTGCAAGATCAAGAGGTCAGATGTTGAGTATGTATAATTTTGAAAAGGTTGGTATTCGGCTCAGTCTGCAGGTGTGGGCATGGGTGTGGAAGTGGAAGTTGGATGTTGATCAAGATGTTTATGCCATACTTTATTGCTAAATGCGTATCACTCATTTCTGTGGATACGATATAGTCTTCACGGCTCAGTCTGCTGGTGTGGGTTTGGATTTGGGAGTGGGATATCAATGAAAGCTGATTTTGTTATATGTCAATGCTCAAAGCTTATTATTCGTTTCTGTGGTTAAAATATATGGTCTGTTAATAGCTCTCCACTAAAAACTCTAGGCGTATCTTTTGTTTTGTGGGTATGGCACAGTCTGCTGGTGTGGGTATGGGTGTGGGAGTGGGATGTAATTAAAGCTGATACGTCATATTTTACTGCGAAAAGCTTGTCGCCCGTTTCTGAGTATAATATAGTCTACAGGTTGGTCTTTTATATAACACACTTCTCGAAACTCACCTGGCTTATCTCTTGTGTTGCGGGTATGGTGCAGTCTGGTGGTGTGGGAACGGGAGTGTGGTGTTAACAAAAGCTGTTACGTTATATTTTACTGCGGAAATCATATCGCCCGTTTCTGAGTATAATATAGTCTACAGAGTGGTCTTTACATAGAGCACCTTTAGCAGCTCACCAGGCCTGTCTTTTGTGATGAGCCTTTTTTTTAATGCAAGGAAAAAGGAACCCAAGGCCAGAAACTCACAAGATTGTTCCCTCCAAGAATATTAAAGATAAGAGACAAGATCCGTTCGAGACAAACAATAGGTCAGGGTGGAGAAAGTTTGGTGCTATTTTTGTTAGAGAGAGAGAGAGAGAGTAGGCAACCTTGTATAAGAAAGAGAACATGGAGAACGCAGTGTGAAAGTACTGAGAGAGAGAGGGAGGTGGGGGGGGGAGTTGAAAAAGTAAATATATACCTATGCTTGTGTAAGAAAAACAAGCAGGAGAATGAAAGTACTGGAGGGAGAGAGAGAGAGAGAGAGAGAGAGAGTTACGTAGATATCCAGACCTCACAGATTTTACATTCTGAATATCTGATTCGGCAGTATTATTATTACAAGTAGGATCTAGAAGGAAAGTTGAGAGTATATTAATCAAGCAGAGTAGATAAACAGATAGATAGATACCGGTAGATAGAGAAACAGGGAGAAAAAGGAGGGAGGGTACGTTAAGCAGGGAGGAAAGAAGGAAGCCAAAGAGGGAGAAGGGAGATAGGGAGGAAAGGAGGGTGAGGGGGGGAGAAAGGGAGGTAAGGAGGAAGTGTGTGGAACGGTTTTGTGTTACCAACGCATTCTACTCTGCTGCCACGAGAGAGAGAGAGGGAGGGAGGGAGGAAATGGAAAAGGTGATAATTATAGCGAAAAACGTTTGTTTGTGTGTGTGTTTGTGTGAGAGAGAGAGAGACAGACAGACAGACAGAAGGAAATGGGTAAGGATAAGTATAGTGAAAAACGTATTTGTGTGTATGTGTGTGTGTGTGTGTGTGTGTGAGAGAGAGAGAGAGAGAGAGAGAGAGAGAGAGGAAAGGTGAGAAAGAACCAGGTGGAAATAATCCTTCTATTGAAAATGGAGGTGTGGTGTACTGGAGGCTTTGAGAGAGAGAGAGAGAGAGAGAGAGAGAGGTTGGTAGAGAATATAAAGGAGGTGGAAGAAATGGGGAGAGAAGATACTATTTTCTCGCTATTTCTCCTCCCTCCCTCTCTCTCTCTCTCTCTCTCTCTCTCCAAAATAGTCTATATCTGCGCGCTATATCGGTCACTCACTCCCATACTTGTCTTCCTTCCTTCTTCCCTCCCTCTCTCCCTCCCTCCCTTCTTCCCTCCCTCTCCTTCCCTCCCTCTCCTTCCCTCCCTTCTTCCTTCCCTCTCTCTCTCCCTTCGGCCTCCTCCTCTCCTCCTCCCTCCCTCCTTCCGTTCGTTCTTTATTTTACCTTCTCATATCTTACGTCGCTCCTTTTTTTCTTTTTGTATTTTTCTTTGTATCCTTTTTTGTTTGTATTTTTCTGCATCTATCTGTCTGTCTGTCTATCTCTCTGGTTATCAGTCTCTCTCTTTCTTTTTTCCTTTCTTTCTTTTTTCATATCCTTTCTTTTGTCTGTGTGTTCTTTTTTTTTCCACTTCTTTACTCTCATATTAGATCTCTCTCTCTCTCTCTCTCTCTCTCTCTCTCAGACCTGTCTTTCCTGAAATAACCTTAGTATATAAAGAAAGAAACAGGTCTGAAAAATAGCTGTTACTTGGATATTTATTATTATTATTATTATTATTATTATTATTATTATTATTATTATTATTATTATTATTGTTGTTGTTATTTTAGCTAGTTGTTGTAGTTATATCAGGCGATATGTCTTTATTCGTTTCTCTCTCTTTTTTTAATCCAAATTTTTGAACCGGTCAGAGTGTTGGACGTAGGTTGTTCCCACCGTACCTTAGCGATGGCCTTAAAAACATTCTTCATTAACCCTTCCAGTGCGAGAGATTTCCCTTAAGCTGAGCAAAATACTCAAGTACTAAAAGATAATTAGCCATGTGGAGAGGATGGAGATGAGAGACTGATGAGGAGAGTGTATGTGAGTGAGGTGGAGGGGGGGAGAGGGAGGGGGGAGGCCAAGGATGGGATGGAGGGGTGGAGAGGAGAGGTATATGAGAGAGGGGTGTGTGAGCTGGGAGCAGGGCAATGAAGTGGCGGGGGACAGGGTGACATGGAGGCGACTTGTTGGTGGCCACCCCTTACTGGATTGAGGCGTCTGGCGATAGATAGATCGAAAATGTAGTAAAGTACCGGTATGTATGAAAAAATAAGGAAATTAAAAGTAAAATAGAAAATTAATATCCTAAAGAGAAATAACCAGAAAAGTGAATAAATAGGAAGTTACTGATAATTAAAAAAGACAGCCAAAGAGAAAAAAAAAAATAGCGGCCACAAAAAAATCAGAAAGGAAACGCTAGACAAGGGTACGGAATATCTCTGGGTGCGCGTGGGTAGAGTGGCCATATTTCTGCAGTCCATCTGGGTTATGTTATTATAGCCAAGACTAGCATGGGAGGGGTGAACGGAATCGTCAGGTGGTAGCATGGGTAAGATAAATGAAGGAGAGAGAGAGAGAGAGAGAGAGAGAGGGTGGAATAAGGAAAGAGAGGAGAGAAAGAGAATGTGTGTGATGAGGAAGAGGGAAGAAAAATGGGAAGGAAGGATGGATGGAAGGGAAGAAGGAGACGAGAGGGGAGAGAGAGAGAGAGAGAGAGAAATGAGTTGAATAGAAGGAACGGGGGAGGAGGAAGAGAAGGAAGAAGAGAGAAAAAAATTATTTAAATTCCTGGGCCTGAAAGGAGTGAAGGAGGAGAGGGAGGGAAAAGGGTGGAGAACTGGAGGGAGAGAAAGCAAGAGGATGGAGAGGGAGAGAGAAGCGCTTTGAGGTGAGGGAGGGAAGAAGGAATTGGAGGAAGGAAGAGAGGGTGAGGGAGGGGAGAGAAGAAGAGGGGATGTGGTAGGAGAGGGAGGGAGGAGAGAAGATAGGAAGGGGAGGGTGGGAGGGAAGAAGGAATTGGAGGAAGGGAGGGGTGGGAGGAGAGGGAGGGAAGAAGAGGGAGGAGGTGAAGTCTGAAGCCTCTCACCTGATCTAATTGGCTGAGTAAGACCTCCTTGTGTGTGTGTGTGTGTGTGTGTGTGTGTGTTAAGCGCTCTAACACACATACCTTCACACCTGCTTATATTCTTACATTTTGGTATTTACACATTCATATATACGTACACACATACTCACATATGTACACATACTCAGGTTCAGTATACACTCATAGGCTAGACTCATGCTAACATACCTACACACACACACACACACACACACACACACACACACACACACACACACACACAAGGTACCTTACTCATTTATATATACACAGACCCTTTTTATGCACAATCTCTCTCTCTCTCTCTCTCTCCCTCTCCCTCTCTCTCTCTCTCTCTCTCTCTCTCTCTCAGCTACTCACAGGGAACCCTGCAGGCACTTGTAAGCAATCACACACACACACACACACACACACACACACACACACACACACACACACACACAAGGTACCTTACTCATTTATATATACACAGACCCTTTTTATGCACATTCTCTCTCTCTCTCTCTCTCTCTCTCTCTCTCTCTCTCTCTCAGCTACTCACAGGGAACCCTGCAGGCACTTGTAAGCAATCACACACACACACACACACACACACACACACACACACACACACACACACACACACACACACCCGAGAGAGAGAGAGAGTCAATTTGTGAGTCACAGTAACAAGTACCTGTGTTGATACTGCAGGCGTTTGTATCGTATATCGAGTACTTCACTGTCTTTTATTAGTTCCTGTGTGTTTTGTGTGTGTGTGTGTGTGTTATATTTGTGTGTGTGTGTGTGTGTTATGTTTGTGTGTGTGTGTGTGTTATGTGTGTGTGTGTGTGTGTGTGTGTGTGTGTGTGTGTGTGTGTGTGTGTGTGTGGTCGGGATAACTTGTATTCTCAGACGATTTTATTCAGCTGGGTGAGTCATAGGAGCCTGAGAGTGTTAATACTGGTACCCTTAACCCCTTCATGAATGGGAGAACTCTACCCTTTTTACACTAACATGGCCTAAAATTGCCACATCTCATCTTGAATGCTGAGTTGTAGCAATAGATTAACGCTAGAATATGATGCTGGTCACGAAGAAGTGCCATGGAAAGGATGTAGCACAGAAGCATTGCCCTATCACTGAGCTTTAAGTCATTAGCTATTAAAAGGACGATCTGGGCCAAGTTAAGGTAAAAGGAGTATAGATTTTGCCAGCTTATGCCAGACTATATTACTCAGGAAAGATTGGGTCATAGGAGCCAGAGATTATTAAAGGTGAATAGCCGTATAGTATTTAAGCGTTCCACAATATTCTTTGCATCTTACTTTTGATCTTCGTCTTCTTCTCATTGTCCCTTTCATCCCTCCTTCTCCTCTCCATCCTCTCCCTTTCCTCCGTCTTCTCCCCCATCCCTCCCTTTCCTCCTCCTTTCATCCCTCCGTTTTCTTCCATCTCCTCCCTTCGTCCCTCCCCTTCATCCTCCTCACCCTCTCACCAAGGAGCTTTAATACATCCTCCCCCTTAACCTCCCCGCTCCTCCCTCCTAACTCATCCCCTCCCCTCCCCTCCTCATCCATCCTCTTCCCCCCTTCACATTCAACCCCCTCCCCTGCCCCTCCCCAATCCCCTCCTCATTGCCACGTCCCCCTCCCACTCGAACCCCCTTCCCCTCCTTCCTCCCTGGCCTTCCTTTCCCCTTTACTTATGAAATATGAAGGCTAACTTTCCGTGGAGTTCTTAATAAGCTTAGAGTTTCTAGGATGGACAAGGAAAGGAGAATGCAAGACCTTCCCATATATTTTGTTCATCCTGTGTCGTAAATAACCCGCAATAAGTAACTGGTGATGCGACTGGGGTAAACCGGCGAGTAGTTATAGGAGGTAGTTGATCTGAGGTGTGTTTGTGAATCAGGGTTCTCTCTCTCTCTCACACACACACACACACACACACACACACACACACACACACACACACACACACACACACACACACACACACACACACAAATAAAAGTGAAGTTCCCCCAAACTCTAAGCCTAAGGTCACAGGAAGACATGCCTCAGACTCACTCAAGCACACGCACACAAGGACACGTACACCAAGCAATTGCACACACTCAAGGACACACACACACACGCACACAGGAACTCATGCATAGATTAACAAGGACGGATTCACGGAACACATATACATACTTACAAGAACACACACACACACACACACACACACACACACACACACACACACACACACTTCCTCATCTTACTATCATACACACACGAACACAACAAAGACCAGTTTATTTAATGAGAGAGAGAGAGAGAGAGAGAGAGAGAGAGAGAGAGAGAGAGAGAGAGAGAGAGAGATTGTTTTAAAGATGAATGCACACACCAAAATACCCTTATGGAGAGAGAGAGAGAGAGAGAGAGAGAGAGAGAGAGAGAGAGAGAGAGAGAGAGAGAGAACTTTAGAGAAACACTGGGATGGGAGTTTGAACAAGTTGTATTTTTCTTTGAGTGTGTGTAATTTTCTCCCATGTGCGTGTGCGTAAATTTCGTGTACGTGTGCATACGTAAGTGTCCTGTGTGTGTGTACTGGTATGTTATTTTCTCGTGTGTGTATGTTTTATATATTGCCCGTATGTTGTGATTGTTATTTTCTCCCATATCTGGATATGTTTATGCATGCGTGTATGTATGTATGTATGTATGTAGCCCATGTATGTACCGTGTAGTCATATGTGTACAGTATGTATGTTGCTTGAAAACGGTCATAACAACACCAAAGCCTTCACAGTACTAAGTCAACATAGGCTCAGTTCAGGAGTACCAAGGAATTTGCAGCATCATGGAGGGAAACTTACTGAAAAGGTCGAGAGAAAGCGTTGCCCTCTTTATACTCTGCTTGATATTCAGAGTGTGTGTGTGTGTGTGTGTGTGTGTGTGTGTGTGTGTGTGTGTGTGCGTGCGTGTGCGTGTGTGTGTGTGTGTGTGTGTGTGTGCGTGCGTGTGCGTGTGTGTGTGTGTGTGTGTGTGTGTGTGTGTGTGTGTGTGTGTGTGTTTAAAGCTAGATTGAGTTATTCATTTCTTGAACTGAAGGATTGGTTGCACTTTGTATTGGAAGGTTTTGTGTGTGTGTGTGTGTGTGTGTGTGTGCTGTGTGTGTGTGTGTGTGTGTGTGTGTGTGTGCTGTGTGTGTGTGTGTGTGCGCGTTTAGTCATGCCAAGTATTTTTATAATCATCCTGAGTTGCATCATTTTCCGCGTATTTTAAGAATCATGCACGTTATTATTATTATTTTTTTTCAATAATCAAGCCTTAGTTGCCTGATTTTTCTCCGTATTTTCAGAATCATGCACATTTTTTTTTTATTTGGTTTGGTTTCTGAATTTCTTTTCGTATTTTTTTAATCATGCACATTTTTTTTTTTTTTCGGTATTCAGTCTGGTTTCATCATTTTCTTTGCGTATTTTTGGAACATACACAATTTTTTTTCCTGTGTATTGGGATTGGGTTCGTAGTTCATCTTTGTATTGTATGGCTGTGTCGTTTCGTTTTGTGTGTGTGTGTGTGTGTGTGTGTGTGTGTAAGAGAAAGAGAGAGTGTGTGTAGCTTTGTGTGTGTGTGTGTGTGTGTGTGTGTGTGGTTGTGTGTAAGAGAAAGAGTGTGTGTGTAGCTTGTGTGTGTGTGGTTGTGTGTAAGAGAAAGAGTGTGTGTGTAGCTTGTGTGTGTGTGTGTGTGTGTGTGTGTGTGGTTGTGTGTAAGAGAAAGAGAGAGTGTGTGTAGCTTGTGTGTGTGTGTGTGTGTGGTTGTGTGTAAGAGAAAGAGAGAGTGTGTGTAGCTTGTGTGTGTGTGTGTGTGCGTGTGTAGCTAGATTGAGTCATTCTTTTCTGTAGGTATCGGTACAGTGCCATAACCCAAGAAATGGTTGTATATTTAATTCCGTATATTATCCTTTAAGGGTGTATACTTTTTAATATCCATGTTCCTGTGACTCAGCTGAATTAAATCATCTAACGTTAGGTGGAGTACGCCAATAATGCAAGAGTTATTCCGACCAGGAGAGGGTTAAGCTGAGATACCTATAGTTTTTCTGCTTTAGATTGATTCTCTCTCTCTCTCTCTCTCTCTCTCTTATTTTTAGTTTCTCACGCCAAATCCATGGTTATTTCGATCTTTTTTTTTCTTTTTCTTCAGTAAGCAATCAAGTGGCATAATGTTTGTGTGGGCGTGTGTGGGGGTGGAGGTGTTAAAGTTCACGTACACGCACATAAACGCATATATAAACGCACACGAAGACAAAGGACACACACACACACACACATACACACACACACACACACACACACACACACACACACACATTCAACATACATACATACATATATTCTGGTCATTCACTGAAATGAAAAATAAACACACACACACACACACACACACACAAAGGTGGTAAGGTCAAGGGGTGACATGATTGAGGGTGGGAGGCAGAGAGGGAGGGAGGAATGAGGGAAGAGGGAGGGAGGGAGTGGGGAGGAGGGAAGAGGGAGGGAGGGGGGGGATGAGAGAGGGAGATGGGAGGAGGGTTGACAGGGAGAGAGGGAGGAAGGGAGGGAAACAAGAACCATGGAGGGAGAGACTGGTGATACAGAAGAAGGGATTAAAGGGAGGGAAGGGAGAGAGGGAGATAAGCAAGAGGGAGGGAAACACGGATCTCAAGAGGGAGTGAGAAAGGGAGAAAATATAATAGGAAGGAGGGAGAGAGGGAGGGAAAACGACTTAGGGAAGTGTGAAAGGAAGGGAAGGTAAACACACACACACACACACACACACAGATAATAGGGATGTGTAAAAGGGAGGAAGGAGGGAGGAAGGGAGGGTAAACAGGGAAGGAGGGAGGAATGGAGTGTCCGGTGACAGGGAGGGAAATAGAGGCCCGGGAGGGAGGGACGAGGACTGTTGACAAGGAGGGAGAAAGGGAGAGATGAAGGGAAGGGTGGAGGGAGAGAGAGAGAGAGATGGAGGAGAGAGCGAAGAGGAGAGGAATGAGGGCGGGAGGAGAGGGGAAGAGTATGAGAGGGTGGTAGACGGAGGGGGAGGTGGAGGTAGGAAAGAGTGCAAGGGAGAAGTATGAAGGGAGGGAGAGATGAGTAAGAGAGGGAGGGAGGGAGTAGGAAGAGGGAGCGGAGGGGGTGAGAGGTGACAGAGTGCGTTGCTGAATACTTGGGTTTGGAGTGGTGCCTGTGCCTGTGCTTGTGTGTGTGTGTGTGTGTTGGTAATGGTATGATGTGGTACCTGTGAATAATGTGGTGTGGTTGGTAAGGGACATTGTTATGGTGTTGTGACAGCGTAAGAGAGGAGTGGTGTGATGACTGGTGTAATTGATATACCGTAGCTATTGTGTGTACAGTGTGGGGCAGCGTAGCGTGTGTTGCCATGTGCACAACTGGGCTACTGTACTGGTAATGTGTACGTGTATGTGTACAGGTGTGCGTCGTGGTGTACGAGTACGAAGGGGCGGGTGGTGTGATGCAGGGGTGGTGAGGGTGGGCGGGGCGGGGCGGGGCGGGGTGGGCGGTCAGCTTTAAGCCCCAGACAGCGGGTGCGTGGCCCCCCCTGCCTGTGTGTGGGTGGGGGTGAGGGAGGAGCCATGCCCGTGGACCCCGGCCACCACCGCCTCCTGCACCCCAGCCCACGGACCCGCTACACCCCGCTGCCCGCCCACAGCCCGCCCAACCCCGCCCCCGACCCCACCCCGAGGTCCACACAGGTCACCCTGGCGCCGGGGGGCCGCCCCGCCGTCACCCTGCGGCCGCAGGTGGCGCGGCCCTGCCACCGGCACCGGGGTGGGAGTGCGCCGCCTCCCTCGCGCTACTCCCGCCTTACCCCGCCGCCCCGCAACGCCGCCGCCTCGGGCCCCGCTCCCGGCCTCTTGCGCGCCGTCACCTCCCGGGGCCGCGGCTACCACGACCTGTGTGCCCCCCGGGGTTCGGGGTCGGGCGGGGGTGAGGATGACGACAGCGGGGGCAGCAGTTCCCCCAGGGCCTCCCCACAGGACTCACCAGAGGCGTCACCACCACCACCACCACGACGCAGCATACTCATCACATCAGCACTGGCTAGATCCGGTATTAGGAGGCTGGCAAGGCGAGTATACCACCACACCACACCACACCACAACACACCGTTCCGCCAGACCACACTATGTTACATTACGCTATACCACACCTCACGACTAAGTTACAAAACAGTACACACCATACAACACTACGCAGCACACATAGGTACACTACATCATACTACACTGCCTTGAAATACACTGCACTGCATTACACCACACCACACCACACCACGCTACACGCTACAGTACAGTGCAGTACAGTACACTACATCATACTACACTGCCTTGAAATACACTGCACTGCATTACACCACACCACACCACACCACACCACACCACACCACACCACGCTACACGCTACAGTACAGTGCAGTACAGTACACTGCACCACACTTGTAACATCAACATACCACACCACATCGGTAACATCAACACGCACCACACTGCGCCACACAGAACCACACTAATACATTCAGTCCACATCACACCACACCACACCACCACACGGCAACGGTACTTCCACACCACACCACACCACACCACCACACGGCAACGGTACTTCCACACCATACCACACCACAGCACACCACCACACGGCAACGGTACTTCCACACCATACCACACCACACCACACCACCACACCGCAACGGTACTTCCACACCACACCATACCACACCACACCACCACACCGCAACAGTACTTCACACCACACCACACCTCACCACACACCGTTCCGGCCATGTAACAGTACCTGTCGTATAGTTAATGGTATCACACACACACACACACACACACACACACACACACACACACACACACACACACACACACACACACACATCTAGGGACTCTATTAATTCTCTCTCACGTGATGCTTGGAAAAGGATGTACACCATTTTATTTCACTTATTTTTTGCCACTATAACGTATGATGCCATAGAGAGAGAGAGAGAGAGAGAGGTCCGAGTTTAAGAGTAGATGGCCTGCCTACTTCCAGAGAGGCAGTAGATAAATGAAGAAAATAGATGAAAAAGGGAAGGCTATAGAATATGAAGGATATACGATATTTAGACGGAAAGGAGAATGAGAAATCTGAATACTGGGGAAGGAGGGAGAAGAGCGTGCTAAGATGGTATGGCTATGTACTGTACAAGGTAGTAGTAGTAGTAGTGGTGGTGGTAGTAGTAATGGTAGCAGTAATAGTATTGGTGGTGGTAGTAGTAGTAGTGATAATAGTAGTAGTAGTTGCAACCCCCAGTCTCATCTACGCTTGAACCTGGTGTATTGCAGGCTGTAGTTGAGGTGAAAGGGTTTATGTGAGTGAGTGTGGGAGGAGGCGTGGTAGGCCAAGAAGGTGGCTGGATATGGTAAAGGTGAAACAAGGCCAGGTATGCAAGATGAAGCTAAGGAATCGCAAAAGGATCTTATTATTTTTTTTTATGCATTTACGTACTTATGTATGTGTGTATGTATGTTTGTATGTATGTATGTATTTATGTACGTATTTATGTATGTATGTGGATGGATGACGTTTATATGGAGGTGCAGAGGACAAATTCTGTACCTTTTATTTTTTTTATTTTTTATTTTTTTTTAGACTAGGGAGAAAATAGTCATGGAACTCCAGATATTAAAACTTCTCGCCATTTCACAACGACAGGTTTTATTAAGCTGAAGAAAATCGTCTGGGGGTAGCATGGGTCAGGCTGGAAAAGAGGTCATCGTACTGATGGGGTGAGGAGAGAACCCCCTCACCCCATTGCACTTATTCGGGGGGGGAGGGGGGAGAGGGGTAAGAGAGAGGGAAGTCGCTGATAATGGAGATTGAAATTGATGGAAGTGGGGAGGGAGGAGGGAATGAATGAGAGAGAGAGGATGAAACATGAAAAGAAAGTGGGTATCATGGAGAGAAAGAGAGGAGAGCATAAAGAGAATAAAGAAAGAAGGAGGGAGGAAGGGAAGGAAATAAATGAAGGAAGGAGGGATGGATGGAAGAATGAAGAAGGAAGGGAGAGTAAAGAGGGAAACGAAAAGAAAGAGGAAGGACGAAGGGAAGAAAGGATGGAAGTATGCAGAGGAGACGGGAAAGAAGGGAGGGAACGAGAGAAGTGAAGGAAGAAGGGGGGGGGGAGGAAGAGAGGGAAGGAGGGAAGAAGTAAGAAGAAGCACGGGAACATGAATAGGAAAGTAGGGAGGGAGGTAAGAAGGGAGGGAATGGAGAGTGAGAGGATAAAGAAGAGAGAAACATGCCTAGGAAAGAAGAGACAAAAGCAAGGAGGGAGGAAAGAAAGTGGGGAGGAGGTGAGAGAGGGAGGGAGAGGGTGAGGGAATGGAGAGAATGGGAGGGCAAAGAATAGTGAAACACGGAGAGGAAAGGAGAGGTGACGGAGGGAAGAAAGGAGGAAGGGGGAGGGAAGTAATAATGGAAGGAAGATGGGAGAGAGTGAAAAGGCAAAGAAAAGAGAGAAACATGAATAGGAAAGGAGGGAGGGATGAAAGAAAAGGAGGAGAGGCGGAGGAAGGATGAAAGAAGGTGAAGAAGGGAGGGAGGGAGTGGAGAGATTGAGAGGGCAAAGGTGATGACCCGCGGAAGGTCAGCATTTACATGTCACATCGGGGTCACCACATAGCATTATTGACTCAGGTAAATGGGAACGTGACTCGCTGAGCAGGCAGCGGTACACAGGTGGGCAGAGGTGAGAGAGTGGAGGTGTAGAAGTGTAGGTATTTTTTCATTCACAGGCAGGTAGAGGTCGGAGATGTGAGTGTAGTTAGTGTACTTTTTATTCACAGGTAGGAAAAGGTGAGAAAATGGGGGTGTAAAAGTGTAGGTATTATTTTTACTCACAGATAGGAAGAGGTGAGAGAATGAAAGTGTAGAAGTGTAGATTAGTTTTTATTCACAGGTAGGATGATGTTAGAGAATGACGGTGTAGAATTGTAGGTATTATTTTTATTCACAGGTAGGTAGAGGTGAGAGAATGGGAGTGTAGTTATTTATTTTTTTATTTTTTTATTCACAGGTAGGTAGAGGTGAGAGAATGGGAGTGTAGTTTTTTATTTATTTTTTATTTATTGAAAGAATGGGTGTAGTTATTTTTATTTTTATTTTTTTTGTTCATAGGTAGGAAGAGGTGAGAGAATGGGAGTGTAGTTATTTTTTTATATTTTTTTATTCACAGGTAGGTAGAGGTGAGAAAATGGAAGTGTAGTTTTTTATTTATTTTTTATTTATTTTTATTCACAGGTGGGTAAAGGTGGGAGAATGTGAGAGTGGATATAATGGATTAGTTGGAAAGGAGGGAGGGAAGGAGAGAGGTGAAGGAAGAGGGGAGAGAATGAGGAGAGGGAGGGAGGGAAGAAGGAAGAAAGGAGAGGAATGAAGGGAAGAAGGGAGGGGAAGGAGAGAGATGAAGAAGGGAGGGAATAAGGAGAGGGAGGGAGGGAAAAAGGAAGAAGGGGAGGAAGAAGGAAGAAAGGAGAGGGAAGAAGGGAGGGAAGAAGAAACTGTTACTTGTCATAAAACTGATTATCTCTCCGTCGTGATTGCTGAGTTGTATGAGATGAGCTCCGAAATATGATGCTAGTCACGAAGAAGTGCAATGGAAGGGTTGTAGAGCAGGACGAAAATGAGGAACGATTGGTTGGTTAGTAGGTGTTGGTAGATAGGAAATGTAAGTAGGAAAGGAGGTAGGTAGGTAGATAGGAAATGTAAGTAGGAAAGGAGGTAGGTAGGTAGGTAGATAGGAAATGTAAGTAGGAAAGGGGGTAGGTAGGTTGATAGGTACTGTAGGTAGGTAAGTAGATGGGTATTGAAGAAGGCTGATAGGAAGCAATGTAAGTAGGAAAGGAGGTAGGCAGGTAGATGGCATTAAGGAAGATTGGTTGGTTAGTAGAAGTGCTGGTAGGTAGGAAACGTAAGTAGGAAAGAAGGTAGATATGTATTTAGGTTGATAGGTAAGTAGGTGGGTATTAAGGAGGTTGGTAGGTTAGTAGAAGTGTTCGTAGGTAGGACATGTAAGTAGGTAAGGAGGTAGGTAGGTAGGTATTAAGGAAGCCATTTAGGGATAGAGGGAGGCAGGTAGTTAATTAAAACGGAGGTAGGTGGGGTAGTAGGTAGGTGTGTAGGTAGGTCAGTAGGCAAGTAAGTAGTCACTAGGTTGGTAGGTAGATTTAAGGTAGTAGTTAGGTAGGTAGGTACGGTATAGGTAAGTAGGTAGACTAGATTCAGTATTTAGTAAGTAGGTAGGTAGGTAGGGTAATGGTCAGCAGGTAGGTAGGTAGGGAATCAACAAGCCTCTTGTAGGTAGGTCTGAAGAATACAGATAGGCGTAAGTACATTGGTTAGTAGATAGATGTAAATAGATAAATAAGTACAGTATCTCTAGTAGGTTGGTAGGTCAGTAGGGAATGTGTAGGTAAACAAGTTAGTAGATGTAAGTTAATTGGTTAGTAGGTAGGTACTAGGTTGGTTTAGTAGATAGGTAGTAGGTAGGTAAGTAGGCAGGGATAAGGTGTACGTAGAATGGTTAGTAGGCAGGGTAAAGTGTAAGTAGATTGGTTAGTAGGTAGGTAAGTAGGCAGGTATAAAGTGTAAGTAGATTGGTTAGTAGGTAGGTAAGTAGGCAGGTATAAAGTGTAAGTAGATTGGTTAGTAGGTAGGTAAGTAGGCAGGTATAAAGTGTAAGTAGATTGGTTAGTAGGTAGGTAAGTAGGCAGGTATAAAGTGTAAGTAGATTGGTTAGTAGGTAGGTAGGTAGGTTGTTGATTGGCTCCGGGGAGAGAGAGAGGGTAAAAAACATTTATTTCCCCATTGTGTTATTCACTACTTGGCAACCCCATACCTCGTCACGGAAGGGGAGAGAGAGAGAGAGAGAGAGAGAGAGAGAGAGAGAGAGAGGAGGAGGAGGAGGAGGAGGAATGGAAGAGGTGGAAGGTGAAAGGGAGAGAAGACGGAAGTGAGGGAGAAAAGGTCGGGGGGGGGGAGATAGATGAGGAATGGAAAATGGAAGGTGAAAGGGAGGGAAGAGAGGAGAGAGAGAGAGAGAGAGAGAGAGGATTAAACATGTCCATATATCGTGATGGTAGAGAGAGAGAGAGAGAGAGAGAGAGAGAGAGAGGATTAAACAGGTCAATATATCGTGATGGTAGAGAGAGAGAGAGAGAGAGAGAGAGAGAGAGAGAGAGAGAGAGGATTAAACAGGTCCATATATCGTGATGGTAGAGAGAGAGAGAGAGAGAGAGAGAGAGAGAGGATTAAACAGGTCCATATATCGTGATGGTAGAGAGAGAGAGAGAGAGAGAGAGAGGATTAAACAGGTCCATATATCGTGATGGTAGAGAGAGAGAGAGAGAGAGAGAGAGAGGATTAAACAGGTCCATATATCGTGATGGTAGAGAGAGAGAGAGAGAGAGAGAGAGGATTAAACAGGTCCATATATCGTGATGATAGGGGAGGGAAGGGAGAGGAGAGGGGAAGGGAATGGAGGGGAGAAGAGGAGGAAAAGGAGGGGAGGTGAGGAGAGGGGAAGGGAGTGGAGGGGAGAAGGGGAGGAAAGGGAGGGGTTGAGAAGGGAGAAGAAGGTGATAGGTAGAGGAAAGGGAGGGGAAGAGAAGGGGAAAAGGTGATGGGTAGGGGAAGGGGAGAGACAGGGGAGGAGAGGAAAGGGGAGAGGATGAAAGGATTTAACCTGGCCATATATCGCGAAGGGAGAAGGGAGATTAGGCCGAGGAAGGGAGAGGTGAGAAGCAAGGGAGTTACACAGATCACACAGACTTGGCGGTCCTTAGGAGGTGGTCTGCCCTTGATATTATGAGGAGATTAAGTCTAGAAAAGGAGGAGGAAAAAGGAAAAAGAAAAATGAAGAAAAGGGAAGAAGAAAAATGAAGAAAAAGAGATACATAGACAACACAGACTCAGCGGTTCGTCAGTGTGATCAGACCTGTTATACTCATTTTAATTTCACTTGGCCAAAAATTACCAGGCGTGTCTCTCCGTCTTGCATGCTAAACACTAGAATTTAGGGCTAGTCACGAAGAAGTGCCATGGAAAGGATGTAGGGCTAGTCACGAAGAAGTGCCATGGAAAGGATGTAGAGCCGTAGCCTTATCTTTTCCTGCCGTTGGGTTGCGTGGAATAAGCAGCAAAAGGACGAAAATCTGGGCCAGGTTAAGGTGAAAAGAGTATATTTGAAAAGCCTAATCCGTATCGGTCGGCTCACAGACGCCTTAAATGGCCGGTCAGCTATATCGATTTTTTTTTCTTTTTTTTCAATTTATGTTTTACGGTTTCTGAATGGCAGGTAAGTCGTAGGAACCTGAGAACACCTTTTTTTTTGGGGGGGGGAGGGGGGAACTGACCCGCCCCCAGCCGGTGTCTCACGCTTGGGTACAGGTGTGGAAGGCTTTGGGAGTGTAGCGTGGGAAAGTGTATGTGGAAATATGTGTTGTTAGATTGTTAGAGTGACTGTGCTAGTGAAAGAGTGTGTATATGGTACCGGTATTAATAGTAGTGGTGGTAGTAGTTGTAGTACTAGTCGTAATAGTAGCTGTTGTAGTAATAGTAGTAGTAGTTGCTGTTGTAGTAATAGTAGTAGTAGTTGCTGTTGTAGTAATAGTAGTGGTAGTAGTTTTTGTTGTAGTAATAGTAGTAGTAGTTGTTGCGGTAATAGTAGTAGTAGTTGTTGTTAGAGTAATATATAGTAGTATTTGTTGTAGTGATAGAAGTAGTAGTAGTAGTAGTTGTTGTTGTTGTATTAATAGTAGTAGTTCCAGTCCACCATCTTCCTGTAGGGGGATAGGGAGGGAAACTGAGGGATGTTTGTGTAACTGGGCAGTGGAGCCGCCCAGTTATATCAGTGCCACCACGTGAAGGTATCCCTCTCCAGCGCCAGGGCAATAATAGGAGTGTACACAGAAAGAGCCAAGATATAACAAGGCCAAAATTTCCATATAATTATTTGTGACGCGTATGATTTAATGTGTTTGGCATCTGTGTATTTATGTATTACGGTTTCTGAAGGGCAGCTGGCAATAGATAGATAGATAGATAGTATTTCTGTATGCTGGATGCACTCTATAATGTGGCATGCAGGCTAAACGCATCTATAGCAAGTTTTCATTGTGTCTTATGTCGCCTTGTAATTTATATGCTTTTCTATAATTGCAAAAAATTTAAAATAAAGACTGATAGATATATAAATAGACAGACAGAGATAGATAGATAGATAGATAGAGAGAGAGAGAGAGAGAGAGAGAGAGAGAGAGAGAGAGAGAGAGAGAGAGAGAGGAAGTTGAAAAAAATGGAAAATTGGGAGAGAGAGAGAGAGAGGACAGGTCAGAGAAGGAGAAGAGGGAGAAAAAGAGTTCAGTGGAGAGAATGAAGGAGGGGTGAGGGGAGGTGAGAGGGGAGGGAAACGAGGTGATTGAGGGAGAGAAGGAGGGAGGGGTGAGGGAAAATGAGGTGAGGTAATGACAGGGGGAGAGAAAGGGGGAAGGAAAAATGGAGACAGGGAAATAAAGGTGAGGGAGAATGGAGAGGGGAAAGAAGCTTGAGAGAGAGAGTAAAAGGGAAAGAAAGGTGAGGGAGAATGGGGAAAGGAAGGTTGAGAGAAAGAGAGAGAGAGAGTGTAAGAGGGAAAAAAAGGTGAGGGAAAATTGAGAAAGGAAGGTTAAAGAGAGAGAGAGAGAGAGAGAGAGAGAAAGTAAATGGGAAAGAAAGGTGAGGGAGAGTGGGGAAAGGAAGGAAGATTAGAGAGAGAGGGGGGGGAAACAAGAGGGGTAGAGAGAAATTATAGTCAGATCGATACAGTAAGGTGATACAGCCACTGATGACTCTATCTATCCTTCTATCTATCTGTCTGGAGTCTTATATCTATTCATCTGTCTGTCTGTATGTCTCTTGCTATTTATCTATCTGTCTGTGTGTCCGTGTGTTTTTATATGTACGTGTTTTGATGGTGTTTTTTTTTTTTTTTTTTTTTTTAATTATGACATCCCCATTCTCTCTCTCTCTCTCTTTTTTTTTTTTTCTCTCTCTCTCTCTCTCTCTCTCTCTCTCTCTCTCTCTCTCTCAGATTTTAGTGACGTATAGAACTAAAATTATCATGTAGTAGGGAAAATCGTGATGCCTTTCTCTCTCTCTCTCTCTCTCTCTCCTTTTATAGACTATAAAAGCTGGTCAGTAGTAGGTACAGCTTTTAGGATGGGAAGGGGTGAAGGAAGGAGGGAGGGAGAGAAGGAAGGAAGGAGGAGTTGTAAGGAAAAAATGGAAAGTAGGAAGAAAGATAGATATGAGAGAGAAGAGGAGGAAACAGAGGAAGCATTGAGGAAAGGAGGAAGAAAGGGAGGTAAGAGTGAAAGAAGGAATGAGAGAAAGAAAAGGGAAGAAAAGATAGGGAGGAAGGAAGGTGAGAGAAGAAGAGAAGAGAGAGACGGGGAAAGCCGGAAGGAAGAAATAAGTGAAAGATGAAGGAAGGAAGTAAAGGGAAGGGAAGGAAGGAATGAAAGGGAAGGAAGGAAGAAATGAAAATGAATGAATGAAAGAAGGAAGGAAGGCAAGAAAGGAAGGTAGTTATTAAAATCGAAGAAAACGGGAAAGAATGGGAAACAACAGAGAATGGAAAAATATAAAAGAATGAAATGAACAAGAAAAAGGAAGAAAAATAATTGAAAGAAGGATGGAAGGAGAAAGAATGAAGGAAAGAAGCATAGAAGGAGGGAAGAAAGGAAAGATTATTAATGAAGTAGGAAGGGAGAAGAAAGAAGGAAGGAAGAAAGGAAGAAGGGAAGGAAAGGGAGGGAGGAAGGAAGGTAAGGGAGGGAGGGAGGAAGAAGAGAGTGAAAGAAGGATAGAGAGAGAGGGAGGGAGGGAGGAAAGAAGGAAGGAAGGAAGGAGAGGGTGGAGGGAAGGAAAGGAGGAGGCCAATGAGAAAGAAAGAAAAGAATAAGGATCGACGTTAAGGCCTCTTCGGTATTTAATGAGAGAGAGAGAGAGAGAGAGAAATGATAAAAATGAAGAACTGGGGTTTCATGTAAAATAGGCAAGCTGGAGAGAGAGAGAGAGAGAGAGAGAGAGAGAGAGAGAGAGAGAGAGAGAGAGTACTTATTGCAGGTGTTTGGGGAGGAATTAAGGAGCTAGTATCTTCTTACGTCCTCCTGACCTGCTTACCGACGGAGGAAAGGAGAGAAGGAGGAAAGAGGGAGGGAAGGAGGAAAGTGGGAGGGAATAATGGAGAGAAGGAGGAAAGTGGGAGGGAATGATGGAGGGAAGGAGGAAGGTGGGAGGGAATAATGGAGAGAAGGAAGGGGGGAGGGCAGGAGAGAAGAAAGTGGAGATAAAAGAAGGAAGAGAAAGAAGTGGAAGGAAAAGAAGGAAGGAGGGATGGAAGGAAGCAAGGAAGGTGGGAGGGAGGGAGCTAAGAAAGGAAAGAGAAGTTGAGGGAAGGGAAGGGAGAAGGAGAGAAGGAAGGAGGTAGGGAAGGCGAAAAGGAGCCAGGGAGGAAAGGAAAGAGGGGGAGAGAAAAATAAGAAGGAGGAAGAAATGAAGGAAAAACGAAGGAAGTACAGAGAGCTAAGGAGAGAAGGAAATAAAAGGGAAGGAAGGTAGGAAGGATTCTGTAATTTAATAAAGGAGGAGAAGAAGGAGAGAGAAAAAGGGAGCAAAGATATAAGAGGAAAGGGAGGAAACAGGAGAAGGAGATAAGAGAGGGAGGAATGGATGGGAAGAGAAGGAGAAAATAAGGAGAGAAAAGAAGGTAGGAAGGAGGGGAGGGAGAGAAGGTAGTGAGGGATGGCAGTGGACGGACGGAATGAGAGAGAGAGGGAGAGAGAGAGCGAAGGAAGTAGGGTAGGACTGGACAGGAAGGAGGGAAGGAGAGAAAGCAATAGAGAGGAGGAATGGAGAGAGAGGAGGAAAGAAAGAGGAAGCAGGGATGGAGAGGGGGAAACAGAAAAGGAGAAATGAAGAGAGAGAAGGAGGTAGAGAGGGAGGGAAAATAGAATAGTAAGAAGAGGGATTAAGGGTTGAAGGAAGTAAGCAAAGAGAAAGGGACGGGAGAAGGAAGGAGGAGTACTGATTCAGGAAAGGAAGAAAGTGAAGGAAGGAGAGAAAAAGGAGAGAAGGAAAGAAGAATTAAGGAGAGAGAGAGAGAAGGGGGGGGGAAGAAAAGTGAGATGTGAGAAATAAGGAAGGGATGAAAGGAGGGAGGGAGGGAGGGAAGGATTAAGAGGAGGAAGGAGGGAGGATTACGAAGGAGGGGGGACACGGAGGGAGGAAGGAAAGGGTCAAATGAAAGGGGAGGAAAGGACGGTGATTTGAGAGAGAGAGAGTGAGAGAGAGAGTATATAAGGAGGCTTGGTATAATGGTTAGGCATATATCTTGGACCTTCTCGTTAAGTAGGTAGGTAGGTAGGTAAGTTGGTAGTCAGGTAAATAGGCTGGATGGTTGGCTGGTAGGTAGGTTTCTTGACTGGTAGGTAGGCCAGTAGGTTCGTTGGTTGGTTGGTAGGTAGATTAAGTACGTAAGTAGGTAAGTAAGCAGGTACTGGTAGGGTAAATAAGTAGGAAGACAGGTAGGTAGATAAGTAGGTAGGTAGGTAGTGTAGGTAGGCGAGTAAACTTAGACACTTGTAGGTTATCCTGCTGAGAGAGAGAGAGAGAGAGAAGGAAGAAGGAGAGAAGTGAAGTAACCGAACAATGAAGGAGGGATGAAGGAAGAGAGATGAAAGAAAGGAGGAGTTGGAGAAAGGATTAAAGAAGGAAGAGGTGTGAAATGAAAGAATGGATGAATGAATGAAAAGATGTAGAAGGAACTTATGAAAGAGAGAAAGAAGGACAAAAATGATAAAAATGTGAAGAAACGGGATTAAGGGAAGGAAGGAAGGAAGGAAAGGAGGAAGTAAAATGGATGATGAAAAGAGTTGAAAGGGAGGAAGAAGGATGGAGGGAAAGGAGGGATAAAAAGAATGAATTAAGAAACGAGGTGAAGGAAAGGGTGAGAAAGGGTAGAGGAAGTAAGGAAAATCTGAGTGACGAAACAAGATGAAAAGAAGGTGGAAGGAAGGGAGGGTTGAAGGAAGGAAAGAGGCAGAAACGAAGGGAGGGAGAGTTGAAGGAAGGAAAGAGGCAGAAACGAAGGGAGGGAGAGTTGAAGGAAGGAAAGAGGCAGAAACGAAGGGAGGGAGAGTTGAAGGAAGGAAGGGAGGGGGGAAGGGTTGAAGGCGAGAAGGAAAAGAGGGTTGAAGGAAAAAAGGGGGGGGAAGGGTTGAAGGAAGAAAGGAAGGGTTGAAGGAAGAACGGAAGGGAGGGTTGAAGGAAGTAAGGAAGGGAGGGAGGGTTGAAGGAAAGATGGAAGGGAGGATTGACGGAAGGAAGGAGGAAGTAAGGAAGGGAGGGAGGGTTGAAGGAAGGAGGGGAGGGAGGGAAAACTAAAATGATGGATGACGGACGAGATAAAAAGCAATATAAGGTGGTAGCTCCGAGAGACATGAATATTTAAGCAGGCAGGCAGGGAAGCAGGCTGGGGGACGAACAGGTAGGGAGGTAGACAGGTAAGCAGGGGTCTAGGAAGGTAGGTTAAGTATGGAGGTAGATAAGCTGACAGGTAGGTAGGTAGGTAGGTTGACTGGTAGGTAGGCAGGTAGATAAGAGTAATTTGGTAGGCAGGAAGGTAGGTAGGCAAGCATGCAGGTAAATAGGAAGGGAGACAGGAAGGAAAACAAACAGGCAGACAGACAAACATATCGTCACGTGGAAATAGTCTTGGGTATTTGCACTCCACATTTCAAGTTCAACCCTCCCTAACTAAAGTAAAATTAAAATGTTTCCTAATCAGTAGAGAGAGAGAATGAGAGAGAGAGAGAGAGAGAGAGAGAGAGTCTATAAAAAAGAAATAAGTTCAAAAATCAATAAAACTAATAAAATAAATACAGTAAGTTAGTCAAGTATTTTCTTTGATAAATTCTTGAGTCATTTCTGAGACGTTCTTCTTGAAATTAGGTAGTTAAGTGTAGATCAATGTGCCAGACGAGGTAGATATGTAGGTAGGAAAGTAGGTAGGTAGATGGGAATGAAGGAGTAGATGGGAATGAAGGAGTGTGGGTAGGTAGGTAGGTAAGAATGCAAGTAGAATGTAAGTATTTTGACAGGTGGCTAAAATGTAGGTAGTTATCTCGGTAGGTAGGAAGGGATGTAGGTAATTGCGTAGGTAGACTAGCAAGGAAGGAATGTAGGCAAGTAGGTAAGTAGAAAGGTAAAAGGGAATGTTGGTAGGAAGGAGTAGGCAGCGAAGATAGGTACCGGTAGGTAAACAGGAAGTGCGGTTGGTAGGCAGAATGAGAGTTAGGTAGGTAGGTAGACAGGTCAGGAGGAAGTTTAAGAGGTAAGCAGTGAGTAGGTAAGTAGGTAGGGATTTAGGGAGGTAAGGTGGAGGTAGGTAGACAGATAAGCAGGTAGGCACAGAGGTAGGTAAACGTGTAGTAAGGCAGGTAGTTAGGCAGTGATGTAGGTGTTGAGTAAGGTAGATTGGTAGGCAGTGAGGCAGCTGGTAGGTAAGGTAGATTGGTAGTTAGGCAGTGAAAAGGACGGTAGGGGTGGTGGGTTGGTAGGTGGGAAGTGATGTAGGTAAGTATGCATGAAATGAGGCAGGCATGCAGAGAGTAAGAGGGAGAGGCAGGCAGTAAGGGAGGGTGAGGTGAGGTGAGGCAGGTGAGATGGAGGTGGGCTGGGGTGAGGCAGGTGGAGGTGGGGTGAGGCAGATGAGATGGAGGTGAGGTGGGGTGAGGCAGGTGAAGATGGTGAGGCAGAGTGTGGTGGGGTGAGGCAGGTCGAGGCAGAGTGTGGTGGGGTGAGGCAGGTACACAGAGCAGCATAAGAAAGACAAACAAGAAGAGAGGCACAGCGGGATAATGAGGTTAGCAGGCAGGCAGGAAGAAAGATGGAGAGGCAGGCAGGCAGGCAGGAAGGTGGGTAGGCAGGTAAACAAACAGGAAGAAGGATAAGTAGGCAGGAAGAAAGAGACGTAGGTAGGAAGGGAGGCAGGAATGAAGGTAGAAAAGGAGATAGGAAGTTTAGGTAAGAAGACACAGGTAGGTAGGTAGGTAGGAAAGAAAGGGGTGGGTAGGTAATGTTTGAGAGAGAGAGAGAGAGAGAGAGAGAGAGAGAGAGAGAGAGAGAGAAGACGAATTCAATTGAGAGTTCAGCTCACTCGATTCCATTCCAACTTCTTCCCCCCCCCCTCTCTCTAATTATATCGATCTCTCTTTCCTCCTCCTCCTCCTTCCCCTCGCCATTTCCTCCTCTTCTCCTCTTCCTTTATTTGTTTCTCTCTCCATTCTTTCCTCTCTTCGTCTCACTCCAAGTTCTTTTTCCCTTCTCCTCTTCCCCTCCTTCTTCCCCTTCCTCTCCATCATCCCTTGCCTCTCTTCTTTCCTTCCTTACTCACTTCCTCCCTCCTGTTTTTCCTCCCTTTCCGCTCCTTTTTCCCTCTCTCTTCCTCCCTCCTTCCTCTCTTCCCATCCTTTTTACCTCAACCTCAGCTCCATCCCTCCCTCTCCCTCCCTCCCTCTCCCTCCCTCTCTCTCTCTCTCCCTCTCCCTCTCCCTCTCCCTCTCGCTATCCCTTCCCTGTTCATCTTAAGTTTCTCCTCTCCTCCCCCCCTTTTCCCTTTCCTTCAGTCCCCTTTCTTCTTCCTCTCCCTCCCCCTCTCCCTCCTCTTCCCTCCTCCCCCCTGCCCCTCACTCTCCTCCTCCTCCTCCTCCCCCTCCCCTTTCCCTTCTTCCTTCTCCTCCCCCCATCTCCCTCCGTCCTCCATCACCTCTCTCACATAAATTCTGTTCTGAATAAAGAGAATTACATGAAACTGAACTTTTGTATTAATTCTCTCTCTCTCTCTCTCTCTCATATTCATTCATCCTTACATAGACGTCATATTTAGTTCCCGACCCATTCTCTCTCTCTCTCTCTCTCTCTCTCACACACACACACACACACACACACACACACACACACACACACACACACACACACACACATCCATCCTTATATAGACGTCATACAGTTTTTAGTTCCCGATCCATTCTCCTCTCTCTCTCTCTCTCTCTCTCTCTCTCTCCCTCTCATCCACGAACTGCCAACAACTAAAATTAAAATGGGTCCGTATTTTCCAGCAGAACAGAATGTAAAGTTAATATTTTAGTTTTGGTTGAATTAGAGAGAGAGAGAGAGAGAGAGAGAGAGAGAGAGAGAGAGAGGAGGGGGAGAGGGAAGGGGGGAGGGGGAGGATGAAGAAAGGGTGAAACTATATTGCGAGAGAGAAAGAGAGAGGGAGGGAGGGAGGATAAAAAAAAGGGTGAAACTAGATTGAGACAGAGAGAGAGAGAGAGAGAGAGAGAGAGGAGGGGGGGGTTGTCAATGCAGTAATGGAAGGGATAAATAAAGGAAGGAGGGGGGGAGAGAATGAAGGAGAGAAATATGGATGGATGGAAGGGTAGAGGGACGGATGGAAAGAAGGAAGAAATGGGATGGAAGGAGGAGGGAAGAGACAGAGGTAGAGAGGAAGGCAAGAATAAGGGTACAAAGAGAGGAAGGAAATGTAGAGAAGGAAGGGAGAGAGGGAGGAAGAGCAAAGCAGAGTGAAGGAGGGCGGGAAGGATGAATGGAAGGAAGGAAAGGAGGAACGGGGTGAAAGGAGTCAGTGTGGAAGGAGAGAAAGAAGGAGAATGAAGGCATGAAGGAAAATAAAGGAAGGAAGAAGGGAGGGGGGAGAGAGAAAGGAAGAGCAGGCAGGACTCCAGTAATCAATATTTTCTATCCTCCACACTCCTCCCTCCTTCCTTCCTTCATTCTCTCCTTCATCCCATCCTTCCTTCCTTCCCTGTCCTTCACTCCATCCTTCCATCCTTCCTTCCATCTCCACCCCATCCTTCCTTCATTTCCTATCCTTCACTCCATCGTTCCTTCCTTCCTTCTCTCCTTCACTCCATCGTTTCTTCCTTCCTTCTCTCCTTCACTCCATCGTTTCTTCCTTCCTTCTCTCCTTCACTCCATCGTTTCTTCCTTCCTTCTCTCCTTCACTCCATCGTTTCTTCCTTCCTTCTCTCCTTCACTCCATAGTTTCTTCCTTCCTTCTCTCCTTCACTCCATCGTTTCTTCCTTCTCTCCTTCACCCCTTCCTTCCTTCCATCCCTCCTTCAAGCCCATCCTTCCTTCCTTCCCTGTCCTTCACCCCATTCTTCCTTCCCTCTCCTTCACCCCATCCTTCCTTCCCTCTCCTTCACACCATCTTTCCCTCTCCTTCACTCCATTCCTCCTTCCTTCTCTCTCCTTCACCGCATTCCTCCGTCATTATTTCCTTCATTCATTCAGTTAATGTTATTTAAACTTTCCTTCCCTCTTTCCTGCTTTCCTTCATTCATTCATTGTTTATTTTGTTTCCATCCTTCATTCGTTCATTCACTTGTATTCATTTGTCCTTCATTCCTTCAGTATTTTTTATTTTTCCTTCATTTCAATTTTCCTCCTAAATTATGACCTTCCCTCTTTCCATCCTTCCTTCCTTCCCCCTTCCTTCCTTCCTTCCCCCTTCCTTCCTTCCTTCTTTCATTATTTTCCTCTTGCCATCTTTCCGTCCTTCTTTCATCCCAGGCAATTATTCTTCCTTTGTCATAACTCTCTCTCTCTCTCTCTCTCTCTCTCTCTCTCATAGTCATCAGATAAGGAATAAAAGAGTAGAAACGATGAGGGAGGGAGAAAGATAAAGAAAGAGATTCATTAAAGAGTGGCAGATCAATAAAGCGAGAGAGAGAGAGGGAGAGAGAGAGAGAGAGAATGGCAAAAAAAGAATAAACAAATCAATAGAGAGAGAGAGAGAGAGAGAGAGAGAGGGAGGGAGAGAGAGACAATGGTGCAGCCAATGACACACCAACTGCTCCAAATCCCCAGCTTTGCTATTGGTCAACTAACCCTTTCAGATCCATGACGTATTTTCTCTTATTCCTGCTGCTTCTAGACGATTTTATTCAGTTTAGGAGAGAGAGAGAGAGAGAGAGAGAGAGAGAGAGAGAGAGAGAGAGAGAGAGAGAGAGAGAGATTCGAATTGGAAGGGTTAGATACAGCCCTCCTTAACCCCTTCAGTACGAGTTACCTTTCCTGAATAATGAAATCGTCTGGAGGTAGCAAGAATCTACTACTACTACTGTAACTACTCCTCCTCCTCCCACTACTACTAATAGTAATGATGATAATAATAATATATATATATATAGTAGCAGTAGTACTAGTAGCAGTAGTAGTAGTAGTAGTCGTAGTAGTAATAACGTAATAAATTTTCCTTTTATTTAAAAAGGTAATTGAAGGACGCATGGTATAAATAGGTTATTATTATTATTATTATTATTATTATATATTGGTAAATGTTGCAGTATTTCATGTTGATTGTTTTGTTCATTGTTTTTTATTATTTCTGTTATCTATGTGCCTTGATTTTTTTATTTTTTTTTTAACCATCACTGCTGTTGTTTGTTTTGCTTGTTTTATTGTTGTTGTTTGTGCATTCTTGTTATGGATGGTGTTTGTTCTCCAAGTTTGGTCTGGAGGCGAGGGGAGGGGACGGGGAAGGGAGAAGAGGAGAGAGGAAGAGGAAGGAGAGATGAGAGAGGAGGAGTAGGAGAGGGGATGTGAGAGGAGAAAGATGATGGGGAAAGAAAGAGAGGAGTAGGTGAAGGGGGAGGGGGAGGGAGGGAGGAGGAGAAGGTCAAAGAGAGAAATAGGCGATGATAAAGGAAAAGAAGAGAGAGAGAGAGAGAGAGAGAGGTAATAAGATTAGTAAAGATAAACAGGAAGTATTAGTAAGAGGGTGTATTTTGGGGTTAATAAAGAGAGAGAGAGGTGTGTAATGAGGTTAGGAGAGAGAGAGAGAGAGAGAGAGAGAGAGAGAGAGAGAGAGAGAGAGAGAGAGATTGGGGGGGGGGAATATCACATGTCTTTCTTCCGGGGAAAACATTGCTTTAGGATATTATTGTACAGTAAGTGCTATAGTTTTTTCTCCTTAACTTGGCCCAGGTTTTCGTCTTTTTGCAGCTTATTTCACGTAGCTCAGTGGTAGAAGATACAATACTACAGTTCTACATCCTTTCCATAGCACTGCTTCGTGACTAGCATCATATTCTAGTGTTCATCTATTATTTCAACCCAGCATTCAAGATAGATGGAAATTTTAGGCCAAGTTAGAGCAAAAGGAGTATTGTGAGTTTCGGATATTTCCTGATGATACTTAGACCTATTTACCTTAGGACATCGGACACTTTAACTGGTGGCTCCCGAAGGTCTTTTGTTGATGTGTTGAAGGACTGTATGTGTTGTGATAATATAGTGCATGTGGTGAGTGTGTTGTGTTGTGGGCATAGTGGATTGTGAGTTGCATTTTGTGTTGTGATACTGTGTGTGTGTGTGTGTGTGTGTGTGTGTGTGTGTGTGTGTGTGAGAGAGAGAGAGAGAGAGAGAGAGAGAGAGAGAGAGAGAGAGAGTTATTTTGTGTTGGTACTGTATTAGGATCTTTTAAAAAATCCAGAACACCTTTCCCCATTAGCAAAGAAACACACACACACACACACACACACACACACACACACACACACACACACACACACACACACACAAATAAGGAGTAACTCTTGACTTCGGTGTCCAATATGGCCGCCGACGCACGGAGCCGAGCGGTGAAACTTGCGCCGAAAGCGTTGTTGTGTTTTCCTCCCGCCACTTTTTCGTGCGCAAAATCGTAATCTGCGCTTTCCGTTCGAAGTGTATTATTATGCCCTCTAATTGCCTCTTTCTTGGTGATTAATGGAGGGAATTTGTGTTAATGGGGGAGGGGTATGGAGCAATTAGGAAGGGAAGGTGAGGGGAGGAGATGAGGAAGGAAAGATGGATGGGTGGGTGAGAGGAAGGATGGTTGGAAGAGGAAAGGGGGGGGGACTTTAAGAGAGAGAGAGAGAGAGAGAGAGAGAGAGAGAGAGAGAGAAAGAGGCGAACTTGGAAAAACTACTGAAGGAGAAATCGCTGGAACTTTGAATGAGAGAGAGAGAGAGAGAGAGAGAGAGAGAGAGAGAGTCATGATACTTTTGTTTGTAACCATATTACTGTGGCGATGACGTCAAAAGCTGGCGTCACCATAACAAAAGGTAGTCAGCTTGCGTAATGCCTGACACACTTATATCGTAAATAAGTTTTAATAAGAGAGAGAGAGAGAGAGAGAAAACGAGATGTACAGACGGAAAGGTAGATGGAGATGCTGGAAGGAAGGGGAGGAATGAATAGATAAAAGAGAAATAACTAGATAGATAGATAGAACAATGCATGGAGGAGAGAGAGGGAGGAAGGCTTGAATAAAAGGGAGAAATAGCCAGGTAGATAGATAGGCAGAAAGACCAAGAGAAGGAGGGAGGGAAGTAGGGAGAGTGAAATAGGAAGAAATAGAGAGGATCAGAAAGAATGACAAGAAAGGAAACAGAGGGAAGAGGTAGGGTAAACTAGGAGAGAGAGAGAGAGAGAGAGAGAGAGTGAGAGTGGGTAGGGGGGGTTGGGGGTCAGGCCGTGAGTAGAATATTGTATCAGGTTAGACAATATGGACTAACATCCTATGTTCCTTCACTCCTTCATTTTCCTTCATTCCTTCACATTTAATTTTCTCTCACGTTCCTTCCATTCCTCGACTTCCTTTCAACCTTTTTCCTTTCCTTCCGCCTGTCTTTTGTTTCCTTCACTTATTTTTTTCCGTCCTTCTTTCCTTTTCATCTTCCATTCCTCTATCAGTCAGTCCTTCCTTCTTTTCCTATATCTGTTTTTCTCTCCTTCCCTTTTCTTCCCCACCCTTCCCTTTCTCGTCCCTCTCTTTCCTTCCTTTCTTCCTTCCTGTATTATATCCTTCATTGCTTCCCACCTCCTCCCTCCCTCCCTTTCTCCCGCGGTGCAGTGGAAAGGGTTGGGTGATTGAGGGACGAAATAACTCGTAAGGTTTTAAAGGGACAGTTATTATTGTTATTATTATTATTATTATTATTATTATTATTATTATTGGTAGTAGTAGTAGTAGTTGTTGTTGTTGTTGTTGTAGCAGCAGTAGTAGTAGTATGTGATGATGATGATGACAGTATTATTATTTATGAATTTGTAGTCACTATCAGTGCTATCTTGTGTTTTTAACAGTATTGCATAATCAAAATATTGGCCTACATGTATTGTAAAATATAATATGAATTAATTTTCCTACAGTGATGTTGACAATACTTTTCTGTGTAATAAAAAACCAGATCACTTCAGTACGAGGTTTATATTTTTGTCTGGGCCTACCATTTTTTTTTCTTTCTCATCTGAAGGAGGCATCTCATCTTTACCTGCCATTGTTTTTCCGTATATATCTATTTCAACGTACAACATTTCTGGGGTAGCAAAAATAATAAAAAGGTCATTGTATTGAAAGGGTTCATATACACTTTGTACCCCTTTTAAATTCATCTCAGTATTTTAACTCATCCTTATTATCGTATTTCAATCCAACTTTTTAAATTGTATATCTTATCTGATTTTGTATTTATTTTTTCAGGGTATCGTTTGGGTCGAGCAAGGGTTCAATGGTGGAGACACTGATCTACGACTCTCCGGTGGCCGAGGAGGAGCGGATACCCGAGGAGGACATACCCCCCTTCAAGGACCCCGTCTCACAGAAGTTTGGGTGAGTACTGACGAATTTTGAGTTTTTATTTTTTTTATGTGCGTTGGCGGGGATTTTTTTGGGTGTTATTGTGTGAGAATTGTAGGTTTATTTATAGCATCGTTTTCAGTGTATTGTTATTTTTGTTAATCTCGCCCTAAAGGAGTTTCAGTAAGTAGTAAGAATGTATTATTATTATTTTTTGGTGTGTGGTGTGGTTGGGATTTTTCAGTGGTCTTATTGTTTGAAATTTGTAAGTTAGCTTAGTTATGGTTTTTATTATTATTATTATTATTATTATTATTTACTCAGCGTAAAGAAGTTTTGGTAAGTAGAGATTAATTTTTATTTTTTAAGATGTGGTTTGGTTTGGATTTTTGTGGGTACAGTATTATTGTGTGAAATTTATAGGTTTATTTTAATCTTAGGATTGATTGTACTGTTATTGGTTATATTTTTATTTTGTTCCACGGATGTTTGGGTATAGCGACTTTTTTTTTTTTTTTTTTTAATTTCGTTTGATGGAGGTGGATATGAAAATCTGGTAACTGTCTTCAGCTTAATATTATCTTTCTTTTTTTTTTTTATGGAGGAATGTCCTTATTAGCGGGAGGATGATATTTTATGTTATTAGTGTCTTCTTTTTATCTTCAGGTAATGTTGACATGTTACAAGTTTTCATTTTTTTTTTAATTATAAGGCTGCTTAGGGTTGTTGTGAGAGTCATTGTGTGAAAATTTTACAGCTGTGAGTAGTTTTGTTTTTAGCATATATCTTTTAATGATATTTGACCGTTTTTTATCTTAGTTCCGCAATCAGGCTCTTCGATATTAGGTACGAGCAGATGTACTATTATTTTCGTGCTTAATTAGAATCCTGACGCTTCAACATGGTATCAATTACGTATAAAAATCGAACTAATCTGCGTTAACTCTGAATAGTATGAACGAATCTGTCTTAACTTTGAACAGTATGAACGAATCTATCTTAACTTTGAACAATATGAACGAATCTGTCTTAACTCTGAACAATATGAACGAATCTGTCTTAACTTTGAACAATATGAACGAATCTGTCTTAACTCTGAACAATATGAACGAATCTGTCTTAACTCTGAACAATATGAACGAATCTGCCTTAACTTTGAACAATATGAACGAATGTGTCTTAATTCTGAACAGTATGAACGAATCTGTCTTAACTCTGAACAATATGAACGAATCTGTCTTAACTCTGAACAATATGAACGAATCTGCCTTAACTCCGAACAATATGAACGAATGTATCTTAATTCTGAACAATATAAAACCTAACAAGAATACTGACTTAGAGCAAATTACCCTGACAAGCATAGCAACAGTAAAACCACCGCTATTCCATCTGGCAAAAAATAAACCTCCCCCCTCTCTCTCTCTCTCTCTCTCTCTTTCTCTCTTTCTTTTTACCCCTGGCTTCCACTTGCTAGGCTTCAGGGATTGTACCGTCAGCGGCAACACAAAGGGAAGGCGTACCGTTTCCGGGATGGTACGTGGCTGATTATTTCCAAAGTTGACATAGTGTGTGTGTGTGTGTGTGTGTGTGTGTGTGTGTGTGTGCGTGCTTTTACGATGTTCTGTTCCCGTAATGGTTATCTTACTCACTAACCCCTTCAATCCAATTATGTATTTTAAAATCTTGTTTTCCTGTCCACAAAATTTAATTCACCTAAGGAATAATCTTGTACTGAAGGAGCTAGATTTAAATAACGTTGCAGTCTGTATGTTATCACGTGAAGGGACTGGGCAACTCCAACTTGAATATTTAATCGTTGCTTCATGATACTCCAAATATTTTCTTGTGAGATGGAATTGAGTCGCCTTGGGTTACTGTACTCATTTTACTCTTACTTGGCCAAAA
Source organism: Coenobita brevimanus (assembly GCF_032717465.1). Classification (NCBI taxonomy): domain Eukaryota; kingdom Metazoa; phylum Arthropoda; class Malacostraca; order Decapoda; family Coenobitidae; genus Coenobita; species Coenobita brevimanus. Next base: position 4,085,156 of record NC_137030.1, on the reverse strand, counting down.
AAAAAAATCCCCCCCCCCCCCCCCGTCTTGAATGTTGAGCTGTAAAAAGAAATATGCTGATGACCTAAAATTGCCATGTCTCCATCTTGAGTGCTGATTTATAAAGAGATTAACACTAGAATATGATGACCTAAAACTGCCATCTCTCCATCTTGAATGCTGAGTTATAAAGAGATTAACACTAGAATATGCTGACGACCTAAAATTGCCATCTCTCCATCTTGAATGCTGAGTTATAACAAAAGATTAACACTAGAATACAGTATGCTGAGTTGGCCTAAAATTGCCATCTCTCCATCTTGAATGCTGAGTTATAACAAAAGATTAACACTAGAATATGCTGACTAGGCCTAAAATTGCCATGTCTCCATCTTGAATGCTGAGTTGTAACAGGAGATTAACACTAGAATACAGTATGCTGAGTTGGCCTAAAATTGCCATCTCTCCATCTTGAATGCTGAGTTGTAACAAGAGATTAACACTGGAACATAATGCCAGACACAGAGAATTACTATGGTAGCGACGTGGAGCTGTGGCATTGTTTTTTTTTCTGCCAGTGAACTTCGTGAAATAAGCACCAAAAGGACGGAAATCTGTGCCAACTTAAGATGGGAGGAGTATAGTCAATTCAACCCTCCAGTCTACTTTGCCTTGAACTGAGCTGAGAGGGGTTAGGGATCTTTAAGGTAGAATATACACACACTGGTCAGCTGTCTTTGCGTTTTTGGGCATTATCTCATAGGAGTTATTATTATTATTATTTTTTTAAATATTTCACTGATGGTAGATTTGTAGTTTTGTTTATTTTGCAGGTGTATGCGTTTGAATGAACTTCTTAAAATTAATCTAATTGTTATTCAGCTGTTTCTGTCGATTGTTATAATAATAATAATAATAATAATAATTATTATTATTATTATTATTATTATTATTATTATTTTCCGGTTTAGGATCTGTAGATTCGTTTGTGCACCGCTTTACCACATGTCTATCTATCTATTGCCAGAGCCAGACGCCTTAATCCCATACGGGGTGGCCACAAACAAATCGCCTCCACGTCACCGTCCCCGCCATTTCGCTGCCCTGCTCCCAATTCACACCCCCCTCTCTCATATAGGCCTAGCTCTTCATTCCTTCATCTCATCCTTGGCCTTCCCCTCCCTCTCTCCCCCTCCACCTCACTCATATACACTCTCCTCGTCAGTCTCTCATCTCCATTATCTCCACATGGCCAAACCACTTCAGTGTGTTTCTCCTAACGCTTCCTATCACATCCACATCCACACCACAACGCTCCTTTACTTCCTCATTTGTCAGTCAGTCTGAAGTTCTTATATTTCCATGATAAATATGGATTTCTAATAATCTTTGCGCTCATTATGAATTTACACATGTTAATGTACGCTAATCTTAAGAATTTTACCCTGTGTTATTCGCTAGACAGAGCAAAACTTTCAGACGTATTTTTTAACAGCGAAGGCGTTGCTAATTTAGTCACCCATAATTCTTCGAGGTTTTCTTTGGTGTTAATAGATCCGTTTTCTGTTAATTTTCTTTGGGATACTGTGGTAAAATTAACGACGCGGAAAAGAGCTTCTTTCTGTGCCCTTGAGGGTTTCGCTTAATATCTTCATACAGAAATCCATGCCATCCCTGCAGGTTTAATTCATTGGAGGGATAATTATAGTTCTTTCACCTTATCTTGGCCCTGATTTTCGTCCTTTTGCAGCTTATTTCTCGTAATGCGGTAGAAAAAGATTACTACGGCTCCACTAATTTACATAGCACTTCTTCGTGATTAGTTCTGTGTTCTTGTGTCAGTCTCTTATTACAGTTCTGCATTCAGGATGGTGAAATGCCAGTTTTAGGCCAAGATAAAGAGAAAAGATTATAGCATTCAGAAACCATGACAGCGGGATCATAATAACGAAAATAACAGACTGCGTAATGACAGGAAGCAGGCGCCTTATTCTTGCCTGTCCGAAGTGTCTCTCATTATGTTAATTGCCCTCATTAACCCTAATACCATTGTTGCTCCGTAATTACACATACTTAAGGACCCGTTCAGTAATGCCTCGCTGTATGGTCCTTGTGAGAAGTGAATATAAGCAAGTAAAGAAGGTGGGGAAAGGTTTGGATGATGATTGTGGTGTTGGTGGTGGTGATGATGGTGGTGATGGTGATGGTGGTGGTGGTGGTGATGATGATGGTGATGATGGTGGTGGTGGTGGTGATGATGATGATGATGATGGTTTTGGTGTTGGTGGTGGTGATGATGATGATGATGATGATGATGATGATGATGATGGAGTTCAGAAAGCAAAGCAAAAGAAAGCTCGGGAAAGGAAAACTATAAAGCAGCATACCCAGTGAAATAAACACACACACACACACACACACACACACACACACACACACACACACACGATTCAAGATCCCAGTATCCTATCTCACAGGCCTATCTGTGTATTCTATATATATATACAGTATATAGATAGATAGATAGATATAGATAGATAGATAGATATAATTATGTAGTTTAATAGATGTACTTAATATCACCGGCCATATAATCAGTCCGTCGACTATCGAGAGAGAGAGAGACACCTGTCACCTGCTCCTCTACAAGTACAGTACCAGGAAGCTCATCCACCCGGCTCGATCCCTGTCAGCTCCCTAGCCTCATCAGTCTATATACTTCTTTTTCTCACACACTCATTTACCATATCTATCCACCTTCCTCTCCCACCTTCAAGATTTTTCTTTAGGCGTCAAGAAGCTTTGTAGCAACTCTGTAATCAGTTGAGTATGTATATATATTATAACTTTCAATACGATGACGTGCTTTCAGATTTATTCCGTTTACTACCAGACGATTTTATTCAGATCGAGAGACTTGAAACTTGAGGGGTTAACTAACATGCAGTCCTTATTTAAACCGTCACGTCGAGATGCGTTAATTTGAATTTAAATTTTGTAATGGTTCCGCGATTTTTTTAAGAGCAGCCATCGAGGTGAAATAGCATTCTCTTGTACGCTACTTAATTCTAATGTCAGTAATTTGTATCAGTACCACAGAAGAGGATATCGAAATGTAAGGTGCAGAATAAATGGCTAAGAAAAAGGTGTGAAGGACATCCCCCAAGCCACTGACAATACAACTCATCCTTGCATAGTATTTTCACCGCCTTGTTGACACCCATTCTCCTCAAAAGCTTGTTGCATGGAGAGAGAGAGAGAGAGAGAGAGAGAGAGAGAGAGAGAGAGAGAGAGAGAAACCCTGCACCCACCTTACATACGCAACAAAAAAAAAAATCTATTGTAATGATTTTTTGGCTTGTTTCTTGTTTTCTTTTTCCTTTTTTCTTTTTTTTCGTTCTAGGCCTATTGGGGGTTTCATTATAGGCTATTAACTTGCAAGGTAAACCCAATTCCATCACGCTTGTTTGGAGAGAGAGAGAGAGAGAGAGAGAGAGAGAGAGACGGGGAAGTGAGATAGGAATACTGGAGATGGTTAGAAAGGCATAAAGTGTATGGTAAGTAAGAGGGAGGAGGGATAGGAATATTAGAGAGAGAGAGAGAGAGAGAGAGAGTAAAGGAATGGTTGGAGGGACGGGGATGGTGTGGGTGGGAGGGGTAAGGAGAGGGAGGGAGGGAAAGGTGACGAGGCGGAAAGGATGAGAGAGAGAGAGAGAGAGAGAGAGAGAGAGAGAGAGAGAGAGAGAAACCAGCCCCCCTTTTCCCCTCTCAATATGGCAAAATGGAAGAATCAATAGAAAGTTGCCAACGAATGTTTTTATTTCCAGATTACGTTAATACATAATAATCTCCCGGTGTATAAACAGTGACGTCATCGCTTCGTCATCGTGTGTATGCGTCTGGATCAACGTTCCCGCGAATCTGACCCTTGTTATATCACGTTTTAGGGTATATTTTGGCGTGTTTGACGTTAAAAGCGCACATGGGAATATTAGTGTTGCCATATGCGGACCCAGGATTTTGCCAGTAATTGTATTTACGCATATTCAGGCGCAAAGTGCGTGGAGTAAGGTGATGATTTTCGTGAATGGGAGGTATTTGGAGAGTGGGAGGTGGAGAGAAGAGAGGGAGAGAGCGCGCAGTGACAGGGAGGAGTGAGAGAGAGGGCGGGAGTATAGCGTCCTCCCCTGTAGTAAGAGTGGCCTCGCCCTAACATGGCCGCCCAGTTGGTGCTAGTGAGGGAAGGCTCCTAACGCCTCCTCCTTTAACCTTTATTTTCGGATCTTACACACTCGTGGCGGTGCATTCGGCACACTGGAAGGTAAGATAAACGTTTCCTCCGTTCACTCTAGCTGGTAAAGGCGTTTCTTGGGTCGGTTAAATGTGGGAAATTAGCAAAACATACGGAGTTGGCTTGCCTGTGAGGTTTGATCTGGGCGGGTCGGGTTGGGATGTGGCAAAGGCGACCCACCTGGAATTTTTGCATTTTTAACCCCTATTTCACCGTATTTTCCTCTTGGCTCCTCCGGCAACCGTTAGATAGATATTTTTGCGTAATGGTTGAGTGGTTGTCGCGGGCCGTTACGTGAATTTGAAAGCCTGAGTTCAAAAAAAGGGGAAAAATTTGCTCCACCTTCCCCACCCGGTGTCTGGATGGACCCCGTTAAGCTGCATCCCCAAATTTGAATTATATATGAAAACCGGTCCTGGATGGGATCACGGGGTGAGTCCGCGCCTCTCCTGTCGACGGATCCCGAGCAACAAGTCGAATTCACGTTGCGTCGATAACGAGAAGAGAGACCGCAAGATAAATTTGGGAGGTCCTTAACGGGGTCGCGTAAACCTGTCACGTTGGCTTTGACGGACGGAAATTTTGGCGGTCGGGAAATTAGTCTGTAATTAGCTATATCAGATTAAATTACCGGACATTTAAATTTGGAGAACTTGGCCAAAGAATTACTTTTAGAAACTGAAGAGGAATTTGAGCTGTTGGTGTTTTTTTACGTAATTCGTGGTGATTTATGTGATTTTGTGGTTTCATGGAACTTTTCTCTCAACTAATATGTCATTGTTTTTTGTAGGTAAATTCTGGGGAAGTCATTGTGCTCTTGTCTCTCACTTTCTTACTTTCTTTAATGAACTGTCTTGATTAAACCATAACTTCGGCTGGCAACTTATTGACCAGCCCTAAACTTCAGTGGGAAAGTTTTCAAGGTCTAAGACTTGCCCTCTTGTTATTGAACCATAGTGTATTCCGTTCAGTTATTGTTATTATTATTATTATTATTATTATTATTATTATTTACTGCTGCATCCTGCTGCTACTACTACTACTACTAATACTACTACTACTACCGGTGCTACTACTACTACGACTACTACTACTACTACTTGAGTAGTTTTCTTTAATGTTTCTTATAATCCCCACTAATTATTATAAATTTTTTCTCTTTAATTTCTGTCCCGTTGCTCTCATAGCTACTTTTTCTTCTGTCTTTAATCTCTCAGTCCCGTTGCTCTCATATCTACTTTTTATCTTTAATTTCTCTCAGTCCCGTTGCTCTCATATCTACTTTTTCTCTTATCTTTCTCAATTCCGTTGCTTTCACATCTACTTTTATCTTTAATCTCTCTCAATCCCGTTGCTCTCATATCTGCTTTTTCTCATATCTTTAATATCTCTCAATCCCGTTGCTCTCATCTATTTTTTTTTTTTTCCTGTTATAGCTTCCTCTTTACTTAGCTTTTCTGATTTCTGTGGGATTTTCCTCACCAACTTTCTTACTCTCTTTATCCTGTCTCACTTTTTCTGGTATACTTCGCCTACTTTCTTTATCCTGTCTCACTTTCTCTGGAATACCTCGCTTACTTTCTCCTGTCTCACCTTTTCTGGTATACCTCGCTTACTTTCTTTATCCTGTCTCGCTTTTTCTTGGGTACATCTTTTACTTTCTCTAGTAGCCTACACCTCGCTTACTTTCTCTGATATCTTGTATACCTTACTTTCTTTAAAATCTTGTATACCTCACATATTTTCTTTAAAAATCTTGTAACCTCACTTTCTGTAAAATCTTGTAATCTCACTTTCTGTAAAATCTTGTATATCTCACTTACTCTTTCAAAAATCTTGTATACCTCACTTTCTCTGATAACTAGTATACCTTGCTTGCTCTGGCAGTAATCTTGTATACCTCACTTTCTTTAATATCTAATATACCTTGCTTACTTTCTCTAACATCTAGTATACCTTGCTTACTTTCTCTGATATCTAGTATACTTTGCTTACTTTCTCTGTCTAATATACCTTGCTTACTTTCTTTTTGTACACCTAAAATATCTTGCTCTAATTTTCTCCAATACATCCCATCCTAATAACCTCTCCCTTTATATTGCATCTTTTTTTCCCTGTAACTTCGTGTCTTTATCCTTGTAACTTCCTCTCTCTAATTATCTCACATTCTTCACTGTCTTTAATTACTTCGCTTTAATTTTGTGTACCGTACTGTTGTTTTTGCAATTGGCCTTTTTTTTCTAAGTTTCCTGTTGATCTTTCCTGTTTAATATTTGTATTTTCTTTACAGTATTTTCTTACTTTGTGCTACTTAATTTCTTACTGTTCTCTTTCTTTAATATCTTCGTGTAATGACTCCGCTCTCAGTATGATATTCTCTCTCTCTCTCTCTCTCTCTCTCTCTCTCTCTCTCTCTCTCTCAGCATCCAGACCTCTTTCCCTTTTTTTCCCTCCCTCCCTCTGTACATATTTTCATTATTTTCCCTTCTTTCCTTTATATTCCTCGTTACCTCCCTCTCTCATCATTCTTCCTCCCTCCCTCCCTCTCTTTCCTTAGTTTCTGCCGCTCTCCCATGTCTTTATTTTCTTTCGTCTAATTTTTTGCATCTTGTCCTCATTGGCTTTCATTTTTTTTTCTTCCACTTCTTCGACTAATTTTCCTTCTATTCCTCCCTCTCTCCCTAATGTATGTTTTTTTTTCCTTGCCAGTTTTCCTCCCGCCCTCCCATCCTTCCTTCCTTCTTTCCTTTTTCATTTATTGTTTTCTTCAATTCCTTTCTTTCATCCTTCTTTGCTTGTTCTTTCATCTTTCCCTTTTCCCTGCCTACCTACCTACCTACTTACGTGATTGCCTACCCACCTTCTCTCTTTCCCGCCTTTCTTCCCTGCTCCCTTTTCCCTTACCCTTCTCCCCCCCCTCTCCTCCCTCCCCCCTCCCCCAGAAAGGTCAAAAGGAGGGAGGGGGAGGGAGGGAGGGAACATAAAAGGGTGGGGAAATTGTTAAGGAGGGAGAGAGGGAGGGTTAATGGGAGGGAGGAAAGGAAGAAAAGAGGAAGGGAGGGAGGGACGGAGGGGGGAGGGAAATAACTAGTGAGGAGAGGGGTGGGAAAAACCAAGGGAGGGAGGAAGGGAGAAGAAAGGGCAGGGAGGGAAGTTAGGAATGATGGAAGAAACGGAACAGAGAAGAAAGGAGGGGAAAAAATCAGAGGCGGAAGAAGCAAGGAAGAGGAGAGAAAAGAAAGAAAACAAGGAAGAGGAGAGAAAAGAAAGAAAACAAGAGAGGGTGGAAAGGCGTGGGAATCGTAATGGATATAAGGAAGGAGGAAGAGAAATAGGAAGGAAAGAACGAGAGAAAATTTTGAGTTGTGGAGGAGAGGGAGGGAGGGAAAAGAGGTAGGTATGGGGGAGAGAAGGTAGGGGCTAATGAGAGAGGGAGGGAAGTAGGAAGCGGAGGAAATAATGGAAGGAGGGAGGGAGGGAAGAAACGAGGGAAGCTGTATCGAAGGAGGAAATGTAGAAGGAAGTGGAGACGAGAAGAGGGAAGGAGAGAAAGAGAGAGAGAGGAGGGGGAAGAACTTCATGGGGAGGAAGAAAATGATGTAGGGATAAAGGAATGAGAGGGAGAGAAAGAGAGAGAGAGAGAGAGAGAGAGAGAGAATGGAGGAAGGGAGGGAAGGAGGGAGGAAATGAAACGGAGGGTAGAGAGGAAGAAGAAAAAATACAGCGGGAGGAATGTTAGAACAGGAGGGGGTAAGAGAACAGGAGGAGGAGGAGGAAGGAGAAAGGAATATGGGAGGAAGGGAAAAGAGAGGAAGAGAAGAGGAGAAAAGAGAGGAAGAAGGGAAAGGGAGGCAGGAAAGGTAGTAGGGATGTCTGCATGTTTCTGAAAAATGGATGGATGTATGAAGAGGGAGAGTGAGAGATGGCGAGGAGGGAGGAAGATGGAGAGGTAGATGAGGGAGGGATATGGAGAGGAAGGTGAAGGGAGGAGGGAGCGAGATGGAGAGCTAGATGAAGGGAGGGAGATGGAGAGGTAGATGAAGGGAGGAGGGAGGAAGATGGAGAGGTAGATGAGAGAGGGATATGGAGAGGAAGGTGAAGGAAGGAGGGAGATGGAGAGGTAGATGAAGGAAGGAGGGAGATGGAGAAGTGGATGAAGGAAGGAGGGAGGGAGATGGAGAGGTAAATGATGGAAGGAGGGAAGGAGATGGAGAGGTAGATGAAGGAAGGAGGGAGATGGAGAGGTAGATGATGGAAGGAGGGAGGGAGATGGAGAGGTAGATGAAGGAAGGAGGGAGGGAGATGGAGAGGTAGATGAAGGAAGGAGGGAGGGAGATGGAGAGGTAGATGAAGGAAGGAGGGAGGGAGATGGAGAGGTAGATGAAGGAAGGAGGGAGGGAGAAGGAGATAGATAAAGGAAGGAGGTAGGGAGTTGGAGTGGTAAATGAAGGAAGGAGGGAGGGAAATGGAGAAGTGGATGAAGGAAGGAGGGAGGGAGATGGAGTGGTAAATGGAGGAAGGAGGGAGGGAGATGGAGATGTGGATGAAGGAAGGAGGGAGGGAGATGGAGAGGTAGATGATGGAAGGAGGGAGGGAGATGGAGAGGTAAATGAAGGAAGGAAGAATGGAGATAGAGGAAGTAAAGGAAAAACGGAATGATAATGAAAGAGGAATGAAGAAAAAAGTAAATATGAAGGAGAGAGAGAGAGAGAGAGGGAGGGAGGAAAGAGGGAGAGAGCCTTGGTATGTTTCCCTACTCAATAACAAACATTTCAGCAGGTCTTTTGTTACACCCCCGAGAGAGAGAGAGAGAGAGAGAGAAGACCAAATAGGAAATGGAAAGCATGAGAACGAAAAGGAGAGAGGAAGTGGGAGGGGAAGAGCTAGATAAGGGAATGAAAGGAAAGGAGAGAGAGAGAGAGAGAGAGAGAGAGAGAGAGAGAGAGAGACTGCCTACTCAGTAACACACACTTCAGTATTTCTTTCGTTATGGCCCCCTCCCCCGTTTTGTTGAGTACGTGGTGGTGTTGGTAGGCTGGTCTCTCTCTCTCTCTCTCTCTCTCTCTCTCTCTCTCTCTCTCTCTCTCTCTCTCTCTCTCTCTCTCTCCCTTCCTTCCTTCCTACCTTCCTTCCTTCCATCTATCCAATCTCATTAATCCCACCTGTCAATATGGCCGCTGTTTGTTTACATGACGGCCATCTTGGATACCCACACTCCCCCTTATTTATCATCAATTATCGCATATTTCCCTAGATAATGGAGGTTAATTGCGCTAATAAATAACGCTGGATAACTGTAAAGGTTAATTTTATCGCTGGGTTTCTCGGGAAAGCACGGTAATCCGCTCAAAAACAAAAATAAATGATGGCAAAAACATGACCCTTAGATAAGCTACTTTTCCATGGTTGGTGACGTCACGAGGAAACGATGACGTCATCAATAGAATACGACTTTCCTATTGGCTGCTGGCGAGGATGGGTGATCCAATTAACGTATTTATAGATATTACGGTGCTGTTTAGGTGAGAAAGAGAGAGAGAGAGAGAGAGAGAGAGAGAGAGAGAGAGAGAATTTTCAGTGGTAGATACGGGTACTGTTTAGGTATTAAAGGTTTGGAATTGTATGATTGGTGTGTGTGTGTGTGTGTGTATGACATGAGGAGGGCAAGAGGGATAAGAGATGGAAGGAAGGAAGGAAAAGTGGATGGATGGAAGGAAGGGTGTGTGTGTGTGTGTGTGTGTGTGTGTGTGTGTGTGTGTGTGTTACAACAGGTGTTTCTATATATAGTCATTGCTTCACTTTGATGTTGGCGCGTGTTCACTGCAGCTCCCCTCCCCCCCGTTACCCCACCACCCACACACCCACGCACACACACCACACACCTCCAGACCAATATCCACACCCACACCCATACGCACTCTAACCTCACACCCCCTACATCCTCATCTCACACCTTAAACACACACACACACACACACACACACACACACACACACACACACACACACACACACACACCGGTACCTCACTCCAAGCCTACCCATCTCACCCACGTACACCCTCCCTCCCACCTACACATGAGTAATCACTTGTGCGTTTAAATACACACTCGTACACACAACTACACATGTTACACCTGTCGTCCGCCCCATCCCACCCTGAAACACACACACACACACACACACACACACACACACACACACACACACACACACACACACACACACACACACACACACACACACACACACACACACACATTAAACATTCCTGCCCCGTATCTCACTCGCCCACCCGACCACACCCAGTTTTCTGATACGCTTGATGACACCCACCCACACACCCATTCTCTCTGTCTCTCTCTCTCTCTCTCTCTCTCTCTGTCTTTTTTTTTTTCTCTCTCCCTCTCTCTCTCTCTCTCTCTCTCTCTCTGTCCATCTTACGTCATCCTTATTTTCATCTTCACTCTCACTCTCACACTGACTCATACCGTATGTTTTAATTACACACACACACACACACACACACACACACACACACACACACACACACACACACACACACACACACACACACACACACACACACACACCATTTGCTGCTTCTGTCTGTCTGTCTCTGTCTCTGTCTCTCTGTCTCTGTCTCTGTCTGTCTCTCTCTGTCTCTCTCTCTCTCTCTCTCTCTCTCTCTCTCTCTCTCTCACTAGCCTACATTTATGAAGCCAACACCAACACACTTCCCACGCCCACCCACACCCACCCACACCCATCAGCATCCACCAACACAGCTCCTACATCCTTCCACATTCACCACCATCCACCTACACCCATCTGCACCCACCCACCTTCCCACGCACACCCATCTGCACCCACCCACACTCATCTGCACTCGCTTACACCCGCTCACACCAGCCCACACGCCTTTACATTCTTCCTCACCCTACTGTTCACCCTTTCTTAAACGTTTATTTTGTACCACACTTATTTACACACACACCTTCAGCCTCACACATATGCCTCCCACACCCATTTCCTAGCGATCCCCACCTACATTCCTCCCACACCCACTTGCAACCCTTCCACACCCACTTACATTCCTCCCACACCCACCTTCCTCCCTTCCACGCCCACTTACATTCCTCCCACACCCACTTACCTCCCTTCCACACCCACTTACATCCCTTCCACACACACTTATACCCATCTGTTTACCTATCTCCTTCATCCACACGTATCCGCTCATACTACTTCCATACCTATCCACCCCGCTCCCTCAACACCTACACTCACACTAATCTACGCCTCCATACCCAGTTTCACACATCCCACACCACTCTACAGCCCAAGACTTCTCACCCCCTACCCACACCCTCAAACAGGCTTACCCATTCCCACACCCATCTACACTATCTTAAACACACACTGTACACCCTGTTACGTATGTATATATATTTGCACTCCTATACTTGCCTACAACTTCACACGCCCAGCTTTTCACAGTCACACCCACATACAACTTTACCAGGCTGAATTACGCAGATTACACCCATAAACTACCACCTACACCCACACACACCCTCCCACATCATACTCTCACCCGTAGCCACCAGCACACCCACACTTACCGATCCCCTGCACATACCTACCCTCCTTCCATGCCACAGTACATCTTTCCCACACTGACACCTCCACACTGATTCCCACTCACACCATTCGATACCCACCCACACCCGACGACACCCAGTCACTCCCTCCTACACCCACGTACACCCACCTACACCGTCCCTACCCATGAACACCTACTTACACTACGTTATTCCTCCCAGACCATCAAAAACACACCAAAACCCCGCGACCGTCCCAAAGTGAGGACGATCCTCTCCCGCGATGTAAACAAACACTCATGTACCATCCTCACCCCCGGGACCCAGCGACCTTGTGAAGCACTTAAGGGACCTTCTAAAACATCCACTTGCGTACACTTAACCCGGGCTGACGTGCACTTAGATTAAAGAGGGGCATCTGGGCGGGCTAAGTGTTCTAAAGTGGCATGTCTCGTCGTAAGTGTTTTATGTGGGGCGGGTGTATTGTTTGTTTTTGTGATTGTTTTGCGTGTGGTTATCAGTTTTGTTTTGATGTGCTGTTACTTCACACACTCAAGGTGCAAGGGTTAAGTTTCTCTCTCTCTCTCTCTCTCTCTCTCAAATGCAATGACGGCATGCCGCTGTTTGTATGTATGTATGTATATTTGTTTGTTGTTTACCCTTGTATGTTTATATTCAAAATTTTAAAATATATATTCAAAGTAGGTCATATCCTTGTGAGCATTTGAGTGGTTTTGAATATATTGGGGGATTTTTTTTTAACACATAGACGACGATAAAACAAAACGGTAAGCTGCTCCTGTGTTAGATTACTTGTCTGTAACAGTAATTGATTTGATTTCGCCTGATGGAACTGGCCCAAGCCCAGAACTAAAGTCGTGGTAGCCTTAGTTTAGAGGTAGGAATGAATCTCCTTGGTTACTAGTCAAATCAACCTTTCACATTGGCAACATTAAGCCATCAACTGAAGTGCAGGGGTGTATGGGTGTACGTTGGCCACACCACATGAACCTGGGCCTGTGTGTGTGTGTGTGTGTGTGTGTGTGTGTGTGTGTTTGAAGTGGAGGTCTAGCTATAATTCCCAACGTTCGTGCATCACAGCTACTTGGTCATTTCAGCAAATATTTGACTGTCTCTCAAATGCAGTGTGTCCAGGCATCTCGAAATGAACGGATCTTGAATATGGCTCTTTGTTATCTGGTTTTTGTTTTTTCTTGGAGGGAGCAATCTTGCAGGCTTCTCGTGTTTGACTCTTTCCTTGCATTAAGACAAAAAATCTGTTCACCCATTTTAGTCCCACCGATAAATAGCCTATGTGAAAATGTCAGGGTTTTCATGTATACCAAAACTCTGCTACACTCTGAGGCTGTCCCAGGTTTAAATGTTGCCTGGTGTACATCAGGTGAGGACAAAGGGACTAAAACAGGATTGTGAGGCCAAAGAAGTGTTAATAGATTGACCTGAATTGGAGCGTGGTTTTGCTTTGTGCCGGGGCTGTGTTGGGGTGGTGTGTTTAAGATGATCTAAGTCGCGTAAGGGTATTAGTTCTGTCTGTCTGTCTGTCTCTCTCTCTCTCTCTCTCTCTCTCTCTCTCTCTCTCTCTCTCTCTCGTGCTATATATGGTATTGTGGAATTATGCAGTATAGGCTGCATGTAGAGGGTGCCGTAAGGTTGGAGGGATGGAGGAAAGGAGGGAAGTTAGGTAGTTACGGAGAAAACGAAAGAAGGGAGGGAGGTAGGAATGGAAGGAAGGAAGGGAGGGAGGTAGGAAAGGAAGGAAGGGAGGGAGGGAGGGAGGAAGGAAGGAAGGAAGGAAGGAAGGAAAAGAAGAATGAAAGGTAGGGAGGGAGGAAAGGAAGGTAGGGATGGAGAAAAGGAAGGTAGGGAGGGGGAAAGGAAGGAAGGAAGGAAGGTAGGGTGGGAGGAAGGGGGGAAGAAAGGAAGGAAGGTAAGGAGGGAGGAAGGAAGGAGGGAAGGGCTTATGTATAGAGGGAGGGCAGATGGTGAAATTCTAAACAGCAGTTGTGATAGGATTCACATGCAAATGATGGGAGAGTTACTGGTGGAGGGGCAGAGAGAGAGAGAGAGAGAGAGAGAGAGAGAGAGAGAGAGAGAGAGAGTGAATCATGAATTACTGGTTAAAGGGGAAGCAAATAACTCTCTCTCTCTCTCTCTCCTCTCTCTCTCTCTCTCTCTCTCCCTCCCTCCCTCCCTCCCTCCCTCCCTCCCTCTCTCTCTCTCTCTCTCTCTCTCTCTCTCTCTCTCTCTCCCTCTCCCTCCCCCCAAAGGGCAGGTGTCGCCCTTATAAATAATTTAACCCTCTGCATCGTCCTTCCGCGTTATTACTGTTGAGGTGAGCAATTAGAGAGAGAGGGAGAGGGGAGAGAGAGAGAGAGAGATTCACAGAACTTACAGTCCTTTGTTGATGGTCCCGCCATTATATAAATAGAATGACTGATTACAAATGGCTAAGTATAGGATGAGAGAGAGAGAGAGAGAGAGAGAGAGAGGAAATAAGGATGTGTGTGGGAAGCAACCTAAAGGAGAGGAGGGGAGATAAGGAACGAGTTGAAGAAGGATGTGTGTGTATGTGTGAGAGAGAGAGAGAGAGAGAGAGAGAGAGAGAGAGAGGTGTATAAATAGGTTCCGGTATATTGAGTCAACAGTAGTGTTACCTGGATCGATATTTGCCGGCACCTTTATAGTGTGTTAAAGGGGAAGGTGGCTATTGTATCTCTCTCTTCCTACCTACCTACCTGCCTCCTTGCCTTCCTACCTACCTACCTAATTGTCTGCCTGCCTCCTTGCTTACCTACCTGTCTACTTACCTGCCCCTCTCCTTGCTTACCTGCCAGTTAGCCCTCCTCTCTACCATTTTCTTAAGTCCTCCTGCATACGTGTTTGAGTATTTATTTGCTAACCTGCCTGTCTTTTTTTGTTACTTTCCTACTATCTTTTCTTGCCTACCTACTTACAGTACCTACCTACCTGCTTTACTGATTATGTTCCCACTTATTTAACTACACTACTTACGTGCCTACCTGCCTGACTACGACTGCAGCTGCCTTCTTACCTCTCTACCTCTCTCTCTCTCTCTCTCTCTCTCTCTCACCATCCGTCTATCCATGTATTTATGTACGTATGTCGTGTATCTTTTTCTGTATATGTAGGTTTGTTTCTTTATGTATGTATGTTTGCGTGTGTATATGTGTATATATGTATATGTATGTATCCCTCTATACTTCCCTTCCACTAAGGAACAAACGGGATAATGAAGAGAGAGAGAGAGAGAGAGAGAGAGATGTGGGGAGTCACATGCGATAAAATTAATATACAAGTAATTACACATTCCTTGAACTCTCTCTCTCTCTCTCTCTCTCTCTCTCGTTAAACCTGTCATTAAGGCTGGACCAGTTGTAATCATCGTAAAGTTAGTGTTCTGTGTAAGCTGTATCTCTGTTTGTGTATTTATTTGTCTATTAGTCTGTCTGTCTGTTTGTCTGTCCGTCTTTTAGTCTGTGTCTTTGTATCTTTCATTATTATTGTTGTGATGATGATGATGATGATGATGCTAATGATGATGGTTTTCAGTATTTTTGGCATAGACGGTAGCAGTACAGTAATAGAAAAACTGTCTTCCAGTCCATATCTGTCTATTTTTCTTTGTCTGTCTCATATCTTTATTATTTTTAGTCATCTTCCGTTATTAAAATTACTAATGTTAAGGACCTTGATATCTCTTACGTTGGTTGTATCTCTGCAAGTGTCTCTTACTGTCTCTGTCTATTTGTCAGTATATCAATCTCTTATCTGTCCACCATCATTTTTTATTAATCTTCTGTTGTTAGAAAGTTTCTATTAATATTAAGGCCCTTGATGTCTCTATGATGGTTGTATCTATGCAACTCTTACTCTTAGTCTCTCTCATACGCCGCCCAGCACGTGCTAAATGTCATAGATTCCCAGCAAAGATCGTGGGCTGGGAGTGGGCTAAGCTTCCTGGCTAGCCCTCTGAATGCCAACCTGCCACAGCGAGTCTCTTTGTTTACCTCATGCCACTCAGTTCGCAATGCATTCCTCGAGGGCAAGTTTTTAAGCTTTTTCGAAATGTTAAAGTTCGATTTGGTGTTTGGATATGCTTCCTTTGTAGGGTGAATGACAAGCTAGATCGAGGTTGATGTGAAACGAGTCTAATTACTCTTAGCCGTACAAATATAAGTTTCGGAGGAATTTTTAAAGCTCCCTGGCTAGCCCATTAATACCAGCCTACTACAGCGAGTCTCTCTTTTGTTTACTTGAAGCCTCTCACCTCACAATGCATTCTCTTGAGGGCCATTTTAAAGCGTGTTTGAATTTTTTTATGGGTTTGTATGAGACTTAGTGCTTATATAATATTTCTTTGATTGTAGTTCAAGGTAGGTATAGACTTGAGGTATATCGAGACTCAACGTGCATCCCTTCCTGTGTATAATGCATTCTTTGATGGGCAATTTTAAGCTTTTTCTCAACTGTGTGAAAAATGGAATAGTATAAATAGATACATACATACATATATACATACATACATACATACATACATAACCCTGTGGTAAGTTGTGTGGTTTTGGATTAGTTTACAAAAATATATAAATTGAAATATAACTGGTAAATTATATGACTTGGCAAGTGAACATTACATTTTTTTTTTTTTTGAAGAGGTGAAAGTGTGTGTGTGTGTGTGTGTGTGTGTGTGTGTGTGTGTGTGTGTGTGTGTGTGTGTGTGTGTGTGTGTGGTTTTCTATGGTAGGCTGTATGGTTAGCTATGTAAATGGTGCTTTAGAAAGTTTATTTGCCAGGAACCGAATTCGTGACCAAATATATCAACAGTTCCCCATTCTTTTTCCCCCAGGAAGGACAGTGAAAGGAGAACTCAAAGCTTTTCCCTGTCAATTCTTTTCCTCCTCCTGAGAGAGAGAGAGAGAGAGAGAGAGAGAGAGAGAGAGAGAGAGATATTGTGTATGCTTATTTATTTATGTATTGTGCTAATTTGTTTGTGCATGTTTGAGAGAGAGAGAGAGAGAGAGAGACTAGTCTGGGAATGGGTGAGGCTCAGTGGCTAGCTATTGCATACCGTGGTGCCAAAACGAGTCTCGCTGTTTACATTTTGCATTGCATCCCGACGTTTTTTGGTTGGTTGAAAGATTCCCTGCACATATAGTGCAGGCCGGGCCATACATTAGCCCGGTCAGTGGTGTATGGGCTGATTAAAAAAGAGTAAGTGGGGAGGACAGGACCTGGGGAATGCCCAGCACACACGTCCTGTCTCCTGACTGGCTTTGTGGTGTGTGTGCATCCCGACGTGCCCTCAAAAACCTAGGCTTTTTCATTTTTATTTTTTATTTTGTTTTGCATTTTTAAGTACTTTGGAGATTTCTTACCAACTCTTCCTTAGCGATTTGTTTTGCACGCTACTGTACACCTCAGTATGCTTTGGTACGTTGTTGACACGAATTATATGGTGTTAAAGCAGTACAAATAGCATACAAGGGAGTGTTAAGGTGTAATACGTAAATTAAGGCGCCAAGGAAGAGGTGTTACGAAGCTTCCTATGTCACTTAGCATAAAATTTTAAAAGTGATAGAATTAGCATAGGAGATGGAAGTCAAGATGTAATACGTAAAACAGAAAAGATGGATGTTAAAATGTGACACACAAAGTAAATCGCTAAGGAAGAGGCGTTACGAAGCCACCTGTGCTACCTGGAATACGGCCGGAAGTTGTATAAAATAAGTAAATAAATAAATAAATGACATCAGGGTATGGAGTGGGTTAAGGGAGATAGTTTCATGCCCGTATCCTATTCAGTAAACGAAGCTCCCTAACACCTCTTCCTAAGCGATTTATTTTGCTTATTACACCTTGCAGTCTCCATCTGTGTTATATAAATCATTCTAATATCACAACTAACACCTTTTCCCAAGCTGTTTAGTGTCATGCCAGTATTCTCGTCTGTAAAGGAAGCTTCCTAACACCTCTTCCTAAGCGATTTATTTTGCTTATTACACCTTGCTCGTCCCTTCTGTGTTATATAAATCATTCTAATATCACAGCTAACACCTCTTCCTAAGCGATTTATTTTGCTTATTACAGCTTGCTCGTCCCTTCTATGTTATATAAATTATTCTAATATCGCACCTAACACCTTTTGCTAAGTTATTTATTTTGCTTATTACACCTTGCTCTCCTCTCTTGTGTTATAAAAATCATTCTGATATCACAATACCCTCTATAGATCGTGTATTATCGTATTAAACAGCCGCATCCAAAATAAATCGCCCAGGAAGAGGCGTTGGGGAGACACGTTAAGTGGTGAAATACGAACCTGTCTTTCACTGTAAAAT
>NC_137030.1:4031903-4061903 GCF_032717465.1 Coenobita brevimanus | reverse complement strand
GATAGACTGACAGATGGATGTATAGATTGACTGATGGATGGGTAGATTGACTGATGGATGGGTAGATTGACTGATGGATGGGTAGATTGACTGATGGGCGGATAGATTGACAGGTGGATGAATAGATTGACAGGGATGGTAGATTGACTGATGGATGGGTAGATTGACTGATGGATGGATAGATTGACAGATGGGCGGATAGATTGACAGGTGGATGAATAGATTGACAGATTAGTGGATAGATTGACAGATGGATAGGTACGGTATTCATAACAGATAGGCTATAGTGGTTGATGGAATTACTTAATTGACTGATTGATGAATTGATTATTGGATTGATCGATTGAGTAGGCAGTTATTATAGCAGCTGTAGATATAACTATACTCATTTCACGCTAACTTGGCCTAGAATTCCCATCTCTCCATCTACAGTGCTTTGTTATAATACTAGATAAGCACTGTAGTCACGAAGAGGTGCCGTGGAAAGGATGTAGAGCCATATCACGTTTCAGCCACTGAGCCACGTGATATAAGCCACAAAAAGACGAAAATTTGGGCCAAGTTAACGTAAAAGGAGTATAGCAATAAAATTAACTGTATTTATTTGATTTATCTCAACAAAATCGTCTTTATGTTACCCGGAAGAAAAATGATAAAATATTCTTAGTTTGTATTGGGCAGAGGAAGTTGTGGTGGAAAGATTTTGGTAGGTGATGGTGGTTGTGGTTAGACTGGTAGATGGTGGTTGATTGTGGTGATTAATGGTAGAATGTGGTAGTTGATTGTGGCAGTGGATGGTGGTTGATTGTGGTAATTGATGGTTGAACGTGATTGTTGATTGTAGCAGTGGTTGATTGTGGTTCTGGATGGTCGTTGATTGTGATTCTGGATGATGGTTGATTGTGATGAATGATGATTGATTGTGGTAGAAGATAGGCAGATTGTGGTACCGAGTGGTGATTGATGTGGTAGTGTGTGGTGGTGGTTGATTGTGGTAGTAGATTGTGGTTGATTGTGATAGTTGTGGTACGGTAGTGGGTGGTGGCGGTTGATTTGGTAGTTGTGGTATGATAGTGGGTGGTGGTGGTTAATTGTGGTAGTGGGTGATGGTGGTTGATTGTGGTAGTGGGTGGTGGTGGTTTATTGTGATAGTGGGTGGTGGTGGTTGATTGTGGTATTAGTTGGTGGTGGTGGTTGATTGTGGTAGTAGTGGGTGGTGGTTGATGGTGGTAGTAGTGGGTGGTGGTTGATGGTGGTAGTAGTGGGTGGTGGTTGATGGTGGTAGTGGTTGATTGTGGTAGTGGGTGGTGGTGGTTGATTGTGGTAGTTGTGGTAGTGGCTGGCATCAGTTTCATTACTAGGGAGTGGAGGTATTTTGAGACAGGCCAGGGGAGGGAAGGGGAGGAGAGGAGAGAGGGGAAGGGAGGAGAGAGGAGAGAGGGGAAGGGAGGAGAGATGAGAGAGAAGGAGGGAGGGGAGGAGAGATGAGAGAGAAGGAAGAGAAGGGAGTGGTAGGGATGGACGGGGATGGTTGAAAGAAAAGGAAGGAATGGGAGGGAGTAGAATAAGATGAAGGGTAGGAGGAAAATAAAAGAGGAAGAAGGGAAGGAGATGTTATTAGAAGGAGAAAAGAGGGATGGGTGGGAGAGGAGGATGGAAGAGAGGGAGAGGGAGGGAGGAAGAAATGGGGGGTGAGAGAGAAAGGAAGGGAATGAGGGTGAAGGAAAGAGAAAAGATAAAGGGAGGGAAAGAAGAATGGAAGGTGAAGGGAAGATAAGGATGAGAGAGAGAGAGAGAGAGAGGAGGGAGAGAAGGAAGGTCAAAGACGGGGGAGAAAATCTTGTGCATCTCATCATGCCATTGTCTGCTTGGCTTTCACATTATTATTATTATTATTATTATTATTATTATTATTATTATCATTATTATTATTATCATTATTATTACTATTATTACTACTGCTACTACTACTACTACTACTACTGCTGCTGCTGCTACTACTACTGCTACTACTACTACTACTACTACTACTACTACTGTCATTATTATTATTATTATTATCCACCCCATTTGTTAGCAGTCGTCATCATCATCATCATCATCATCATCATTACTTCTTGTTGTTTTTGTTGTTGTCATAATCGTTTCTTGACACTTCATAAATTGGTAAAGTAAAAAAAATACCTGGAATTTCCACTGCAATTAAAAAGTTCGGCACTGAAGGTGGAGAGATGGCAATTTTAGGCCAAGTTAAAGTGAAAAGAGTGTAGACGATTTTTCTGTGCTTAGGGGTGATCTCTTGTAGTGAAGGGGTTAATGAAGGCTGTATCTAACCCCTCCATCTCGAAAAATCCCCCAGGAGCTGAATAAAATCGTCTGGAGATAGCAAGAGAAAAAAAAATTGCAAAGTAGGTTATGGGATTGAAGAGGCCAAGTTTGTTTTTCCTTCTGCTTTTTTCTTATCTTTTTCTTTTTAATATTTTTCGTTTTCTTAACAATTTATTTTTTTTTGTTTACGGTATATATTTTTTCTATACAATGTTTCTTTTTCTTTACAATTTTTTTTTTTTAGTTTTTCGTTTTATTTTTCATTTTCTTTATCTTTTTCCTTTTTTCTCACTCTTTTCCAGCCAGATAAGCTAAGTGGATTAGGGAAGTGAGATGGCTAATAAAAGTCCACAAGTATTTAGGAAATTGAGTTAGGCTTTTAGGGGAGCAGAGTTTTTTTTTTATATATACTTTTTTTTTGGGGTGGGATAAAATGTGAGTTTCCTTTCCAGCCATTATTTATTTATGTATGTATTTATTTATTTGGTAAGTTAGTTTTATTGTATTTTAACCTCCTTTATGATATTGTAATTTTCTGTTCCATATCTTGCAATGTGATAAATTTATTGGACTTAAAAAAAAAAATCTTACTGGACGTTTTGATGAAAGCGTGAAAGTAAAGAAATAATAAAACTAAATAAATGAAGAACATAAGAAAGTAGAAAACAATAAAGAGTAAATAAATGAATATAATATGAAAATGAAAAGAAAAACAATAATTATAATTAATAGTAAATAAATAAATAAATAGAATATGAAAATGAAAATAAAAACAAAATAAATAGTATAAAATAAAATATGAAAATGAAAACAAGAAAGTAATAAGTAGTAAATAAATATGAAAATGAAAATAAATAATAAATAAACAAGTTAATAAAAATAGTAAATAAATAAATGAAAGCTAAAGGGAGCGACGCCATATTGAAGGCTCCTGTGACGTCATGCGGTGATGGTGGCGTTGGAGTCGAGTTATCATTATATTTATTTTCATTTATTGTGGATATCTGAGGGAGAATTTCGACTTTAACTTGACACGATAACTGAAGATGAAAACAGTACACGATTCTAAACGGAAGTCGAGTTATTATTATATTTATTTTCATTTATTGTGGATATCTGAGGGATAATTTCCACTTTCTCTTGACACGACACCCAGAGATGAAAAACAATGCATGATTCTAAACGGAAGTCGAAGTATTATTGTATTTATTTTTATTTATTGTGAAGGGAAAATTTCGACTTCTCTTGACATGATACCCAAAGATGAAAAGCAGTTCATGATTCTAAACTCGTCATATTGATTTTTATCTGTGTAGTTGGTCTTTTAAGGGGTAACTGTTATATCGATCACATACGCATTCCAAGGCTTCTTCACTCTGTCCCACCTCCTCCCCCTCCTTAGTCTCGTGCCTGAGGATTCTAATGCTCCAGAGAACTTGATTGAGGTGAGCTTACGTTAGGGCCTAGGCTGAAAATACCAGTGGCGGCATTCACAAACTTTCATAGGCCTGAGTTGAGTATAAGGTCTGTATTCTAGTACGGAGGCACCCTAGCACGTCTTCCTTAGCGATTTATTTTTGCATGTGGCTGGTTAATATCCTTTTGTACGATATATATGCGGAGTATGGCGTTGTTTGAAGGATTGATGTAACCCAGTACCGTATATGAGAGTAAGGTGTAATAAAGCAAAATAAATCGTTTAGGAAAAGGTGTTAAGGAGCTTCCTTAACTGACGAGAATACTAATAAAAGAGCACTTGTTTGTATTTGAAGAGCACTTGTTTGTATTTTGAGAGCACTTGTTTGTATTTTGAGAGCACTTGTTTGTATTTGAAGAGCATTTGTTTGTATTTGAAGAGCATTTGTTTGTATTTGAAGAGCACTCGTTTGTATATGAAGAGCACTTGTTTGTATATGAAGAGCACTTGTTTGTATTTGAAGAGCACTCGTTTGTATTTGAAGAGCATTTGTTTGTATTTGAAGAGCACTTGTTTGTATATGAAGAGCACTTGTTTGTATATGAAGAGCATTTGTTTGTATATGAAGAGCACTTGTTTGTATTTTGAGAGCACTTGTTTGTATTTGAAGAGCACTCGTTTGTATTTGAAGAGCATTTGTTTGTATTTGAAGAGCACTCGTTTGTATTTGAAGAGCATTTGTTTGTATTTGAAGAGCATTTGTTTGTATTTGAAGAGCACTCGTTTGTATTTGAAGAGCATTTGTTTGTATTTGAAGAGCATTTGTTTGTATTTGAAGAGCACTTGTTTGTACTTGAAGAGCACTTGTTTGTATTTGAAGAGCATTTATTTGTATTGGAAGAGCACTTGTTTGTATTTTGAGAGCACTTGTTTGTATATGAAGAGCACTCGTTTCGTATTTGAAGAGCATTCGTTTGTATTTTGAGAGCACTTGTTGTATTGTCATGACCCAAAGCAGACTGTACTGTGTTTAGTTTGACCAGACGTAAGATTATCTCCATCTCGAGTATTTCGCTGTAACAAAAGACTAACGCAAGAATATTTTATCGCAAGAATTTAACACAAAAATATTTAACAAGAATATTTAACAATAATACTGAACTCAAGAATATAACACAAGAATATTAACACAGGATTATTTAACACAAGAATATTAACATGCGAATATTAACTCAAGAATATTTAACAATATTACCGTAGCATAAGAATATTAACAAAAATATTTAACAAGAATATTACCTTAACACAAGAATATTAACACAAAAATACTTTATCACAAGAATATTTAACAAGAATTTAACACACGAATATTTAATACAAGAATTTAACAGAAGAATATTTAATCCTCGAATTTAACATGGGAATGTTAACAAAAATATTTAGCACAAGAATTTTTTTAAAACAATTTAGCACAAGAATATTTTTACCAGGCGTAAGATCCCTTGCTAAAAATGCATCTAAAAAATTGTAACTTCTGTACAGGGTTCGTGAATTCTTCACTGACGAGCAGTAGAGCACAATACACGAAAGTCATGTGCGTTCTCAGATCGAATACTGTTCGTCATTGTTGAGTGGATGTGGAGCGGTTGCTTTGAGGCAGTTGGACAAAATTCAAAATAAACCCATTAGATTAATCGATAATCCTGCCATTACGCAGGACCTTCCTCCATTACCAGTACGTAGAGATGTTGCTTCTCTAGCATTATTTTAGCGATATTTTTACCGTAAGTGCTCTGACGAACTGGCTTCAATTATTGTGCCTCCCCTTCACATTTTCTCCCGAAATACTCGGGCAGCTGGGAGCGCCCATGAACTCACACTCTCTCCCCCGCAATGCACAACCTCTGCTTATCACAATTCATTTATCCTCAGAACTACTACTCTCTAGAATTCACTTCCTGGGAGTTGCTTCCCACAAACATTTAATCCACTTTTATTAAAATCCAGTTGTTATAAGTATTTTATGAATGGGGGATGCCTTTAGGCACATGGACTTTTATATATATATATATATATATATATATATATATATATATATATATATATATATTTCCTTTGTTTTTCCTTCCTCCATTTATTCTCTTAAAAAAGAAAAATCTCCATCTTGACTGCTGAGCTGCAAGAAAAGACTAACACAAGAATATGGCGCAGATTTGGAAGAAGTGTGATGGAACGGATAAAAAGGATTATTGTGGAAGGATATAGAGCATTATTATGGAAAAGATAGTATCTTTTGAGCTATATCTTGGACAGACAGAAAAACGGGCGAATACATAACCTCCGATAATAGCAATAATGATGTCTGCTACTACTACTGCTACCACCACGACTACTACAACTACTAAATAATAATAAATAAATAAATAATGTAACTGCTGCATAAACTTGCATATCGTGAAGAGAGACTAAGATGGTTTATAAATACCCGATCCAGATGGAGGGGGTACTTTAAAATCGATATGGCGGTGTTTTTCATGGGTTTAGTGGAATTAGGTCAGGTCGTGCTGCAGGGTCGTTATTTTGGCTAGGCACGCACGACCTTGGGTTCTGCTGGGGTGAGGTGGGACGGTGGTGTGTGTGTGTGAGAGAGAGAGGGGGGGGGAAGATGAGGAAAATTAAGTCAGAGGCACTATAGAAGAAAGAGAGAGAGAGAGAGAGTGTGTGTGTGTGTATGTGTGTGTGTGTGTGTGTGTGTGTGTGTGTGTGTGTGTGTGTGTGTTTCCCTGCCAATATGTATGGTTGAACGTTTTTGTCTCATTACACCCTTCCCTTATCATTCATGTTTCTCATTCGTTTGCCATCTACTCCTGACATTTCATTATTGTTATTTTTTTTTTTAGTTGGGTGTGTAAACCCCCTTGGGCCACGAGAGGTCCCCCTGGTGGGTAAAATCGTCAGGCGGTAGTCGTAGTTAAATATGTAAGTCGTCAAAAAATAATAATAAAAATGAATAATAATAATAAGGGTTGAGGTGCAAGAGGTGGTTGGATATGGCTTTATTTATTTATTTATGGGGGTCAGGTGCAAGGGGAGATGGATTGGTGGGGGTATTGCTGCTTTTGTGCTCGTTTTTATTTGTCATTTCTGTATGTTTGTCTTTTTTCTGAGTTGTACTTTTGTTTTCTGTTTTTCATTGTTTTTTTTCTCATTTCTATGTGCCATGGCGTTTACAGAGCGGTATGTTTTTCTGTTTTATTTCTACCTCTCTGTTTTTCACGTGTTTTATTTGCATATGTGTGTGGTGTTTTTTTCAATTCGGTTTAGTGTTCAGTTTTAGCTTATACACTTGTCTTCCTAGGATTTTCTTATATGCTTGTGTACAGTTTAAAATTTCCTATGTGTGAGGTGCTTTTTTCTTTGCTTGTGTGTGTATTTTTTTTTTTTTTTCGTGTTATGCGTGCATGTGTTTTTCTTCGGAATTTTTCGTATTTGTGTTTTTTTCTCATTTGTGTTCTTTTTGGCTAATTTGTGTTTGTGCTTTTGGTGTGTGTGTGTGAGTGTGTGTGTGTGTGTGTGTGTTAGGGAATTTTTTTGTGCTGTTTTGTGTATGTATGTATGTATACCGCTACAGCTGGCACCACACTGCATTAACCATTCATACATACAACCGGAATCAATACCTGTGTGTGTGTGTGTGTGTGTGTGTGTGAATGTGGTGTGTGTGCATGTTTGAGTGTGGTGTGTGTGTGTGAATGTGGTGTGTGTGCATGTTTGAGTGGTGTGTGTGTGTGTGTGTGTGTGTGTGTGTGTGTGTGTGTGTGTGTGTGTGTGTGATGTACGTATTATCAAGCATACAAATAGTAGCCTGTCAAAATAACACACAGCGTAAGCCCATTATTATCTTATGGTAATTCAGGTGCGTAGGAATGAAGGTAAGGGTAGGTAAGTAGGTATGTATGTATGTATGTAGGTAGGTAGGTAGGTAAGTATGTATGTATGTAGGTAGGTATGTACAGTATGTAGGTAGGTAGGTAAGTATGTATGTATTTATGTTTGTATGTATGTATGCAGGTAGGTAGGTAGGTAGGTATCAACGAAGGAATGCGTATGTACGTAAGGAGGAATATTTATGTGCGTATAAATGTCGGGATATGTATGAATATGTATGTACGTATGATTGAAAATGTGTACGTATAAGCAGAATATGTATATGTATGTATGTATGTGCATGTGTATTTATAAATATGTTGCAATGAAGGAATGTGTATCTACGAGAAGAATATTTATATGCATATAAAGCTCGGAATATGTATAATTATGTACGTATGAATGAGTAAATGTCAGAGTATGTATGTATGTATATATGAACGTTTGAATATGTACAGAATAAGGTAAAGGTGCACACATGTAGGTCAGAATGTGTATGTATGTGTGAAGGGCAGGCGTGTAGGTAAAAATGGTACTTATGTAGGTATGGTCACTATGTAGGTGTAAAATCAGGAGGATGTGCGTAAGAAAGCAGCCCTTGCTCAAAATGTGCACATATGTAGGTCAGAGTGTGTATATAGCCAAGTATGCTCGGTGAAATATATGTTATGTAGGTAAAATTTAGAGCATGTAGGTACAGTAAACCAGCTGTCATGTGTACACGGAAAAGGTGCACACGGTAGGACTATCTGTGTAGGTATATGTATGTATGTACTTGAACTTCTGGACTTGTAGGTATGAAAGGGGGTCTCGTGTACGTGGTGAAGGTGCACACAGTAGGAATATGAATGGAGTAATATGTATGTACGTAAATTGCAGGGCATGTAGGTATGAAAGGAGGAATCGTGTGTACGTGAAAGTGCACACGGTAACAATTATGTATGTACGTGAATTTCAGGGCTTGTAGGTGTAAAAGGAGGCCTCATGTGTATGTGAAAAAGGTACACACGATAGGAATATATATGTAGGTATGGAAGCAAGCGTCATGTGTACGTGTCAAAGTTGCACACGTGTCAATCTATATCGCGTGCAGACAGTGAGGCGCCAAGAGGCCTCATTAGACCTGCCCCCCCACCCTTCCAGCCCCCCTCCTTTTGTTTATGTCAGGGGTTACCAGCTTAGTTGCAGTTGTGGCTGGAAACACTCTCTCTCTCTCTCTCTCTCTCTCTCTCTCTCTCTCTCTCTCATTTTTATGCACGTAGGTATTTGCTACTACCGTTTTTTTTCCCCCTAGAGTTCCTTCCCCCCCCCCCTTTTTTTTTTTACATCTAGTTTATGTACGTAATGTCGGTGGGACTGGTATTATAACTTTCTAAGCTGTGTGTGTGTGTGTGTGTGTGTGTCCTGATGGATATTTTTTGTGTAATAGTCAAGATACTGTATTTATTGGTAGCAGTAGAAATGAAACTAAAATTGTTCTCTTCAGTCCAGTGGTCTTTTGGGGTTTAATATTGATACCTTCAGACGATTATATTTAGCTTGAGAAATGACTCTTGTACTGGTTTTCCTTTAATTTGGTCTAAAACTGACATCTCTCCATCTTCAGTGGTCACCTATAACAATGGATGAACACCAGAATATGATGCTAGTCACGAATAAGTGCTATGGAAAGGATGTAGAGCTGTAGCAATATCTATCTGTCACTGAGCCTTGTGAAATAAGCTGCAAAAGAACGAAGCTCTGGGCCAAGTTAAGGTGAAAGAGGTATAGTGAAGGCATTAATCCCCCCTTTTCGGTTTAAAAATATCCCCTAAGTTGAATATAATCGTCTGAAAGTAGCAGGAATAAAATCTGAAATGTCATCGGAGTGAAGAGATCAGAATGGTCAAAAATATACCTACAACTATTTTGAAAAGGGTAATGAAACTCGAATTTTGTTTTGGGCGTCCGTTTATTATCAAATTTCCTCGTACAAAGGAGTGGTAGAGAATAAAAGGTCTTTGTGTGTAATGTTTGTACTAATTGGGTTTTGAAGTACATGTACACCTTCATCAGGGAGGGATGTTTTTTGTACATGTGATAAATAATTGTTACATTCTGGTGGTACTCAAATGTAACTGATTGGTCGTTTGGGTGGTAAGAAATAAGTTGTTTTGGTGGGAAGTAAGTTGTCTTGATGTTGCCTCTCTTTTGTTATGTGTCTTAGGTGTAATTCAGTCAGTTCTTGAAATGTTGAGAAATTCACTTGCAAACCCAGAATTGTGAACATGTTTGGTACCGATAGTGAGCATCTTTTGTTTATCACTTAGCAGGTGTTCTGTCAAAGTTAGTCAGGTGAAACATGGAAAGGTTTATTTAGTGTCTTATAGGCCATTGAAGGCCAGAGTAGTCAGTTTTATACCTTGTTAATGTTAGAGTACAGTCATGAAGCATAAATAATTTGTTCTGAATAAAAAAAAAAAATTATTCCTGTCAGGTGCTTTGTCGTATTTTTTTATTTGGTTGTTAAGTAATGTGTCTAAATCGTCAAAGGTCTTTCTCTGGCAGTCTGGTGTCTTTTAGGTAATTGTGTGGTGGTCATTAGGTGTGTTGTGTCATTCAGAGGTAATTTTATGATAGTTTGTGTCATTTGAAGTTAACATTATGGTGGTTTGTGTCATTCAAAGTTGATTTTGATATAGTGCTTGTTTATGGTACCGGTAGTCCTGTCCGAGTTAATTGTGTGGTAGTCAGTCATTGTTAATTCTGTAGTAGTAGTCATAGTCAGTTCCGTAGTAGCCATAGTCTTGTGTCATTCAGCATCTGTTGCAATAGTACTTTAACCATAACTTGGGCCAGATTTTCCCCCATTTGCAGCTTATTTTAGGTAGGTCAGTGGCAGAACAGGGCAGTACCATGACTGTATCCTTTCCATAGCGCTTCTTCGTGACCAGCATCGTAATTTAGCTTTAATCTATTCCCACAACTCAGCATTCACGAAAGAGGGATGGCGATTTTAGACCAAGTTAGAGTGAAAGGAGTATAGTCATTGTCAGAGTTGCAGTACATTGTTTATTGAGTCAGTCTTGTGGTCGTCATAGTCAGTCCACGTATGTGTTCCCGAGTCAGGTCACTGCTTCACCTGACCATTAGCTTGGCTTTGAGGTGGAGCGGGCTGAGATGGAGTGGTCTGCTGGGCTGGTAGAGTGGGCTGGAAGGGTTGGGCTAGTGGAGAGGGTGGAGTGGGCTGGCTAGGTGGAAGAGTTTGGCCTAGTGGAGTGGGCTGAAAGGGCTGGGCTAGTGGAGCAAGTGGACTGAGTTGAGAGGGCTGGAAGGGCCGGGCTAGTGGAGAGGGTGGGAGAGTCTGGCCAAGTGGAGTGGGCTGGAACGGCTGGGCGAATGGAGAGGGTTGAGTGGATTGTATAGTTTGGCCAAGTGGAGTGGGCTGAGAGGGCAGGAAGGGCTTGGCTAGAGGAGCGAGTGGTGAGGGCTGACTAAGTCGAATGGTCTGGCCGAGTGGAGTTGGAGTGGGCTGGAAAGGTTGGGCTAGTGGGCTGGGTTGAGTGGGTGGAGAAGGTTGACTGAGAAATGGCTGTGTGGGTGAGCCGAATGGTTGCTGTGCAGTGGGTGGGAGAAACTGGGTGGGTGGGGAGGGTTGGGTGGATGGGAGGGGTTGGATGGGGGATAGGGGCTGTGTGGGTGGGCTGGGTTGTGTGGGTGGAAGGGGTTGGGTGGGCAGGAAGGGTGGGATGGCTTGGGTGGATGGACTAGTGGGTTTAGTTGAGTTTGGTCCCATTTGTACTCTGAGGTTCATGAGGGTGGGCGAGGGTGGGTCCTGTGGGGGGGATTCCATGAGGGGAGATGTTGGCAGGGCGGAGGCGAGGGCCGGGCCTAAGGGTGGCACGAAGGTGGATGCGAAACGTGGTGCGGCGGGGACGGTGGGTGGCTTGGGTGCGGCCAGAGGTGCGGCGAGGGCGGGGTCGAGGGCGGGGACGACACCCATAGCCACTGTGGGCGTGGTGATGGGGGCGGGGGCGGGGATGGGGGACAGCCCTGGAAGACTGCCTATCAGTTGGCCTTCTGGCTTAGCTGCATCTGCCTTGGGAGCCTCTTGTTTGGGAGGTTCAGTCTTGGGAGCCTCTTGTTTGGGAGGTTCAGTCTTGGGAGCCTCTTGTTTGGGAGGTTCAGCCTTAGGAGCCTCTTGTTTGGGAGGTTCAGCCTTAGGAGCCTCTGCTTTGGGTGGTTCAGCCGTGGAAGCCTCTTGTTTGGGTGATTCAGACTTGGGAGCCTCTGCTTTGGGTGGTTCAACCGTGGGAGCCTCTTGTTTGGGTGGTTCAGCTTGGGGAGCCTCTTGTTTGGGTGGTTCAGCCTTGAGAGCCTCTTGTTTTGGTGGTTCAGCTTGGGGAGCCTCTTGTTTGGGAGGTTCAGCCTTGGGAGCCTCTTGTTTGGGTGGTTCAGCCTTGGGAGCCTCTTGTTTGGGTGGTTCTGCCTTGGGAGCCTCTTGTTTGGGAGGTTCAGCCTTGAGAGCCTCTTGTTTGGGAGGTTCAGCCTTGGGAGCCTCTTGTTTGGGTGGTTCTGCCTTGGGAGCCTCTTCTTTGAGAGGTTCAGTCTTGGGAGCCTCTTGTTTGGGTGGTTCAGCTTGAGGAGCCTCTTGTTTGGGTGGTTCAGCCTTGGGAGTGTCTGCTTTGGGAGGCTCTACTTTAGTTGGTTCTGTATTAGGAGCCTCAGTCGTAGGAGCCTCGGCCTTCGGTGGTTCAGTCTTAGGAGCTTCTGCCTTCGGAGCCTCCTCTTTGGGTGGTTCTGTCTGTGGTGGTTCTGCCGTGGGAGCTTCTGGTTTGGGTGGTTCTTCTTTAGAAGCCTCAGCAGTAAGTGGCTCTGGCTTGGGAGCCTCTTCCTTTGGAGCTTCCACTTTAGGGGCCTCTTTAGGTGGCTCTGCCTTTTGAGCTTCAGGAGCCTGTGCCTTTGGAGGTTCTGGTGTCTTGCGTGCTTCCTGTTTGCCACCCTTACCTTTGTGCTGCTCGCCCTTACCCTTGTCCTCTTTGCCATGTTTGCCTCCCTTGCCTTTCTGCTTTTTGCCCTTGCCTGCCTCTTGTTTGGGCGTCTCTGGCCTGGCTTCCTCTGGCTTTGGAGGCTCAGGCTTGGCGTCCTCTGGCTTAGGGGCCTCTTGTGGCTTCGGAGGTTCTAACTGCTTTTCTTGAGCCGCTGGGGGTGCTGGTTTGGCCTCCTCTGGCTTTGGAGGCTCAACTTTGGGTTCTTGTGGAGGCGCTGGCTTCTCCTCTGGCTTGGGAGGTTCAGGCTGCGCTTCCTGTGGCTTAGGAGGCTCAGGCTGGACTTCCTGTTGTTTTGGAGGCTCTTGTGGTTTTGCTTCTGCTGGTTTGGGAGGCTCCGGTGTGGCTTCTTGTGGCTTGGGAGCCTCAGGCTTTGCTTCTTCTGGCTTAGGAGGCCCTGGTTTAGTCTCTTGTGGTTTTTGAGCTTCAGGCTTCGTTTCCTCTGGTTTTAGTGGAGCTGGTGTGGTCTCTTGTGGCTTGGGAGGCTCTGGTTTAGCTTCCTGTGGCTTGGGAGGCTCTGACGTAGACTCTTGTGGCTTAGGAGGTTCTGGCTTAGACTCCTCTGTCTTGGGAGGCTCGGGCATGGGTTCCTCAGATTTGGTTTCCGCTGGCTTGGGAGGTTCAGCCTTGGTCTCCTCTGGCTTGGCAGGCGCTGGGGCTTCTGGCTTGGCGTCCTTGGCTTTCTGTGCCTCCTTCTTGCCCTCTTTTGACTTTGCCTGGTCTTTCTTTGAGTCTTTAGCCTTATCATGCTTCCCCTCTTTGCCTTTCTGTCCATCCTTCTTCTTATCCTTACCTTTACCTCCCTCGGATTTGCTATCCTTAGCTTTCTCGGGTTTGCTTTCCTTAGCTTGTTCGGGTGTAGTTTCCGGTTTAACTTCGGCTTTAGCTTCTTCAGGTTTAGCTTCCTGTGGTTTGACTTGTGTCGGAGCAGCCTCAGGCTTAGCTTCTTGTGGTTTAGCTTCTTCAGGCGATATTTCCTGTGGCTTAGCTTCTTCAGGCTTAGCTTCGGGTTTAGCTTCAGGCTTAGCTTCCTGTGGTTTAGCTTCCTCAGGCTTTGCTGCGTCAGACTTAGCTTCTTGTGGTTTAGCATCTTCAGGCTTAGCTTCTTGTGGTTTAGCTTCCTCAGGCTTAGCTTCCTGTGGTTTAGCTTCCTCAGGCTTCGCTTCCTGTGGTTTAGCTTCGTCAGGCTTCGCTTCCTGTGGTTTAGCTTCCTCAGGCTTAGCTTCCTGTGGTTTAGCTTCCTCAGGCTTAGCTTCCTGTGGTTTAGCTTCCTCAGGCTTAGCTTCTTGTGGTTTAGCTTCCTCAGGCTTAGCCTCCTGTGGTTTAGCTTCCTCAGGCTTAGCTTCCTGTGGTTTAGCTTCCTCAGGCGTAGCTTCCTGTGGTTTAGCTTCCTCAGGCTTAGCTTCCTGTGGTTTAGCTTCCCCAGGCTTAGCTTCCTGTGGTTTAGCTTCCTCAGGCTTAGCTTCCTGTGGTTTAGCTTCCTCAGGCTTAGCCGCATCGGGTTTCGCGTCCTTTTGTTTAGCTTCCTTTGCCTTAGCGTCCTTTCCTTTAGCTGCCACAGGTTTAGCTTCCTTTGCCTTAGCTTCCTTTCCTTTAGCTTCCTTTTTCTTACCCTCCTTGGGTTTTGCTGGCTCCACTTTCACTCCTTCAGCCTGCTCAGTCTTAGCTTCCTCTTTCTTCTCCGTCTCCTCTTTCTTGTCCTCTTTCTTTTCCTCTTTCTTCTCCTCCTTCTTCTCTTTCTTCTCCTCTTTCTTCTCCGTCTCTACTTTCTTCTCCGTCTCCTCTTTCTTGTCCTCTTTCTTCTCTTCTTTCTTCTCCTTCTTCTCCTCCTTGGGCTTCTCCTTCTTCTCTTTGGGCTTTTTCTCCAATTTCTTCTCTTCCTTGGGCTTCTCCTCCTTCTTCTCCTTCTCTTCCTTGGGCTTCTTCTCCTTCTTTTCCTTCTCTTCTTTGGGCTTCTCTTCCTTTATCTCCTTCTCATCCTTAGGCTTCTTCTCCTTTTTCTCCTTGGGCTTCTTTTCCTTCTTCTTCTCTTCCTCGGGTTTCTCCTCCTTCTTCTCCTTGGGTTTCTTCTCCTTCTTCTCCTTGGGCGTCTTCTCCTCCTTCTCCATCTCTTCCTTGGGCTTCTCCTCCTTAATTTCCTTCTCTTCCTTGGGCTTCTTCTCCTTTTTCTCCTTGGGTTTCTTCTCCTTCTTCTCCTTCTCTTCCTTGGGCTTCTTCTCCTTCTTCGTCCCCTTAGGCTTCTTTCCTGTCTTCAGTAGCGGCTTGAAGTACTCCTCGAGGGGCTTCATAACAAACGGCTTCACCTTAAGTTTCCCTAGTTTAACCAGGTGACGCTGCTTCTTCGTCAGGAACGGCTTTTCCGGCTGAGAAAGAAAAAGACCTTGATTATTTGCATCCAGGAGAGAAAGAAACAAAGGCCTGTAATCTCGTCTCCCTAACACCTCTTCCGTAACGATTTATTTTCCAAACCATTCATTAATATCCTCATTTTTGCTTCTTACATCTTTTTAAATGTGGACATAGATTGCTCGTATATCACACAAGAATATAGGAACGGAGCCGAATCAGAAATAAACCGGTAAGGAAGAGGTGTTAGTCAGCTTCCTACCCGTACCAGAATATTGTTTTGAGACTCGGGCTAAAAGAAAAGATGTTGGATGAAAAATGGAAGTTCAAAGGCGACACTGCTGCCATTTCGCGATATATGGATTTTTGGGTTAGAGGAAAATGCCTCCCCTCCCCTTTTTTTTGTAACTGGCATTCCTATCGAGAAAGAAATTGGGAGTAAAAAAAAAAAAAAACTGAATGAACAAGGATTCCAGTTTGTATTTGAGGAGGTAAACGACCCGAGATTGCAGAGATAAGAAGGGCAGTGAGTTGAGTTGGTCCGGTCTTGTTGCCATCTGTAGACGATTTTTAGGTATAGAAATGTAAGAAGAAAAAATACTTAATATTGATATGACTACAGACATCTTTATCGTTTTTTAGGCTTCGGTATACTGATCCTGAGAATAATTTACCCTTCAGTGTTTGGCCTTTAAGTAGACTCGTTTAGTCTTTCAAGTCCAAGAGTGTTTAATATTTACTTGTGCGAATATATGGATGTTCTTCCTCATAGTAATCCCAAGTTTATTGTGCATTAATATGAATAAGGTTAAGTGTACAGTCAGCAGAAGAGGTGAAAAAAAGAGAAAATGAGTGAGTTCTGGAGACACACATGAATAATACCTGGTGCCTCAAAGAGTATAGCACCTAATATGTGAAAGTTTATGCAGTTTTTTGTTGTAATAAAATGAACAGTATATACACGTACAGTTAAAGGGTGGCCCATACATCTCAGTACTTGGTCCGTGTTTCAAAATTATTCGTGCGGTAAGAGGACTGATACTTTTTTGGTTAACTATACACATGAGGCTAACATCTCACCGTAACATTCCACCACCATTCCTTCTTCAGCTGGCTCAACTTGTACTCCTCCAGGCCGTTCTCGAAGGCCAGCCACGTACCCATACCCCTCTTCTGAACGCTCACCATCTTGCTGTCTTGTCTCTTGTGTTACTCTCGGGAAATGAAGCTGTTGAGGTCTGTGTGGCCGCTGGTATTCTGTGGACAAATGTGTGGTATTAGTGTTTAAGTTGGGTTTCAGCTGGTTTTAGTTCTTAGTTGACACGCTCTTAATATACTTCTTCATCCTCTTCCTCTTTTTGGGTTCTATTATATTTTTGTAATCTTTTTCTTCCAGTTTATTGATTTATTTTGCTTTTAATCTTCATCGTCTTCTTTGTATTTATGGAGTCTATTTTACTCTTAATCTTCTTCGCCTTCTTCTTGGTCCTCTTCCTATTTGTGGATTTTATTTTACTTCTGATATTCTTCGTCTCCTAGTGTATGAATTCTGTTTTACTCCCTTCGTCTTCCTGTTTATGGAGCCTATTTTACTCCCCTAATCTTCTTCCTATTTATGGAACCTGGCATCATATTAGATTTAGAAGTGTTTATTGATGTCTTTTTGATGTTATTGATGTCTGAAATTCCCCCCTCCCTTTTTTTTGGGGGGGAGGGGCCCTTCATTCCTTAGTAAATACTTGCCATTTTCCTCTTACCTATTGTCACTCACGAAAGGTATCTGTGTACAGTAGAGTTAGATTGCCTTCTGGAAATCTTTAGAGGGATTTATTGTATTAGAATCTAAATTATCAGAGTCCATCCATACGAGGGTGCTTTATAATCCTCTTGAAATACTGAAGGTTGTAAGAAGGGGGAAGATTGAGTGAGGAGTACTGAGCTAAGTTGAGTTATGCAAAGGAAAAGGTCTCTCTCTCTCTCTCTCTCTCTCTCTCTCTCTCTCTCTCTCTCTCTCTCTCTGTCATGCACACCAGCCATGCACCTTTAAAACAGGCTCACTTGTTGCTTGCACAGGAGAGAGAGAGAGAGAGAGAGCGGTGGGGGACGCGGGGAGTGAACTTGTGAGAAAAGGATTGAGAGAGAGAGAGAGAGAGAATGAGTGAAGTAACGGAGGAAAGGATTGAGTGTTAATTCAAAATGTATGCAATTTTATCCTTATTTATTGCCTCATTAACACGGAATAATTTATGAATACTTTCATTTGTCTTAACGTAGTGAAAATTATTTGCGTTACCCCTGAAAGTGAATAAGAGAACGGATATGAAATAGAAAACGAATGTAAACAAGTCGGGTGCTACGGGTGGCTCAAACAAATGGAAGATTTAAAAATATTTAAGGAAACGAACTTGATCACAGCGAAATATTTTTTAAGACAACGTTATCTGAAAATATTAAACCCTTTCGATATTGCAGCTTACGTTTTGGTAGTAGAAATTAATAGAAACTGATAATTTTGCCCATGACTGTAGGCTTTGGAAGTTTATAGCTTAGGGGACTATATGTTTTTTTATTGGAAATGTGCGTAAATATTCATCGTTTTGTACATTACAGTGTAGTTTTGCGCATCTTGTGAAAATACACGTGAATGAAAATGCGTTTTGATAAAGTGTTGGTGTTTCAATGCAATTTTGGTTGGTCACGGTGTAATTTTCTCCTGTCTTTTTGTGGAAATGTGCATCCACGAGCATAAGTTTACCGACATTCCTCTCCCAGCATTGTGTACAGTCTTTAGTGTTTCTCTTTCCTACACAAATGAGAGAAGTCCTCTTTTGTGATGATGGTGGTGGTGCTGGTGGTGATGATGATGATGATGAGAGCTAATGAGAGGAGGAGGAGGAGGAGGAAAATGTGCGTCGATGTGGCTATATTTTGAAACAAGGTGAAGATGATGGTGATGGTGATGATGATGGGTTGCGATGATGATTATGATGATGATGGGTGGTGGTGGTGTTGGTGGTGATGATGATGAGTGGTGGTGGTGGTGGTGGTGTTGATGGTGGTGGTGGTGGTGGTTTTGATGGTGGTGGTGGTGGTGGTTTTGATGGTGGTGGTGATTATGATGATGATGGTGGTGGTGATTATGATGATGATGGTGGTGGTGGTGGTGGTGGTTTTGGTGTTGTTGTTGGTGGTGATGATGATGATGATATTGATGTTGATGATGACTCTGAAATGTACACAAATAAGTCTTAAGCTTGGGTGCACGTGTAAAGGTGTTATTTGGAGGACTGGCGGGCGAGGGCAGAAAATAGCACCAAGGCACCTCACCCTTGGCTCTGGCCGGGGTGAGGCGGGCGAGGGGTGAAAAAGAGGGGGAGGAGTGAAGGGAGAGACGAGGGGAATGGGAGGAAGAGGAAAAGAGAATGAGAGGAAAGGAGGGGGAAGAAGGAGAGGAGAGAATAAGAGGAAAATGTGTGGACGGAAAGGGGAAGAGGGGAAAGGGGAAGAGGGAAATGAGAGGAGAGGGAGTAAAGGGAAGGAGGGGAGAGGAAGGGTAGAGGGAAGGAGAAAAATCTGAATGAAAGGAAAGAGAGGAGGAGGAAGGAGAATGGGAGAGTAAAGAGGAAAATGTTAGGATGGAGAGTGAGAGAAGAAAAAAGAAGAAGGAGAAGGTGAGGGAAGCCAAGAAAAGTGGAAAGAGAGAGAGAGAGAGGGTGGTGCCAGGACTAACACACACACACACACACACACACACACACACACACACACACACACACACACACACACACACACACACACACACACACACACACTCGGCGGCACTCCTATTTCTGTACACTCAAGCATTCAACCCACCCTGCCATGCCCCTCAACCTCTACCATTAGCACTACCATTACCCTAAGCCTCTACCATTACTACAACCATGAAAGCTACCATTACTCTTAGCCTCTACCATTACTACTACCATGGAAACAGCCGTTACCCTTAGGCTATACCATTACTACTGCCATTACCACTTTTCCTCATTACTTCTCGTTTGTTAGCTTACCATTATCCTTAGTTATACTACTACTAGTACTGCTACTACTACTACTACTACTGCTACTACTACTACTACTACTACAATTGTTCCCTCAGTAGGTCTACACATTAGCACTCACAAGGCTAGAGAACAGAAGGAAAATCCAGGCATGAGGAGAGTACAGTTTTTTCCTTAACACTTAGTAGCCCCGAACACCTGTATCATTACATACATAACCAGTTTCACTCGTGTGTGTGTATATCTATCTATCTATCTATCAATCTATCTATCTATCTATCTATCTATCTATATATATCATCGTATCCACAGTATTTCTTCCCCCAGCTAATACATACAGCCCTACACTACCACAACTACCACCACCACATACCAAAAAAATCTACTACTGTATACCTACATACACAGCCATATACCACACTACAACTACCTGCCATCACCAGCACCACCACATACACAGCCATCTACCACAACTACCACCGTGGCATACCACAACCTTCTGCCACAGCTACCACCAACACATACACAGTTATATACCAGATTTACTACTACCACATACTACAACCATCTTCCACAGCTGCCATCACGATATACACAACCATCTACCATAGCTGCATACCACAAACATCAACCACAGTTACTCCACCACATACATAACCATCTACCACAGCTATCACCGTCACATACCACAACCATCTACATTGTCTACAACAATATCTCCACCACATACACAGCCATCTACCAGAGCTACCACCACCACATAGCCATTTACCACAACTATCACCACCACGTATGGCAGCCATCTTCCACCATCACATACCACAAGTACCACAACAGCCACCACATGCACAACCATTTACTACAGCAGCCACCACATACACAACCATTTATTACAACTACCACAGCCATTTACCACAGCTACCACAATCACCAACGCAGTCATCTACCACAACTACCACCAGCACCACATACCACAACCACCTCAAGAACCACCACAAATACACTGCCAGCAAAGCACTTTCTATACTTGCCAAGTATTTCTTCCACTGTAGTTGGGAAAAATCTTGAATTTACCTAGCCTGACCTCCTACTGAATATATATAGGGTCGTATATAGTACAAAATCAAGGCTATAGTTGTGAATATATCTCGGAAATATGTATCGGTGTAAAAATTCAAGGTTGAAGAGTAGATTTTGTGTGGCATTGAGATTTCGTTCGTTTAGTAAAGTTAGGTTGGTAGTTTGCGAGCCTCTCTGTGCTTTGTTGACATTCGTATCATAAAACGAGTCTCACTATGATAAAACTAGTCTCAGTAAAGTGGCGGTAGCTTGTAATTTTCACTGTTTAATATCGTACCCATCAATACTGCAGTTGGTCTTGTGTGAGTACAGCTTAACAAAGTGACATATATACCACATTTTCAGTACAGTTTACGTAGTGAAACCCTGGCATGTTGAAGAGTTAACATATATTCTTGCTACATCCAACTGTATCATTTGACTTTGGATTGCCGATGCTGTCCTTAAGGCTTGGTCGCTAGTAACCATTTCAAAATGTGAGCGACCTGAACTTTGGTGTGTGTGTGTGTGTGTGTGTGTGTGTGTGTGTGTGTGTGTGTGTGTGTGTGTGTGTGAGAGAGAGATATTACCACTTCAGTAACTCGATTAAAACCAAGAATTCCTAACATTTTTCCTGCTACCTGCAATTTATTCGGAGAGTCAAGGTAGGTATGTGGGTATTGGTGGACGATAAGCTCAACGGGTAGCCTATGTTTTGTTTATTTAGAGGGGTGGCGTGGATGGCGAGTTATTACTGTTAGGATCCCTACCCCCTACTCTCTTCCTACTCTCTCTCTCTCTCTCTCTCTCTCTCTCTCTCTCTCATTTTTATATCTGCTTTCCTTTATTTTTGTTTTTATTTTTTTTATTGTAAACTGCCAGACGATTTTAGTTTATTTGAGGAGATATAATAAGAAAAATTTAACCACATTCTCAGTTAACTTTCCCAATACAGCGATGTCTTTCTTGTCACCTCCAGATGATATGATTTAGTTTGGCAGAGTTAAGTTCCGTTCTATTTTAATCTGTTCCCCGCTTAGCATTCCTCTGCGTCTCTCTCTCTCTCTCTCTCTCTCTCTCTCTCCCTCTCTCTCTCTCATGCTGAAATAAAGGCCATCGTCACCATAAAGTTTTCGGAGCCTTGAAAATTAAGCCTGGAGATGTGTACAATACGATAGTTTACCCTCGACCCTGGCACCGCTCGATTACGTTTTCTCTGATGCGATATGGGAGCGCGATTATTTTGCATCCACACGTAACAAACTTGTGCATGTAAGGAGTGTGTTGGAAAGATAACGAATGGTGTGTGTGTGTGTGTGTGTGTGTGTGTGTGTGTGTGTGTGTGTGTGTTCATTAACTATACAGAATTAATGTACAGCCTTAATTAAAACGGACCTACCATCATAACATATCGAACTTCATGTTTATAAATAGGATATCTGTGAAGAGGAGAGAAGCAGCCTCCATTAACGCATTCACTATGATGGCGATTATTTTCTCACCAGGTGTATATTTAGCCTACCTGAGACCTCTCGAAGTGTGGAGGTTAATGAAGATGGTCTAACTTGACTGCAAAAGGTGTCGCCTGAACTAACTATGATCTGATGCTGCGAAGAATGAATTGCGTAATGATTTAAGCGTAGTCAAGAGGTTATACACTATCTGTTGAACGTAATGTGTGTATAGGGGAGTGTGTGTGTGTGTGTGTGTGTGTGTGTGTGTGTGTGTGTGGAGAGAGAGAGAGAGAGAGCATACTGAGATGAACGTCGTCAGTTTGGTTACGTTACTACCCCCTGATATTTTGTTACCAAGTGTTATGCTCTGGCTGGCCTCGTGTGTCTCGTTTTGTTATATAACACGAGAGTCATGGGTGGGAGGACTGGGTCTTAGTTCCAGGTTGGGTTCTGGTGAGGGGTAAGGTGACACGAGAGAGAGAGAGAGAGAGAGAGAGAGAGAATATACAAATAAATGTCACCGTTATTATTATTATTATGAGAGAGAGAGAGAGAGAGAGAGAGAGAGAGAGAGAGTTAATATACAAGTAAATATGAATTCGAGTCACCCATATTATCATATATATATATATATATATATATATAGAGAGAGAGAGAGAGAGAGTTAATATGCAAATAAATAAGAAAGTCACTCTTACTACCACCATCATAGGCTCTATTTTTGTCTACCTCTGGCATCACTACCAACATTGCTATCTCCACAACCACCATCTTCATTACCAACATCGATATCATCACCACAACTACCATCATTTATAATCACCACGACCACAATTACCTCCACCATTACCACGACCACCACTACTACCACCACCATTGCCACAACCACCATTACTGCAACTGCTACCACAACTACCACTATCTTAACCACTACTACCAGCATTACAATCATTCCCACAAATTACCGTAAACAACATCTTTTCCAGTGTTTTTCACCGAGTAAAAAATAATATTACATTTCAGTTACTTAAAATACACTCGAAATAATATAATTTTTTGATACAAAATTTCATGTATGGCCCGTTTTCTATAATTAAAGGGTGACTATTGTATTTGTATCAACTTTTAAATTTATATTTTTTTCCACTCACTGATTCAAACTGGAGGTGATGTAGGCGGCTTGTGGGGGAGAGGAGTAGTGAACATGGTGGAGGGAAGGAGGGAGTATATATAACTTCTCTCTCCCTCCCTCCTCTCCCTCCCTCTCTCCCTTCTTTCCCTCCCTCCATCATGCTCTCACTTCCTCTCTCCTGCTCTCACTTTCTCGCTTCCCATTCTCAGTCTTGCATTCTATTCCTACCTTTCCTCCTTTCCATTTCTTTCTCCTTCCTTTATTTCCTTTTTCTTTTGTCCCTCCCTCCCATCCCTCTCACACTCATTCCTTTTCTCCTTCCCTTCCTTTCTTCTCCTCCTTCCCTTCACCTCCTTCCCCTCTTCCTCCTCCCTTTTCTTCCTTTCTTCTTCCTTTCTTCTCCTCGTCACTTCCTTCATTTCTCTCTTCCCCTCCTCCTTTTCTCCTCTTATTCCTCCCTTTCCCCATCTCTCTTTCTCATTTTCTTTCCCTCCGTGAACTTCTAACTTCTCTTATTTCCTCGCATAATTTCTTTCCCCTCTTCATATCCTCGTTTCTTCCCTTCCTCTATCTCTTCCTTCCTCTTTCCATCTCCTCATTCCTTCTTCCATCTCTTCTTTCCTTCCCCTTTTCTCTTCCTCCCCTCATTCCCTTCTTCCCCTCTTTCTTTTCATCCAGTTTTCCTCCTCGTCATCTCTTTTTTTTACCTTTTACCGTTTTTATTTTTTATTCCCTCCTTACATTCTCTCTCTCTCTCTCTCTCTCTCTCTCTCTCTCTCTCTCTCTCTCTCTCTCTCTCTCTCTCACGCACACACACACACACACACACACACACGAGTAATATAATTATATCCACCAGAAATGTGTATACTACTGTAACTACTGATTTTAATAATGATAATAATAATAATCATCATCATCATCATAAATAATAATGACATCAGCATAATCACGAACTCCCCTCACAGGTTTTGAGAATTTCACCTTCGTAGCGTAACAGTATGGCTGGTTTGATATATCGTCTCTCTTCCATCTTGGCTCAGACGGTTTTTTTTTTTTTTCCTTCTTATCTACAGCAGATTTATTCACCCCGACTGTGGGATATGTAAGGAATGTTGTATTTTAGGAAGGCGTTTTAAAGAGGAGGGAATTTTAGGGTTGAAGGTAATAGTTATGCCGAAAGGATAAGCTGAATAAATACCCCGAAG
Source organism: Coenobita brevimanus (assembly GCF_032717465.1). Classification (NCBI taxonomy): domain Eukaryota; kingdom Metazoa; phylum Arthropoda; class Malacostraca; order Decapoda; family Coenobitidae; genus Coenobita; species Coenobita brevimanus. The sequence goes on along the minus strand of NC_137030.1, from coordinate 4,037,965 downwards.
TTTTAGAGGTATTGGCTGGATTTCACTCGTAACCCTTTGAGATGACGCTGTGTGTGTGTGTGCGTGTGTGTGTGTGTGTGTGTGTGTGTGTGTGTAATTTTATCTCAATTATTTTTACTGTTATGATTAGATATATCATGCATTCACCCCGTTACTGCACTCATATCACTCTAACTTGGCCTAAAATTGACATCTCTTCGTCTTACATGCCGAGCTACACCAACAGATTAGCACTAGAATAAGCTTAATGCTAATCACGTAGAAGTGCTGTGGAAAGGATGTAGTTTTTATTTTTTCCTTGCCACTGACCTACGTTAAATTTTGGCCAGGTTAAAGTGGAAAAAAAAAAATCTTCGCCTTTATGCTAGATTAATTCCTTTCCTGGGAGCATGAATATAATATGGGTGATATCCTTGGACGGAAGAGTTTGAGAGAGAGAGAGAGAGTTGAAATGTCTCCATCAACTCCCCTTCACTGCCAGACGCCACCTCCCCCAATTAAATATAGTCGTAGATTAATAAGTAAAGAAAGACAGTAGACAGTATTAGGATTCCACGACTAACTTCATCACCCCAGGAATGTATTTAATTTTACTCATTCAGTCATTCATTTATTATCGTTTTCGAACTGGAGGAGTAACAAAAGCCTTCATTAACCCCTGCAGTATATATATATATATATATATATATATATATATATATATATATATATATATATATATATATGATCATCTGGTGAGTGCAAGAACAAAATATAAAACTCTCTCTCTCTCTCTCTCTCTCTGTCAGAAGGATCCCCTGAATTGAAAGGATTAATCCAAAATATACATTTTCAATGGTGGGTTTGTTTTCACCTGACGGGATTGGGCCACTTCTAAAACTTGAACACTGCGTCGAGATTGCATGAAATTTTTTTTTATTTTATTTTATGAACTTTGGTTGTGAAGTAAGGATTAGTGTCCTTGGTTACTAGTCAGATCAACTCTATCATCTCATCACACCTGGCTATCACCTAAGCTGAAAAGGGTTACAGATCTTTAGCTGTTCTTGTTGGAAAATATGCCTTAAACTAAATAAAATAGGATATAACGAGAAAAGAGGAAGAAAGAAAGAAAGAAAAGGAGAACGTGGTATCAAGCTTTTGTGGTTAATCCGGTTATCAGGTCCGGATAAATTATGCAATCCGGTTTTGCTGGTGGGTGTTGGGGTGTGGGTTATTGAAAGTGGAGGGAGCAGGAAGGGGAATAGGGGGAATTGGATGGGTGGATAGTGACTTGAGTTATTGTGTGCTTTGCTAGCAAGTTTATTTTTCTTTACTGTTGCAGTGTTTGTTAGCTTATCCACCTGTCTGTTAATCTGTGTGCTTATGCAGCTGTTCATCTTTTTATCTATTATCAGTCGACCTTTTTCTTTTGCTTATCAACCTGTCTTCTTCCTCTTATCTGTGTATGCTCTACCTTGAGTGACAAGCCTCATGGTTTCCTGCAAGCCAGGAAACCAATTACAGTGCTGGGTGGTAACTATATAACCAACCATACGTGTTCCCTACGTGTCAACAAGTGGGTTGGCGGAGGCATAGTGCCCTTCCCCGTTAAACAACGAACTCAGGATTATTCCGTCTGGCTACAGATAGATAGTAACCCTATTTTGCGCGCGCGCGCGTGTACACACACACACACACACACACACACACACACGTGGTGTGTGTGTGTACTCATCTTCCTACATCTACACATCTATGTAGCCCACCATGTCTGTCTGCCTATATTCATATCCTTATCTACTTACACTCCCACGCCCCCCACCCCATCCTCTAGTTCCCTGCAACCTGATCATCTTGCTAATATTTGACAACCTTGATGGAGGACAGGGAGGAAAGAAGGACAAGTTAGCTTTTTTCCTGGAGTTTTTCCTTTTTCCTAGTCAGTAATTTGTCTTTTTTTCATATTCTTACTTTCTTTTCATTCTCGTAGTCTTACATTTTTCCTGCTCTTCTATTTTTTTTTTTTTTTACATTATTCGTGCAGCTTCCTCTTACTTTATTCAGACAACTCTTATATTTCATCATTTTAAAGGTGCTTATTTTTTTTTTTTTTCAGCCTTTTACATTACTTCATTTTTTGTTTTTTGACTTTCTTCTTGCTTTGTCGACAAGGATTTTTTTTTTTCAGTGCCTTTTTTTATTTATCATTTTAACACTCCATTTTTTATGTGTTGAAAGTCTTTTCATCTTCTTCCGTCCCTGTGTTTTTTCTTGTCTCCTGGCGTCGTTCAGACATGCAAATAAGTATGATGTAAAAAAAAAAGAAAGTACCGGTAAAGGGCAAAGCTATTTTTTGATGGTTTCCTCAGAGATTCTTCACGTCTTACTCCTTCCTCTGAAAAATCACGTAGCGAAACCCGTGAGGAACAATTTTTTTTTTTTTTTTTTTCTCCACATTACTCTGCGATGTCTCCAACCCTTGTAAAAATTTGCCCCCCCCTTTGTTCTTATAGGCTAATAATCGTTGGCGTTCCATTCTTTATTTTACTTTTCCTTTTCCTTTATTTACTTACTTTCATATCACCTTTTTCCGTCCCATCTATGCCCGTCTGTTTACATTTTAGTCACAGAAAACGGTGGTGCTTACCCATTCTTTATGACCTTTTAGAGGGTATACGACGCTATTTGCCCTAAGGCTGTACTGTCGCTTTGCTCTAGTATTTTTAGCCTCCAAAGGTGCCAAGATGAAGATGGTGTCTATTTCCCAGGCCCATATATCTCTGGGTGATGTATGGAGGTCACTTTTTTATTTTGTTTTATATTTTAACTTATTTTTTTGGCGTAGTATAGGTCGTGAAGCTTGTATTTATTATTATTATTATTATTATTACATTTAACTATGTATATTTTCTGTATCTGTTTATCTACTGTAACATTCACATATCCGTTTACATTTTGCTTTATTCATCCATTATTTTTTCATCCATTGTCTGTCTTATTATTCTCATCCATTTTGTCTCTGCTGGTGCTTATATATATCGTTCTGTCTAACCACATGTGTTCATTAAATATCTGTCCATTTGCCAGTCTGTTTATCGGTCTGTTTAAGTACTCAGTCTATTTGTGTACTCAGTCTATCCATCTAGCTAGTTTTTTATCGGTCTGCTATCTTTTTTTTTTTTCTTCCGATTTACCCTATTTACCTATCTGTCAACCTATTTACCTGCTTTCCAGTCAGCACACCTACCAGCCTACCTACCTACTTACTCCACCTGTTACCTATTTATCACAAGCTTCTTACCATACAACCTATCAGTTCCATTACCTACCATCCTAGACGCCTACTTACCTCATTACCTACTTACCTGCCTGCCTACCTACCAACATGTCTGCCTTTCTGAATATTTATGTATCTATTATATCTGTATCTGTCTGTCAACTTATACTTAATTACATCACTTCCACATCTCACTACCTTCATACCTACCTACGTACCTACCTACTTACTTACGGTACTTACATCTCTCGCCTTCCAAAGATTACAATGACCAAAATACCTTACCTACCCCTTCCCCCTTCCTCTCTCCCCCCTCTCAACATTTTTCTCTCGTCTCCCCTTGCTCTTCACTAATTTCTCTCTCTCTCTCTCTCTCTCTCTCTCTCTCTCTCTCATTTCTCCACTATCCATGTTTCTCCTCCTGTTTCCTCCCTTCCTTCCATATCACCCTTCTTCCTTCCTTCGTTCGTTCGTTCCTTCCTCACCTTTTCATCCCTTTTCCTTCCTTCCTTCCTCCCTTACCTTTCATTTTTTTTCCTTCCTTCTTTCCATACCTTTTCATATTTTTTCCTTCCTTCCATCTTTCCTTCTTTACCTTTTCATCTTTTTTCCTTCCTCCCTTCCTTCCTTCCTCCTTTCTCACCCTCTTTCCTTCCTTTTCTCCCTCCTTCCATCTCCTACCCAGCAAACTCAATTTAGTTTTAATTTACCATCAACCACAACTACCACCAACACTACCACACTGTCACCATCACCAGTACCACTAACATTGTCACTACCACAACTACCACCAACACTACCACACCGTCACCATCACCAGTACCACTAACATTGTCACTACCACAACTACCACCAACACTACCACACCGTCACCATCACCAGTACCACTAACATTGTCACTACCACAACTACCACCAACACTACCACACTGCCACCATCACCAGTACCACAAGCATTGTCACTACCACAACTACCACCATCTACCATACCAGCACCAAGGCAACCAGTCACTACCACAGCTACCACCATCCACCACAACTATCTTCATTCCCACAGCTACCACCATATACCACAACTACTTCCATATACCACCAACTACCATATGCCTCAGCCACCAATATCTACCACCACCACCATCTACCACAACTACCACCATCTACCACAGCCACCACCATCTACGACAATCTACAGCTTCCACAGCTACCACCATCTACCACAGTCTACAGCTACCACAACTACCACAATCTACCACAACAACCAGTATGGCGTCAGATGCTCATTAAAAGGAAGCAGGAGGGAGGGTCGCCTAGAAATGGAAGTATGACATCATCTGAGAGAGAGAGAGAGAGAGAGAGAGAGAGAGAGAGAGAGAGAGAGTGGGGTGGGGGGTGGGGCGATGGAGGAAGATGGAGGGGAAAATGAGGGGATGAGAGAGAGAGAGAGAGAGAGAGAGAGAGAGAGAGAGAGAGATAATAATATAGATAGGTCCTTATCATTCCCGTCTCTCACACTCCCTCCCTCCCTTCCATTCTTTCCTCTCCCTCTTTTATCTGTCTCTCCCTCCCCCTCCCTCTTTCCCCTCTTCACACCTCGCTCTGCCAAGCCTTCCCCTCCCTGTTGCATAATCCCCCCCCCTCTCTCTCTCTCTCTTTCTCTCTCTCTCTCTCCGCCATTATCTATCCATCTGTCTGCCTGTCTCTCCGCCCAAGCCCTCTTTTCATTTCTCTCTCTCTCTCTCTCTCTCTCTCTCTCTCTCTCTCTCTCTCATTTTTCCTCCCTTTTTGGCCCCCTTCCCTCCCATATATCTCTCCCCCCCTCCCGCCTTCATCCCCTCCTCCCCCTTATTTCTTTTCTCCCATATGACCTTGCCCTCCGTCTCTCTCTCTCTCTCTCTCTCTCTCTCTCTCTCTCTCTCTCTCTCTCTCTCTCTCTCTCTCTCTCTCTCTCTCTTTCAAATTGGGAAGTGTAAGGGAAATGTTTATTATTTTATGTTAATTTTAAATGTTAATTGAAAATAATAAAGAAAATTAGGAGTACTTAAAGAAGCTGTGTGGTTGTGGTAGTTGTGGTTAAGTAGTGGTAGCTGTGGTGGTAGTGATTTTGATGGTGGTTGTGGTGGTAGTTGAAGTTAGTGAAGCTTGTGTGGTTGCGATAGTAGGGGCGGTTGGTTGTAGTTGTGGTAGTATTGGTTACTAGCATTTGTAGTAGTATTGGTGGTGGTAGAAATAGTAGTAGTATTGGCGGTGGTGATAGTAGTAGTAGACTAGTATTGGTGGTGGTGATAGTAGTAATAGTATTGGTAGTGATGATAGTGGTAGTAATAATAATAGCGGTAGCAGTAGTAGTGGCAGCAGCAGCAGTAGCAAAAGTAGTATTGATGTGGTAGTTGCAGTAGTAGTAGTAGTAATAGTAGTGGTGATAATTGAGAATATTGGTTGTTAAGAATAGTGGTAGTATAGGTAGTTGTGGTTGTAGCGCGGTACCTGAAGATGGTGGTGCATAGCTGTGGTGGATGGTGGTAAGAGAGAGAGAGAGAGAGAGAGAGAGAGAGAATTCGAGATATTTGAATCTCTTTTAAGCCCGGGAATCTCTACACTCCTTCCTTCTTTCCTCCTTCCCTCCCTCCTTCTTCCCTCCATTCCTCATTCCCTCCCTTCCTCATTCCCTCCCTCCTTCTTCCCTCCATTCCTCATTCCCTCCCTCCTTCTTCCCTCCCTTCCTCATTCCCTCCCTCCTTCTTCCCTCCCTTCCTCATTCCCTCCCTCCTTCTTCCCTCTCTTCCTCATTCCCTCCCTCCTTCTTC
>NC_137030.1:3776903-4026903 GCF_032717465.1 Coenobita brevimanus | reverse complement strand
CTTCTGTCCCCCTCACCATACCTCCCTCCACTCCTAACTTCTCCCTTTCCCCCCTCCCTCTCTCTGTCTTTCCTTCCCTCCCTCCCTCAGTCCTCGTTCTCCCTTCCTCCCGTTCGCTCCCTCCCTCTCTCGCTCCTCCCTCTTAAGTGCATTGCAAAAAAGTGAACGAGTTTTAAGTGTGACCGACTCAAGTGTTCATTGCATAAGAGAGAGAATTATGTTTTCTGAACACGTGAACACTGATGACTGTTCTTTTGTGTTCTGGCTTGCGTTGAACGATTTTATTTGGCTCTGGGACGCCTTCACGTGGTGGCATCCATATACCCGAGCGGCTTCACTGCCCGGTTATGCAGATGTCCTTCAGCTCCCTCCCTATCCCTGGAGGTGGACTGTGGGACTGCAGAACAGCAACTTCAGCCTGCAGTCCACCGGGTTCACGTCCAGCTGAGCCTGGGATTGCAACTACTACTACTACTACTACTACTACTGCAACTACTACAACCCCTTCACAACGATTTCTGTCTTAGTCTCGCAGCCTCCATTTAACTCATTAATTCACTGACGTCTTCTTTAGTATATTTTTTGCTGATTTTTTTTTATTTTTTATTTTTTCAAATTCGGACATGCATCTCGTACTGAAAGGGTTCATCAAAGGCAGTATTGATTTTGACCTGCATTTTGAAACGATCATTTGCTGGGAGCAATAAATAAATAAATAAATAAATAAATAACGTAAGAAAGTCGACCGAGCTGAAATGAAGGGGAGGTTAATTAGGAAGCGTAGCAAAAAATAAAAAAAGGCTTAATTGGAACTTTTTTTTTTTTTTAACATGGACATCTTGCCTGAGCTGAATAAGATCGTTGTGCGCCAGCAAGAGAAAAAAATACATCGTCGGTCTGAATGGGCTGCCTGAGGAATTTAAGTGAGGCGTTTAAAGTGTCATGTGATTTTTAAGTGGAGCAAAAAGTGACTGAATTTTATCAGTGATATGTTTATACTGTTCATAAGTGGTGGAAAAGTTGGTAATTTTTTTCAAGTTTCAGTTTATTCACAAATGAAAAAAGTTGATGTCAGAAGTGGAAGACGCGGATGAATATTATTTTTTTCATTTCGTGGGTGAAACAAAAAGTAGATTAATTTTATAAGTAATAAGGGATGAATGTTACAAGTGTTCATTTTTCGCAAGTGGAGTATTTAAAAAGTTGGTGAATTTTGATGTGTTCCACTTGTATTGATGAGTGTAAAGAAAAAATAAATAAATAAAAGCTGGTGTATTTTGTAAGTTTCCCTTTCATTCGTAAGTGAAGCAAGAAAGTGACCTGATTTAAGTGAGATCTCTAAGTGGTAAATGTAGCTTCTCGGCATTTAAGTGCAAATTAAATGTCCTTTCAGCTCCAAGTGACATTTAATGACCCGTGAATTAAAATGTGGCTAACTCGTGATTCTTTAATTCTCTCTAATTGGGAGTGACAGTGAAAGTGCCTATTGATTTAGCCCATTTGGTAGCCTTCCTATTTACAGTACGATTTCCATTGATTCTAGACTTCCAAGCGAATTGACTTCCTTAAATTTTTAGCCAGGTAAATTTTTGTGCTCCTTAGTTTTAAATGGAACGAAATAAGGCGTATTTTGAAGAGCTGTTTTCTGTTAGTGTTAGAAAAGGAAGACATGTCAAATCCTAAGCGTGATTTTCATCCTTTGACATTGAAAAACTTTGATAATAAACACCCAGTCGCATCAGTATATTAATTATGCACAGAATCGAAAGAAAAAGTCTCTTGACGATTTGGTATATTGTACTGTAATACAAATAAAGGATGTTTAGTTTCACATTATCCTCAGATACTGGATTTTCAAGAACTAATACGGTTTTGACATTTTAGCAAATTATATGTCGAAATCTGTTTTGGTAATATTTTCAGAGAAGCAGTATAAAAAAAATTGCTTTGGACAGAATTCTGAAGTGCGGTAATGAAAAGTAATAGATATGGTTTTGACTATTAGCACAGGCTTTACATAAAAATCATCTAACTGCTGAAAGTGATTATTTTGTGTGTGTATAAAGAGGGATGTGAGTTTGTCGGCAGAATGGAGCAACCTTATATAATAGTGTGAGTATTATTATTATTATTATTATTATTATTATTATTATTATTATTATTACGGCATTACAATTACATTATTTTCATAATGTCTTTATTATTATTATTATTATTATTATTATTATTATTATTAATATTATTATTATTAAAGTAACATTATTCTTACTAAGGTTGACATTAATCTCTCTCTCTCTCTCTCTCTCTCTCTCTCTCGTTTCACCAGCTCTCATTTCCCTCCGTTTTCTCTCACCTCTTTCCTCATTTACCGGGAAAAACGCCGACTGTACACACATACGCACGCACATTTGTTTACATCGGCGGCCATTTTTAAAACCCATTGGCACTCGAGCCTAGGCACTTCCGCCCTTATCGTGAGGGACCGTAGGGGTGAAAATAGAGACTTCTTATCTTATCCCGTGGAATTTTGAGAGACGGGATGATAAGAGGAGGAAGTGAAGGAGTGCAGAGAGAGAGAGAGAATTGCAAAAGAATTGATCTTTCATACACTCATTTTCAAAACACACACACACACACACACACACACACACACACACACACACACACACACACACACACACACACACACACACACACACACACACACACACACACAGAGGAAGCGTTGGTAAGAATTTTAGAGGCACTTTCACGTAATTTATTGTGGGAGTTGCGGTGTTTTTATGGTTGGAGAGAGAGAGAGAGAGAGAGAGAGAGAGAGAGACGTGGGTGTCGAAAAATTAGAGTGAATGTAAAGCAAGTGAAAAATGAGAGAGAGAGAGAGAGAGAGAGAGAGCATCAGACGATTTTTTTACCCTAATTTAGACCTCTGGCTGTTCAGTGCTCAGGATGGATGATAAGTGTGTGTTCAAGTGTTCACAGGAGCATGTGTTCAGGTGTTCATGTTTGACCCTCTTACTACGGTTATCCTCTGTGTATCTATCCATCTATATCTATCTGTCCTTCTAATATGTTTGCCATGTATCTATCCATCTTATTTATCAGTCTATCCGTCTGTGTATGTATGTACGATTATGTGTCTATCTATCTGTCTATCTGTGTATGTATATTTGTATGTATCTTTGTTTATGTGTCTAGCAATCTATCTTTCTGCGTATATGTATCTGTCAGTCTGTCTATCTATCTGTCTGTCTGTCTATCTGCCTATCTACCAAACCACTTCTAGACTATTTATTTAGCTAAGAGGAGATAGTGAAGGGTACAAGTAACTTCTGATTCGAAAAAATATATATTCCAAGCAAAAAAAAAAAAAAGTGAAACACGAGACATCATATTAAGGGGATTAGTGTGTTCAGGAGTGTTCATAATTTTTTTTGGTGTTCAGGAGTGTTCATAATTTTTTTTGGTGTTCAGGAGTGTTCATAATTTTTTTTGGTGTTCAGGAGTGTTCATAATTTTTTGGTGTTCAGGAGTGTTCATAATTTTTTTGGTGTTCAGGAGTGTTCATAATTTTTTGGTGTTCAGGAGTGTTCATAATTTTTTGGTGTTCAAGAGTGTTCATAATTTTTTGGTGTTCAAGAGTGTTCATAATTTTTTGGTGTTCAAGAGTGTTCATAATTTTTTGGTGTTCAGGAGTGTTCATAATTTTTTTGGTGTTCAGGAGTGTTCATAATTTTTTGGTGTTCAGGAGTGTTCATAATTTTTTGGTGTTCAAGAGTGTTCATAATTTTTTGGTGTTCAAGAGTGTTTATAATTTTTTGGTGTTCAAGAGTGTTCATAATTTTTTTTGGTGTTCGAGTGTTCATAATTTTTTTGGTGTTCAAGAGTGTTCATAATTAGTGTTCGTTATTGGCTGTCCAGTAATATGGCTCTAGTCTTCATTGTAAACTGTTGAATAATGTGCTTCTGTTCAATATAGTGTTCAGTGGTGTGCTTCGTGATAGTGTTCAGAATTATTACCATGTATATGTAGTGTTCGGTGTGTGCTGTTCATTATAGTTTCCTCAAGAATGTTCACTATACGATGTTCAGGTGTTCACTTATGCAGAGTAGTGTTCATTGTATAGTGTTGGCTATATGGTGTTCATTTTGTAAGTTTGTATAGTGTTCAAAAGTGTTCTGTCTTCATATATCATGTTCAGGTGAGCTTACGATATTTACTTTAGTGTTCATATTATACTGTTCAAAAGTTAGATTATGTTTTCTGTGTTCATTTTGCAGTGTTCAAGGGAATGTTCAGTTTGTTAATATTGCAGTGTTCGTAGTGTTCAAGGGAGTGTTCATTTTAGTGTTCAAGGGAGTGTTCATTTTAGTGTTCAAGGGAGTGTTCATTTTAGTGTTCAAGGGAGTGTTCATTACAGTGTTCAAGGAAGTGTTCATTGTAGTGTGCAAGTGAGTGTTCATTATAGTGTTCAAGGGGGTGTTCATTTTAGTGTTCAAGGCAGTGTTAGTTCAAGGGAGTGTTCGTAGTGTTCATTTTGCAGTGTTCAGGGATGTGGTTTTCGTCCTTATCTCTTTTCGCATCGTCACAATGTCTGGTGCTTTTGCTGTGTTTACCATGAGAGTCTGGTGGGGTCATAATGAGAGAGAGAGAGAGAGAGAGAGAGAATAAATGATATAATATTATAGAAATTACAAACACTATAGAGAGGGTGGGAGGAGACGTGTGTGTGTGTGTGTGTGTGTGTGTGTGTGTGTGTGTGTGTGTGTGTGTGTGTGTGTGTGTGTGTGTGTGTGAAATAGATACACAGACCCCGCGGTACCCTCTAGGTGGTCGGGTCGTTATGTTAATAGACTTACCCTCAAATTATAGAAGTTTCAGAACAGCATAGCAAAACAGAGAGAGAGAGAGAGAGAGAGAGAGAGAGAGAGAGAGAGAGAGAGAGAGATGCAGACAAAATTAATAACATCTGTTGACCTTATGCAAAAAAGTTAGAAAAATATAAGAGAAGAAGAGAGAGAGAGAGAGAGAGAGAGAGAGACAGAGAGAGAGACAGAGAGAGAGAGAGATGCAGACAAAATAAATAACATCTGTTGATTTTATGTAAAAGAAAAAAGACTAGAAAATTATAAGAAAAAATAGAGGTCTTGGAGAGAGAGAGAGTTAGCTGGAGGAGAAAATATAAGCAAAAGAAAAACAAAGTGAGAGGGTTTTAGGGTAGGAGTGGAGGAGAATGTGAGAGTTAGAGAGGATTTAAAGAGAAGGAGAGGAAGACGAGATTAAGGAAAGGGCAGAGGTGAAGCAGGGAAGAGGGAAGGGTTAAGGAGAGAGAGAGAGAGAGAGAGAGAGAGAGAGAGAGAGAGAATGGGTAGAAATAAAAGTAGAAGAAAACGAGAGAGAGAGAGAGAGAGAATGGGTAGAAATAAATGTAGAAGAAAACGAGAGAGAGAGAGAGAGAGAGAGAGAGAGAGAGAGAGAGAGAGAGAGAGAGAGAGAATGGGTAGAAATAAAAGTAGAAGAAAAAGTTGAGATCCGATCACCAGATGAGAGAGTAGACGGTCTATCTATCCATATCTATCTATCTGTCTGTGTTATTCTTTATCTACATCCTTATCTGTGTATGTACCTATGTATGTATGTATGTATGTTTCGCCAGACACCTTAATCCCGTTTGGAGTGGCCACAATTGAATCGCTTCCATGTCACGTTTCCTCTCCCGTCTGGCTGCCCTCTTTCCCGCTTACACCCTCCCTCTCTTATACCTCTCCACTCTATCCTTCCATCTCATTCTCGATCTCCTTCTCCCCTCCCCCTCCGCCTTATATACACACTCGCAGTCAGCCTGTCATTCTTCATCCTCTCTGCATTAAGATGACATAGTGGCATAATAGAACTTTTGACCGTACCGTGCCATGTGTCTTTGTTTACGTCAGATCAGCTGATTCACCGCCAGTATTTATGTCCAGTCAGCTGATGCAGATTGTAAATATTTATACCAAGTCAGCTGATGCACCTTGTGTAATATTGCCAGCAGGTTTAACATGTGCATTTGTTGGCAGGAGTTTGTGTTCCATGTAGTGTTTAGGAGTTTATTTTGATTGGTATAGTCTGTTCACTTTAACTAGGCGTAAAATTGACCCCTTTCCGTCTTGAACGCTGAGCTTTAACAAAAAATTAACAGTAGATAATGTTAGTCATGAAAAGGAGATAGAAAATGGTGGTAGTCATGAAAAAGAACTAGAAACAGTAGGATATGGTGGTTGTCTTGAAAAAGAGCTAGAAAGTAGAGTATGTTGCATTCGTGAAAAAGGAGTAGAGAGAAACAGTGGAATATGATGCTAGCCATGAAGGGGGGAAAAAGGGTGAAGAGATGCATAGTAGAAATTAGAATATATACCAGTCTCGAAAAAGATCTGTGGATAGAATTTGGAACCGTGGCATTTTCCTAATCTACCTTTGGAAATGCGCTGCTAAAGGACGGAAATCTGTGCCAAGTTAAGGTGAATGTTGTATAGGTCAGTAATGTGTAAAGGTACCATGTAGATCTGATTCCTCTCATACAGAATTATATTACTGTTTTTACTGCACATCATCATCATCCCTTCCACTATTCAGGACTCTCTCTCTCTCTCTCTCTCTCAGGCATATTAGCCATCGTTATTATTATTATTATTATTATTATTATTATAAAAACCCGCTGTCTCCCCAGCAGACAGACAGGCACCACCAGAAATCATGATCTTTGTCTCCCTCCTCCTCCTCCTCCTCCTCCATTATTATTATTATTAAATTATTATTAATTATTACTACTACTACTACTACTATTACTACTACTGCTGCTTCTGTTACTACTACTACTACTACTATTATTATTATTATTATTATTATTATTATTGTTGTTGTTGTTATTTTCATCGTCCCATCTAACAGCCCTCTGTCTCTTTCGCCAACAGGACCGAGACAGGAACACAGCAGAAGCCAGCGTCCAAGGTGCGCGTGACCTTCTACGAGAGCTCCAAGCCCCTGGTGGTGACGTCCCCCGAGCCCTCTGACCTTGACCCCTTCCCCCCACACGACCTCATCATGACCTCACCCATCGCTGACCCACATATGGTGAACTTCGACAGGCAGTTGAGGTACGGAGGGCTTATTTTATTATTATTATTATTATTATTATCATTATCATTATTATTATCATTATTATTATTGTTATTATTAACATTTTCATCTTTTTCTTCTTCTTATTACTGTTATTATTGTCATTCTTCTTCATTATTATTATTATTATTACAATGTACTTGTATTTGCTTATTTGTTGTAATGGTTGTTGGTATATTTTTCTCATAGGGTGAACTTTGACCACCAGTTGAGGTAAGGAATGTTTTTATTTTGTTTACCTTATTATTATTATTATTATTGTATTTATTTATTGTAATGTGGGTGTGTTTTTCTTATGATTGACTTCGGTAGCAGGTAAGGTCCGGAAGTGTGTTATGTCTTTATTAGTATTTATTTTTATTTATTTTCGTGGTTCATTTTGTTTTATCATATGGTTAGCTGTGACGGGTAATTGAGCTACGAAATGTCTCATGTTTGTTATGTGATTTGCAGTGCTTGTTATTGGGTTGTGTTGATATATTAATTTGCCATTATTATTTTGTAATTATTATTATTATTATTATTATTATTATTATTGGTTCTGTACGTGAATATTACCCAGTCCATATATGAAAACGCAATTGAATTAGTTCTTTTTTTTTATATATATATATCGTTATCAGTATTATAGTCAGTATTACTATTGTTGCAGTTATCATTGCTGTCTTCTGTTTATAGACTTATTTAGATTTTGTGTTTTTAGTGATTAGTTGGTGATATCATGAGCCAGTGTCTACAATACCCCTTCATTATAGGTACCCTGTATAATAATTTCATGTAAGAGAGAGAGAGAGAGAGAGAATAAAGAGAAAAGCTTATGAATCTTCCATAGTATTGTAAGTGTGGTGAAGTCCCAAGCTTGCGTTACCCTGAAAGTCATCGTTCATCTTTTCGTTATGTATCATCGTGAATTGACATTTATGGCTGTGAGTGTACAGCAGGCGGGGAATACGTGGGTACTGTTATTTTCACTCCAACGTGGCCCAAAAAATTGTCATCAGTCTTGATTACTGAGCCGTAGCATCAGATTAACATTAGAATATGGTTCTAGTCACGAAGAAGTGCTTTTTGAAGGATGTAGTGTCATAGTATTGTTTTTTCTGCCATGCTACGTGAAATAAGCTGCAAAAGGTCGAAAATCTGGGTCAGGTGAAGATGAAAGAAGTGCAGTAACCTTCCTCGCATAACCAAGGGTAGTGTTTGTAATCCATTTCCGTTCTCTAGTAGTTGGTGAAGAGGGACGCCTTCACGTGGTGGCACTGATGTAACCAAGCGGCTCCTCTGCCTTGTTATTCCCTTACTTCCCAGTCCCCCGAAAGAAAGATGAATCGCAGGAGTCTGGGACCACACACACACACACACACACACACACACACACACACACACACACACACACACACACACACACACACACACACACACACACACACACACACACACACACACACACACACACACACACACACACGAAGTACTTAAAACAAACCTAGCAAACCCGGACCCACTTTTTCTCTGATACAATTCGTACCCATTTTCTCTGACAGATTGCAGGGGTAGCTTTAATATCCTCTCTTGGCACCAGCCCCAAACACACGTGCGGAGGTTTATGTTGGCACGACAGCTTTAATTTCATTGTCTGGGGCCGAAGAGGGACCAAGCTTTCATTAGGGTGTTAGGGGAGATTAGCCAAGTGGATTTTATGGGGCTTTTACTGTGCCAAATAAGAGTTTTATCGGCTGAGTGTAAATATTTTGAAGCTGCCCGCGACAAATGACGAGCGCAATGGACTCAATCATTCGGGGAAGAGCTTAACCACGATATCATATGCTTAACCATCTACCTATCCTCAGCGTAATCTTAAATTTTTAGACTTGCATTGTAGCAGTTGTAACAGAGTCTGGTATGGAATTATGCTGAGGGATTAAAGAAGACTAGCAATATCTCGAAGAGAAGATGGCGGCTTTGGCTACACGCAAGCCATAACGATAGCAATGCGTCTTCTCTCCTGTCAGATTTGTATGAGTGTTTACTTGAAAATAGACCTGCTGACGTAATAATAGCCTGCATGACACGCCCAGCTGACCCCTCCTGACTGTCATGAAGAGGGGAGAGGTCAGGGAGGAGACCGCGGCCCGCAAATTGATTTTCTGGTGGCCTTGGCGGGAGTGAAGACTGCCAAATGTCGCTATATATAAACCCTCCTGACAACTATATATTGGTTTTATACATATTTTTAGGGATGCAAGGATGGAATTTATAGGTAAGCAGTAATGGAGATAATGGAGTGGATATCTAATGGGGATTTGACATTAATGTTTCGTGTTCTAAAAGCTTTAATGTGTTAAGGAGTGATGGCGGCTGAGAGCAAAAAACCAGCATTTGGCAACTATCCAAAGAGAGAGAAAGAGAGACACTGGCTCCCCTCTTTCCGTTCCCTACCCCCCCTTACGTCTTTCTCTCCTCTCTCTCTCTCTCTCTCTCTCTCTCTCTCTCTCTCTCTCATTCGTTTATGTATGCCATATTTCTTTCATTTTCTTGCTCAGTCAATCCGTTTTCCACCCTGTACCTTGACTCTCTCTCTCTCTCTCTCTCTCTCTCTGATCTTCCTTCTTAATTATACCTTCCTCCTCTCATCTTCTCCTTTCCTTCCTCTCTTCCTTTCCTTCCTCTCTCCCTTTCCTCTCATTCTTATTCTGTATCTCTTTCCTTTCTCCAATTGCTTCCTCTTAGTCTTCTTCCTCTCCTCTCCTTTCATACTCTTTCCTCCTCTTTTTTTTTCCTCCCACTCCTTCCTCTCTCCTTCCCTTCTTTCTTTTGTCTCTTCCTTTACTCCCTCCCTCTCCCCAGTCTCTCTGTCTTCATCTCTTTGTTCCCTCTCTCCTCTCCCTTCTTTCCCTCTCGTCTCCTTCCTGCTCTTTCCTCTTCCTGCTGTCTCCTATTTTTTTTTCAGCCTCTTTCTTCACCCCACCCTCTCTCCTCCATCCCTCTCTCTATCCCCTTTTTCCATCCTCCAGCACCTTCTCCCCTCCCTCCCTTCCTTCCCTCCCTTTCTTTCCCTCCTTTCTTCTATCTTATCTTTAGTATTTTCCTTCCTTCATGCAGTCCCCTCCCCCTCCCTCCTTCCTCCATACAGCCCCCTCCCCCTTCCTCTCCCTTCATCTTTCCGCCTTTCTCTCCCCCTTCATCTTTCCTCCTTTCTCTCCCCCTTCCTCTCCCTTCATCTTTCCTCCTTCTCTCCCCCTTCCTTTCCCTTCATCTTTCCTCTTCTCTCTCCCCCTTCCTCTCCCTTCATCTTTCCTCCTTTCTCTCGCCCTTCCTCTCCCTTCATCTTTCCTCCTCCTCTCCCCCTTCATCTCTCCTCCTTTCTCTCCCCTTTCCTTTTTCCCATCCCCCCCTCTCCCTTCCATCCTTCACGCTCTTCCTTAAATGCAGCCTCCTCCACTTCCCTCCTCCCTTCTTTCCTTCCCTCCTGCCTCCCTTCCCTCCTGCCTCACTTCCATCATGCCCTCTCCCTTCATGCAGTCTCCTCCACTTCCTTCTTTTCTCCTGTTCTTCGTATCCCTCCCTCTTTTGCATCCTTCCCTCTCTTCTCTCCTTCACTCCCTCTCCTTCCCTTCCTCTCTTCATCCTCTCCTTCCCTTCCTGTCTTCATCCTCTCCTTCCCTCTCCTCATCCTCTCCTTCTCTTCATCCTCTCCTTCCCTTCTTCCTTTCCTTCCTTCTCTCTTCATCCTCTTCTTCCCTTCCTCTCTTCATCCTCATCTTCCCCCTCACTTTCCTTCCCTTCCTTCCTTCATCCCTTCCCGTTCCTCCCTCCTTCTTTCATCCCTTCCCGTCCCTCTTCCCTCCTTCCTTCCTCTCTTTCCGCCGCTCCCCCCCTCTCCTCCCGTCCCATCTCTCCTCCCTCCTTCCTCTCACATCCCCCCCATCCTTCCCTCCCTCCCGTCCCCCTCTCGACCTTGAAACCGGTTGCGCAGTCATGGCAGGGGCGTGATGTCATTGTATTTATAAAACAGGCCCACATTTTTCATTTCATTGAGCATGGGAAGCGACGTAGCACCTCTTCCTTGGCGATTGATTTTTATGTTGATATTCTAATGCGTGAAGTTTTTATCCCAATTTAATTTCGGTGAGGTACTTTTTTTTTTTTTTTTTTTTTTAAGAATAAATCGCCGAAGAAGTGACCGAGACATATCCAAACTCAAGAGACCCCGTAGTACTTTTCTCTCGGCGATTTATTTTGCCAAACGCACAGTCTCGTGTTATCAATTTTTTAGCCTACGCCAATAATACACAGGATATTAAAGTCACAGAATTAAACACTGACCTGAGGCGTAAAGAAATCTAAATAACTTACTCTCGTTGAAATAGCAAAGTTTTTAGACTAATATTTATGGGTTTTGAAATTTTAGGGGACGAAATGGAACGAAAATGTGTTAATCCAAAAAAAAAAAAAAAAAAAAAAAAAAACTTTCATCCATGTGTTTTCGTAAGTTAACGTACGGTTCCACATTCTCTCGTTCGATTTCGCGCTTCCCAACACATTTCGGACCGACTGAGCATACGGCTATTAGCACCCTTCCTTGAGCGGTTTATTTTTCTATCAACCGTATTTCGTGCTCTAGTATGTTGCCTCTTTTAGTATCAACTTAGTTTGCATCAGTAATTGAAGAAAACAATAATAATAAATCGCTGGGGAAAATTTGTAACGAAGTCTAAAGGTAAGATGCAAGTTTTTTTTTTCCTGACAGTAAATTGCAGAGGAAAAAATGTTAGCAAATTGTTAACAAGAATTCGGCACATTGTATTTATAAACCCAGCTGTCCATTTTTCATTTCTTCCTCTCACTTTCCAAGACCCCACCTCGTTTTCTATTACCCATTTTCTGTGGTGTATTTTTAGGCTGCACTTATGGTTTTGTGGTCTGATATTTGTTTGGCTTCCATAATGACGTTTCTTTCATTTTATATAACATGTTCTTATTTATTTATTATTTTATCTTATTTTTGTTGCTGCCAGGCGATTTTATTCAGCTTTAGAGAGGCGTTTCGTACCAAAGGAGTTTAATGAAGTCTGTAAGCCATTCATTGTGAGATGGAAAATATTTGCAGATAACCAGAAAAGAAATTTAAAAACCGTTCTAGTGGGGAAGACTTTACAGTTTTTCACATTAACTTGGCTCAGATTTTCGTCCATTTATAGCTTATTTTACGTAGCTCAGCGGTAAAAAAGAAAAACAAAAGAAAAAGAAACAAAGACTAACAAACGGCTCTTCATCCTTTCCACAGCACATCTTTCTCTACCTTAGGAGTGTTGCAGAGGTGGTTTATCCAATAGAGTACAGGTTTCCCTAAGCATAAAATCGGCCGGAGGTGGGTGGAAAATATACTTGTGTGGAATGAAGTGGGTGATTTCGAAGATGAATTATAAATGAAGAATGAATGATTTAATGAAGAATGTATGAATAAATGAATGGTGAATGATAAATTGTATGATTGTGAATAAATGAATGGAGATTGAATGAGTAAGTGAATGAAGAATGAATGTATGAATAAATGAATGAAGAATGAATGGAGAAATGAACGAAGAATGAATAAATGAATGAAGAGTGAATGAATAAATGAATGAAGAATGAGTGAATAAATGAATATTGAATTGATAAATGAATGAAGATTGAATGAACGGAGAATAAATGGAGGTTTGGCCTGTTACTACGTGCATTCAGTTGATAGTTGTAATTTTATGCCTTTTAGTTCATGTTTCTCTTATGGGAAGTAAAGTTATGATGATGGTGGTGATGACGATGGTGGTGGTGGTGGTGAAGATGGTGGCAATGGTGGTGATGGTGGCAGTGGTGGTGATGATGGTGGTGGCAATGGTGGTGATTTTGATGATGATGATGGTGGTGTTGGTGATGACGATGGTGGTGGTGATGGTGATGATGATGATGATGGTGGTGATAAGTGTGGCTAAGTGTTTTTTTTATGTTTTAATTTGGTTTGAGTGTTTGTGGCTTGTGTTGAATGTGGAAATGATGTGTGGATGGAGTGTGTGTGAGTGGATGGATGGATGTGTATTTGGAAGATAAATGTTTCTCTCTCTCTCTCTCTCTCTCTCTCTCTCTCTCTCTCTCTCTCTCTCTCTCTCTCTCTCAGTTTGTAGAGCCACACCCACTTCCCTTCCTTCCTCCTCTTTCCCTCCTCCTCCTTCTCCTATACTTCCCTCCCCCTTCTCTATCCCTTTATCTTCTCCCTCCTTCCTTACCTCCCTCCCTCCAGTTTCCATCCGTCTATCCAGCCTTCCTCTCTCCTTCATACATTTATTCATTCATTCTCTCAGTTTTCCCTCTCTTCCTACCTCATCCATCCTTCCATCTATCTGTGTATCTATCAATCTGTCTGTCGACGTATCAGTGTCTGTCTACTTGCCTTTGTCTCTGTCTGTTAGGCTATCTGTTTGTCTGTCTGTCTGTCAGGCTATCTGTATGTCTGTCTGTCTGTCCTTCCATCCATCCTTCGTTCCCTTTCCCCCTCTCCCCCTCCTCTTTCCATCCCTCCATCCATTCTTCTGTCCACTCAGCGGGGGGTCTCCTTTACCACTGATAATCTACCACAATTACCTCCACTACCACAATTACCACCACTACCACAATTCTACCCAAGTTACTGCCAAGAGTACCTTAATCACTACCATAACACCACTGCAACCAGAATTACTATAGCTGTTACCACCACTACCACTGTTACAACTACCATCATCACCACTACCCCAGCTACCATCACTACCACCACAACAACCACCACTCCGAACTACTAGCACAACTCCCACCATCAGTACTACAACCACCACCATCACTACCCCACCCACATCCATCACTACCACACCCACCACCATCACTACCACAACCACCACCATCACTGCCACAACCACCACCATCACTGCCACAACCACCACCATCACTGCCACAACCACCACAACCGCCGCCACAACCACCACCACTACCACAACTACCAACATTTCTAAGCAAATGGAGGGAGGGGTAGGAAGAAAAAACAGTTCAAATGACAGACGCATATGGATGAGGGAGGGAAGGAGGGAAAGAGAGGAGGAAAGGAAGAGAGGATGGAAGGGAGGAGGGTGGAAGATGAAGGAAGTAGAGAGGAGGAAAGGAAGAGAGGATGGAAGGGAAGAGGGCAGAAAATGAAGGAAGTAGAGAGGGAAAGAGAGGAGGAAAGGAAGAGGAAGGAAGGGAGGAGGGTAGAGAACGAAGGAAATAGAGAGGGAAAGAGAGGAGGAAAGGAAGAGAGGATGGAAGGGAGGAGGGTGGAAGATGAAGGAAGTAGAGAGGAGGAAAGGAAGAGAGGAAGGAAGGGAGGAGGGTAGAAAATGAAGAAAGTAGAGAGGGAAAGAGAGGAGGAAAGGAAGAGAGGAAGGAAGGGAGGAGGGTGGAAGATGAAGGAAGTAGAGAGGGAGAGAGAGGGGGAAAGGAAGGGAGAAAGTTGGAATATGAAGGAAGGAAGTAGAGAGAGGAAGAGAGGAGGAAAGGAAGGGAGGTGGGCAGAGAAGGAAGGAGGGAAGTAGCATGGAGGACAAAAAGAAATAAGATGGAGGGAATGAATGGAAGGAAAGGAGGGAGTGAGGGAAAGAAAATAAGAGAGGAAGTGAAGTAGAGAGAGAAGGTAAAATATGGAAGGAGGGAATGAAAGAAAGAAGGAAGGGAGGGAGGAGAGATTGGAAGGAAAGAAGGAAGAACGGAAGGAAGGAAAGAAATGGAGGGAAGGATATAGGAGGAAAAAAAGGGAGGAGGAATTAGAGAGAGGGAAAGAAAGGAGAGAGAGAAAAAGGACAAAAAAGGAAAGGACGTGAAGGAAGTATAGAGAAGTGAAAAAAAAAGGAAGGAGAGAAGGAAGAAAGGAGGGAGGGAAAGAAGGGAAGAGAGAGAAGTAGGAAAGAGAGGAAAAAGACAGAGAAGACTCACTCTGTTAACTTTGTGATTGAAGTGTGTGTGTGTGAGAGAGTGAGAGAGAATCGAAAGGAAAACAAACCTTTCCATGTCTTCCTTCTTTCCTTTGCTTCTCTAAATCTTTCCTTTCTACCTTCCCTGCTTTCCATCCTTTGTCTCCCTAGATCTTTCCTTCCTACCTTCCTTCCTTTGCCTCCCTAGATCATTCCTTCCTACCTTCCTTGCTTTCTTCCTTCCTGCCCTCCTTCTTTTGCTTCCCTGGTTCTTTCCTTCCTACTCTCTTTGCTTCCCTCCTTCCTGCCTTCCCTCCTTTCTTTCCTACCTTCCTTTTTTCCATTCCTTCCTTTCTTACATTTCTTTTCTTTCTCTTTTGTTTCCTTCCTTCCCGCATCCGTTTCTTTTTTCTTCCTTCCCTCGTTTCTTTTTTCCTTCCATTTTTCCCTTCCATCCTTCCTTTTTTCCTTCCATCCTTCCTTCTATCCTTCCTGCCTTGCATATTTTCTTTTTCAGTCCTTCTTTTCCTTTCATTCCTACCTTCCATCCTTTCTTTTTTTTTTCCGTCTTTCCTTATTTTTTCTTCTTTCCTTTCCTCCTTATTTTTCGTTCCTCCCTTCTTTCCATCTTAATTTCCTTCTTTCCTTTTCCATTCATTCCTACCATCCTTCCTTACGTACTTTCCTTTTTTTTTCGCTACTTTTTTCTTTTCCTTCCTTCATTAACCCACGTCACGTCCAGTTTCGGTCGTTTTAGGCGTATGGGCCGCCTACTGGGATCTATAATTTTCTTTCATTTTCTTTTTCCTGCATTTGTTTTCCCTATTCTCGTTTTCCCTCCATTTACTTATTCACTTTTCTTCCTTTCTCACTTCTCACTTCAGTCTTTTTCCTTCTTTCCTTCCCTCCTTCCATCAGGCCTTTCGGTCTCTCTTTCCTTCCTTCCTTTTCTTCCCGTCTTTCTTTTTCCGACCCTCCTTTTCTTCCCGTCTTTCTTTTTCCGACCCTCCTTTCTTCATTTCCTGTCTTTCTTTTTCCTTCCTTCTTTCCTGTCTTCCTTCTTTCCTTCCCTCCTCCCATTCTTTTCTTTCATCCTTCTTTCCTTCATTCCATTCTTCATTCCTTTTCTGCACTCCTTCCTTTCTTCCTTCTTTCCTTTCCTGTCTTTCTTTTTTCCTTCCTTTCCAGTCTGCCTTTATTCCTTCTTTCCTTCCTTCTTACCTTCCTTTCCTCATTTCCCCATTCATGCATTCAGCCTTTCATCTGTGCTTTCCTCTCTCCCCACCCCCCCTCTGTCTGTCTGTCTGTCTGTCTCTCTGTCTGTCTGTCTGTCTGTCTCTCTCTCTCTCTCTCTCTCTCTCTCTCTCTCTCTCTCTCTCTCTCTCTCTTCCTCATCTTTCATATTTTTATCTTTCATCCTGGCTTTCTTCTTTCTCATTTTTTTTTTTCAACCCTACCGTCTTACATACATACATGCTTACATTCATACATACATAAACACGAACATACATACATGCTTACATACATACATACGTCTTTCCTCTTTCTCACCCTCCCTCCCCTTTTCCATCCACTCCTTTCCTTTCCTTTCCTTCCTTCCGTCCTCCTTCCTTTCACTGTCCCTTTGCAGTCTTCCTTCCTTCCTTCCTTTCCTGCTTTCCTTCTTTTCACTATGTCGCTCAGCATCCCTCCTTCCATTCCTCCATCCTTTCTTCCTTCGTCGCTTCCTTCACTCTATCCATTTCGTTTCATCTATCTTCGTTACCTCTCTCTCTCTTTCATTCCTTCCCTCCCTTCCTCCCTCCCTCTCTCCCTTTGTGTTTGTTTTTCCATATGTTTGCCTAGCGTTTCTCCCTCCACTCTGCCCCTTCCTATCTCTCATTCTTTCTGCCTTCCTACCTTCCTCCTTTCTGTCCTTCCTTCCATGCTTCCTTCCTTCCCTCATTCATTCATTCATTCATTCATTCATTTCTCACTTCCTTCTTTCCCTTCCTTCCTTTCTCCCTCTCACCCATTCTTCCCTCCTTTCACCCTTCCCTCCTTCCTTCTTTCTATCCATCCTTCCATTCCTTCCTTCCTTCCTTCCTACCTTCCTTCCTCCCTCCCTGAGTCTCGCATCATTTCCTCTGGCACTCACTGATGGAGTCAACTTACCATAATGCTCACTTAATTCACACTATCTAGCGGTCTATCTATCTGTCTGTCTGTGTCTCTGTTTGTCTGTACCTATATCAGTTTCTATCTATCTATCCGTCTGTCTGTCTATCTATGTCTGCCTGTAGGTCGGTCGGTCGGTCTATTTATCTTTGTCTATCAGTCTACTGTATATCAGCTTGTCTATCCATCTATCTATCTGTCTATCTATCCATCTATCTGTCTGTCTATCTATCCATCTATCTGTCTATCTATTTGTCCGTTTTGGTGTGCTATCAGTGTCATCAAGCTGCCCACAGAAAACATCTTTGTCTATCCACGTTTACCTGTGTGTCTGTCTGTCTGTCTCATAAGCCTGTCTTAATGCGCTCTTCCTGTCTGTCTATTGGCCTATCTATCTCAGTCAGTCTATCTATCGACGTAATGCACTGTCCCTGTCTATCTGTCAGTTATCTCCGTCTATTTATCTACTTCTGTATAATGGCGTTCGTCTAATCATCTGTTTATGTTTCCATTATGTTATGTATATTTTTGTAATAATTTGTTAAGTTAGTAGTAGTAGTAGTAGTAGTAATGATAGTTGTAATAGTAGTAATGTTAGTTGCAATAGTAGTAGTAGTTGTAATAGTAGTAGTTGTAATGATAGTTGTAACAGTAGTAGTAGTTGTAATGATAGTAGTAGTAGTAGTAGTAGTAATGATAGTAGTAGTAGTAATAATGACAGTAGTAGTTGTGGTAATAATAATGATAGCAGAAGTAGTAGTAATAGTATCAACAGCATAAAACTAATCCACTGTCCCTAATGTACCCAGTAATTCCCGTATTATTCAGGTATTATTCATGAGGGACAATTATTCAGATGTCATGTAGATGGTATTCATGCAGCAAACCCACCACACCACAGACTCACACCCACGCCCCTTACACTCCATAGAATCTTGCTAACTTTGAACTGTTTTATATATGGATAGGTCTTTATACCCCTTTTACTCCTATCATGGCCCTAAAACTAACTGTTTGTTTATCTGCATCTGTCTGTGTCTGTCAATCTATCTCTATCTCTCTTCTCAGACTTCTTAATCATGTAAGGGGTGGCCACAAACAAATCGCCTCCACGTCACCCTACTCTCTCCCACTTGGCTGCCCACCCTCCATCTCGCATCATCCTCTGTCGCTGTTGGGGTTTTGCTTCTTGTTTATTGATTTTTTTAACTCTCTCTCTCTCTCTCTCTCTCTCTCTCTCTCTCTCTCTCTCTCCATTCTTTTTTCTTTACTTCATTGTGCATCTTTCCTTCCTCACTTTATCCTTTCCTGCTTTTATTTATTCACAGGTCGCTTACTCTCTTTTCACCTTTCTCTTTTCTCTCCCCTCTCCCTTCCTTCAGTGTCCCTCTCCTCGCCCTCTCTTCTTCCTTCATTTTCCCACTCATTTCCCTCCCTCCTTCATCCATTCAGTAATTCAGCCTTCATTCTTTTTCTGTTCTTTCCCCGCCATTTCTTCCTGCTCTCCTCTTCTTTCATTTTTCCTCTTTATTGTTCTCGTATTTCTTCTCCCTGCTGTATGTCTGTGTGTATGTCTTTAGCATCAGGTTTTTCTATATGTTTGTGCCTACCTACCTACCTACCTACCTACCTGCCTGCCTACCTACCTACCTGCCTACCTACCTACCTGCCTACCTACCTACCTACCCACCCACCCACCCACCCACCCACCCACCCACCTACCAAAATATCCATCCACCCACCCACCCACTTACCAACCAATCTTATAACTGCATACCTACCCACCTTCCTTCCTAACTACCTGTGTACTTACCTGTCTACTTACTCACCAGCCTAACAACCTCCCTTCCTGCCAAGCTCCCTATCGATCTGCCTCTTCGTATTTATATCTATTTTTGTATTGGTATTTTCGCACTCCTGCCCACTCTCTTCCGTACCTACCAGTCTCTCTCTACCTTCCTACTTACAGGCCTACTTACCTATCTGCCGTATCTGCTTGCCTACCTGAATTCCAAGATAATTTCTCTACCTACCTGCCTCATATGCCTACCTACTTACCGTTCTGTCTACCTACCTACCTACCTACCCACCCACCCACCTACCTACCTACCTACCTACCTACCTACCTACCTACTTGTCTGCCTACCTTCATCCTTGTTGTGAGAGGAAGAAGTAAAGAGAAAAAGAGACGTGGCAGGAGAGAGAGAGAGAGAGAGAGAGAGAGAGAGGGGCGCGCACGCACCACCGACCCCCTCTCTCTCTTTCTCACTCTCACTCTCTCTCAGTCGTCGGCTGTGAGTGAGGGAGGGAGGACAAACTCTCTCTCACTCTTGCTCACATGTAGCACAGAGTGAGAAAATTAAAGCTAGCCGGTGAAATTAAAGAGAGAGAGAAATACCCACTCGCATCACCATGAAGAAAATTAGGAAATATAAAAACAAGTGAATGAGTGAACGATAAAGAAAAAGAAAGGGTAGTGAAAAAAGAGAGATTTTAAAGATAGTGAGAAAGTGAGAAAAAAAATAGCGACACTTATGCTATTAATGCACCAGAATGACGTCATGCTTTTTTTTTATATGCATGCTAGTGGTGGAGAGGGACGCCTTCACGTGGTGGCACTGATAGGACTGGTTGGTGGAGCTGCCTAGTTATACAAACGTCCTTCAGTCCTCAGTCCCCTCCCTGTCTCCCAAAAGGTGGATGGTGTTATGTAGGAAAGGGGAAACTTCAGCCTGCAGTCCACTGGGTTCACGTTCATATGAGCCAAGGGTTGCAAATACTACTACTATTACTATTTAGATAGAAATTATTATTATTATTTATTTATTTATTTATTCATTTATTGACATTTATTTTCTACTACTACTACTAATACCGGTACTGCTACTACTACTACTGCCGCCGCCGCCACTACCACCACTACTACTACTATCAAAAACAATCTTATGTGAACTAAAATCGGTTTGTTTTTATCTGACGGAGATGGCCAAGTGCAGTCAGTCTAGAAGGTTGATTTGACTTGTAACCAAGGAGATTCATTTGATTTGACTAGTAAACAAGGAGAGCCAGTTGTACCTCATAACCCAGGCTCATCTTATTTCGTGGGAGTGGACCAGTTTTATCGACCAGTTCCATCAGATAAAGACAAACGGAAGTGAAGGAGTTTTATTCTTGTTTTATTGGTGTTCTTGTGACCTCTCTCTCTCTCTCTCTCAGCGTAAACCCGGTAGACTGCAGGCTTAATTTGCTCGCTTTCTACACCCCACCATCCTCCTTTCGGGCGATAGGGTAGTAAGAAAGGACGTTTGTGTAGCCAGGCAGTGGAGCCGCGTGGTTATGTGAGTGCCACAACGTGAAGGCGTCCCTCTCCACCACCAGACGATTTTAGTCAGTATTGAGAGGGTAAAAATCGTCTTTAATGATATGACTATTTTTATGTCTATCTGCCTTTCTGTCTATCTATCAATTTATCTATCTGTATCTATCTATCGTGTTGGTCAGTTCCTCGTAGTGAAGGGGTTTAGGAAGTCTGCGTTATCCCCATTATTTGTATTTTGATATTGCTTCCGCCAGACGATTTTATAGGTCTCCACGCACACCTGTTACTACTACTACTACTACTAGATGGTGGTAGTATGATAGTAGTAATAGTAATGGTAATAGTAGTAGTAGTAGTAGTGGTTGTGGTGGTGGTGGTAGCGAACTATAATTGTTACTACCAGGTGGTGGCAGTAGTAGCAGCAACAACATTAGCAGCCTTACTCTTCTTAACGTGAACCCAGTGGAGTGTAAGCTGAATTTGACCTCCTCCAGCAGGTCACCATCCCAGCTTCGAGGTCTAGTTAGTTAGTTGGCTGGTTAGTTAATTAGTAAGTTAGGTTATTAGTTTAGTTAATCAGTTACCAGTAGTTAGATAATTAATCAGTTATGTAGTTAATTAATTAGTTAGTTGAGGGACGTGTGTAGTGAAGGACTTTAATCCTGCAGTTCCATTGATTATTTTCTTATTTATTTGTCCTCCTTTCTTTGTTTATTCTTTCATTCTTTTAGTTAGTTTGTTATTTCTCATTTTTTATATCATGTTCTTGTAATCTCCAGACGGTTTAATTCAGCTTAGGGGAGACTTTCCTAGGTGGAGGGCTTAGATACAGCCTTCATTAACCCTCATGTATGTTTCGTCTTAAAGTTAAAGAAAATGGTCTGGTAGGGGTCCATACACACATACATACATACATACATACATCATCCCTCCCTCTTCTCATACACTGTTCCATTCCTTCCTTCCATCCTACCTTCCGTCTTTCCTGCCTTCCTTCCTTCTTTCTTTCCTTCCATCCATCCATCATTCCTTCCTTTCTTCCTTCTTTCCTTCCATCCATCCATCCATCCATCCTTCCTTCCTTCTTTCCTTCCTTCCTTCCCTTCCTCCCTCCTTCCACTATGTCCCTCTGCATCCCTCCTTCCATTCCTTCATCTTTCTTCCTTCACTCTATCCGTGGGACTGAAAGGGTTAACCTGAAGGAAATCGTCTGGTGATAGCAAGAATAAAGCCATATATACAGTAAATTTCTGGTTTTTTATTTTTATTTTTGTTTCAACCCCTTCAGCACGATTATATTCTCCCTATCCAGACGATTTTATTCAGCAGAAGGGAGACTATTGAAGGGGTTAGAGCTTCTTGTTCATTAAGGAAGCTCCCTAACACCTCTTCCTTGGTGATTTATTTTTGGATATGGTTGGTTAATATTCTTTTGTACGTTGTTTATGCAGAGTATGGCGATATTAGAAGGATTTATATAACACGGAAAGGGTAATAAAGGTTTAATAAGCAAAATAAATCAGTTACGAAGATATGTTAGGGGGCTTGCTTAACCAGAGAGAGAGAGAGAGAGAGAGAGAGAGAGAGAGAGAGAGAGAGAGAGAGAGAGGAGGGCAGGAAGAGGTAGAATGACATAAGGCTGTGAGGAGAGAGAGAGGAACAAGTGCTTAAATTTGGGGAGAGAAGGGTGAAAGGTCAAGGTCATGAAAAGATGAAAGAGGGTAATGATCCTATGTTGGCGGGGGTACGCGCCCTTTGAAGGCTTTTGCTGTGTAAGTGTGGATGAGGAGGACAGGTGTTGAAGGTCATTAGTGTAAGTGGAAATTATGAGGTGTGGAAATGATGGCAGGTGTGGAAATGGTGACAGGTATAGAAATGATGGCAGTTGTAGAAATGATGTGATAGGTGTGGAAATGATGGCAGGTGTGGAAATGGTGGCAGGTGTGGAAATGATGGCAGGTGTGGAAATGATGGCAGGTGTGGAAATGATGACAGGTGTGGAAATGATGACAGGTGTGGAAATTGTGAGGTGTGGAAATGATGACAGGTATGGAAATTATGGCAGGTGTGGAATTGATGACAGGTGTAGAAATGATGACAGGTGTGGCAGTGATGACAAGTGTGGAAAGTGTCCGAATGGTTTTG
The DNA here is from genome assembly GCF_032717465.1 of Coenobita brevimanus. Lineage (NCBI taxonomy): Eukaryota > Metazoa > Arthropoda > Malacostraca > Decapoda > Coenobitidae > Coenobita > Coenobita brevimanus. The sequence goes on along the minus strand of NC_137030.1, from coordinate 4,004,168 downwards.
AAATTAACAGGTGGTGGAAAGTGACAGGTGTGAAAATTATGAGTTGTGAAATTTATTGAGCAGGTGTGAAAATTAAATAACAGGTGTGAAAATTATATAACAGGTGTGAAAATTATTGAGCAGGTGTATGATTGGTGTGGAGTGTGTGGAGAAGCATTAATCAAGGAAACAGGTATAGGAAGGTGACAGGTGTGGACTACTGTAGGTTGAAACATGACAGCAGGTGTGGGTGGACAGGTGTGGATTAAAAGGTGTAGATAGTTGTGGATTATCCAGTATAGGTAGGTGTGGATCAACAGGTGTGTAGTGACAGGTGTGGACAGGTGTGAGGTGACAGGTATGAAAGTAGTTATCGAAGGCAGCAGGTGAGGAAATGAGGTAAATGATGTTTAGGGAGAAAATTGCCTTCCTACCTGCTCCTCTAGCTGCCTACTTACCTACCTACCTGCCTTCTTTCGTTTCTGCTCACCTAGCTACTTGTCTATCTTCTACCTAACTCACCTCCTGCTTACCTGCTTACCTATCTACCTACCTGTCTACCTTTTTATCTACTTGCCTACCCAGATACTTCCCGACCTTCCTGTTCACCTACCTACGTACCTACCAATATTTGCCGTCTTTGTCTCTTCATCTATTTCTGTGACTTGTATCTTCCTGTCTATCTATCTTATGTGTCAATCGATCAGCATCCTAATTAGGAGAGAAGGATGCATGGATTAGAGAGAGAGAGAGAGAGAGAGAGAGAGAGAGAGAGAGAGAGAGAGATGAAAGGAATGGAGAGAAGTAAAAGAAGAATGGAAGTAACGGAGGAAGAGAAGCGATTTGATTGAAGATGGAAGAAAAGAGAGAAAGTGAGATATAGAGAGAAACAGGATGAAAGGAAGACTGGAATGTGAGTAGGGAAAGAAGGAAAAGAGCAGAAAGGAGGGATGAGAGAAGGAAGGAGGGAAGTGACGGAGGAGGAAGGAAGGAAAGGAGCGAGAAAAATAGTGAGTGAGAGAAATTGAGAAAATAAATAGAGATGATGGAATAAAGGGAGAAAGAATATTGAAGGCTGCGCAGGGAGAGAGGGAGAGAGAGAGAGAGAGAGAGAGAGAATATGTGGGAGGGAGGGAAGGAAGGTATTGGAGAGAGGTACATTCACTGATGGAGGTTTCCTGTATGTCATATGAGAGAGAGAGAGAGAGAGAGAATGAGGAAGGAAAAGGAGGGCAGGAAGAGGAGGGAGAATATAAGCCACTGAGAGAGAGAGAGAGAGAGAGAGAGAGAGAGAGAGAAAGAGAGAATGAGGAAGGAAAGGAAAAGGAGGGCAGGAAGAGGAGGGAGAATGATATAAGCCACTGAGAGAGAGAGAGAGAGAGAGAGAGAGAGAGAGAGAGAGAGAATGAGGAAGGAAAGGAAAAGGAGGGCAGGAAGAGGAGGGAGAATGATATAAGCCACTGAGAGAGAGAGAGAGAGAGAGAATGAGGAAGGAAAGGAAAAGGAGGGCAGGAAGAGGAGGGAGAATGATATAAGCCACTGAGAGAGAGAGAGAAACAAGCCCTAATGAAGATAATGATGATCAACTTACCCCAGGCTCTCTCTCTCATCTCACCACTTATCCTCACTTCCTCATCTTCCTCCTCTTTAATAATGATAGTTGTGGTGGTGGTAGTATGGTGGTAGTGGTAGTAATAGTAGTAGCAATAATTTTCGTGTCTCGAGGATTATTATTATTATTATTATTATTACTATTATTACTATTTATTATTATTATTATTATTATTATTATTACTATTTATTATTATTATTATTATTATTATTATTATTATTATTATTATTACCGTATCATCATCATCACCATCGTCGTCGTCGTCGTCGTCGTTGTTATTGCTATTATTATTATCATTATTATTAGTATTAGTAGTAGTATCCAGCATAACTAGGTCATTCTATAATTTCTCAACATTTCATATTTATCTTTTTGTACATCTGTAATCATCCATAATTCCGGAAAAGAGATAATATATGAGTATGTACGTATATCATGTGTAATAATTTTGCGGTACAGAAAGATACACATAAGACCTAAAGCACTCGATGCGACTGACTTGTAAACAAAGGGAGAAGAGGAAGTGACGTCAGAGCTCCCAGAATGCACCACCCCAGATGACAAGAAGGAGGGAGGAGGGAGGGAGTGGCAGAAGGAGGGAAAAGGAGAGACGGAGGGAGATAACGAAGGAGGATTTTTTTTTTTTTATGAGAAGAAAATGTGAATTAAAAGAAAACTCGTAGATAAATAACGTAAAGATAAGTAAAAATATAAAATAAATAAAATAAAAGAACAAGAGATGCCCAAAAAAATCACGTAGTGGTGGAAAGGACAAATTTTGAAATATTAACCGTAAAAAAAGGAAAAAAAAAGGTGGGAAAAAAAAAAAAAAGAACCAATGGAGGGAAATATTTTGAAATCTTGGTGATAGTGATAATAGACTGAAATAATTTTGAAAACGAGTGAAAAAACGACTATAAAAATTAGAAAAAAAAAATCGAAAAAAAATATTGTGCATCGTAAAAATAATAAAAAATACCAAGAAAAAACATACTAAAAGAAAATGGGAATAAGTGGGAGGGGAAACTAACCAGAAGGAGCGAGACTTGTGCAAAGGCAGGATGTTGCGACCGACCACCCCCACACCCAACCACGGCGGACATCTCTACTACTTCATACCCGTGCTGGACGACAGAGGGTGAGGCAGGAAGTGTGGAGAGAGAGAGAGAGAGAGAGAGAGAGAGAGAGAGAGAGAGAGAGAGAGAGAGAGAGAGAAATGCACTAAAAAACCAAAATTTGACTCCATAACCTAAACGCGGTCTACCTAAAATTACTCTCTTGTTACCAGACGATTTTATTCAGTTTAGGAGGGCGTCTTGGTAGGGAAGGGGTTAAGGAAGGCTGTATCTAACCCCTCTTGCTTGAAGATAAAATCGTTTGGAGAGAGAAAGAATAAGAGTAGAAGTTCTTATGCCGGCGGGGAGGAAGAGAAGTAGACCGAGAACGAACTGATGGGAATTATGGTTTTTTTATTCTCCAGACGATTTCGCACTGGTGGGGTTAGAAATAGCCTTCATTAACCCCTTTCTTTGCTAAGCTGAAAAAATCGTCTGGTGGGAACTAGAATAAGATAGAATGTGTGTGTGTGTGTGTGAGAGAGAGAGAGAGAGAGAGAGAGAGAGAGAGAGAGAGAGAGAGAGAGAGAGAGATGGTAGTAGAGATAGAATTTATGGGGAGTGAGAATGGCAGTGTGCTACTGTAGATAAGGGAGAGAGAGAGAGAGAGAGTTAATAGAAACGAGTTATTTTGTAGTATGATATGCAGAGAGAGAGAGAGAGAGAGAGAGAGAAGCAAAGGTAAGTGAGGAGAGAAAGTGAGAGAACTCTTGGCACATTACTCACTCCGCATTCCCATCCTCCCCCCCTCCCTTCCCCCCCTTCTCTCTCTCCATCTCTCCTCTCCTTCCATCCTTCCTTCCTTCCCTCCCTCCCTCCCTCCCTCCCTCCCTCCTTCTTGCCATCCTTCCTCCCTCCCTCCCTCCATCATTCCTTCCTTTCGTTTCTCCTTTCCTTTTGTCTCCACCCTAACCTTTTCTGTCTTCTATTCTTTCATCTTTTCACCCCATTCTTTAGTTCTTCCCTCCCTCCCTCACTCCTTCCTTCCTTCCTTCCTTCCTTCCTTCCTTCCTTCCTTATCTCCCTCCAACTCTCCACTCTTTCTTCCTTCGTTCCTTTTTTTAATCCTTTTCCTGTTCCTTCTCTCTTTTTATCTTCCTTCTCTCTTTTTATTTTCCTTCTCTTTTTATTTTCCTTCACTCTTTATTTTCCTTCACTCTTTTTATCTTCCTTCTCTCTTTATCTTCCTTCTCTCTTTTTATCTTCCTTCACTTTTTATCTTCCTTCTCTCTTTATCTTCCTTCTCTCTTTTTATCTTCCTTCTCTCTTTTTATCTTCCTTCTCTCTTTTGTATCTTCCTTCTCTCTCACTTTCTCCCGTTTCCATCATCTCTTTCTTTCCTGTCTCCTTCCTCCCTTTCTTTCCTTCCTCCCTCCCTCCCTCTCTTCCTCCCTCTCCTCTTCCCCACCCTTCATGCCTCCTTTCCATGTTTGTTTAACCACGGTGGCTGTTCCTACCTTTCCCACCCTCTCTCCTTCCTTCCTTGTTTTCATCCTTCTTTCCTCCCTTCCTTCCTTGTTTTCATCCTTCTTTCCTCCCTTCCTTCTCTCTTTTTATCTTCCTTCTCTCTTTTTATCTTCCTTCTCTCTTTTTATCTTCCTTCTCTCTTTTTATCTTCCTTCTCTCTTTTTATCTTCCTTCTCTCTTTTTATCTTCCTTCTCTCTTTTTATCTTCCTTCTCTCTTTATCTTCCTTCTCTCTTTTTATCTTCCTTCTCTCTTTTTATCTTCCTTCTCTCTTTATCTTCCTTCTCTCTTTTTATCTTCCTTCTCTCTTTTTATCTTCCTTCTCTCTTTTTATCTTCCTTCTCTCTTTTTATCTTCCTTCACTCTTTTTATCGTCCTTCTCCCTTTTTATCTTCCTTTTCATCCTTCTTTCCTCCCTTCCTTCCTTGTTTTCATCCTTCTCTCTTTATCTTCCTTCTCTCTTTTTATCTTCCTTCCTTGTTTTCATCCTTCTTTCCTCCCTTCCTTCCTTGTTTTCATCCTTCTTTCCTCCCTTCCTTCCTTGTTTTCATCCTTCTTTCCTCCCTTCCTTCCTTGTTTTCATCCTTCTTTCCTCCCTTCCTTCCTTGTTTTCATCCTTCTTTCCTCCCTTCCTCCCTCTCTTCCTCCCTCTCCTCTTCCCCACCCTTCATGCCTCCTTTCCATGTTTGTTTAACCACGGTAGCTGTTCCTACCTTTCCCACCCTCTCTCCTTCCTTCCTTGTTTTCTTCCTTCTTTTCTCCCTCCCATCCTTGGTTTCTTCTTTCTTTCCTCCCTTCCTTCCTTATTTTCTTCCCTCCTCCTTCCTTTTTTTCTTTTTTCCATCCTCACACCATTCCCTCCCTAATTCCTTCATTCATTTCTTGTTCCATCATTCCCATTTTTCCCTCCCTCCCTCCTTTCTTCCATCATTCTTTCCTTGTTCCTTCCATCCCTCATTCCCGCCCTTCCCTCCCTACCAGCTTCCTTCGTTGTTTCCTTCATTCCTTGTTTCATTCCTTCTTTATTTTATCTTCCCTTCATTAATATACCCATTCCTTCTCCTTCCCTTCCTTCAGTTCTTCTTTCCCTTTTTAGTCTTTTTCTGGTAGTTTAATTGCTTTCGTGTATATTTCTCTTCCTTCATCCCTCCTTCCTTCCTTTCTTTCTTTCTTTCTTTTTTCTTCCCTCCATCCTTCCTTCCTTTCCATTCTTCCTTCCTTCCGTCATTTTCCATCCATCTTTCTAGATCCTCCCTCCCTCCCTCTCTCTCTCTCTCTCTCTCTCTCTCTCTCTCTCTCTCTCTCTAATTCCCCGTACCCTCTGTGCATGCACTATTTTTAACTCCCTTGTTAGAGAGAAAGAGAGAGAGGGGAGGAGGGAGGGAGTGATGAGAAATGCAGAGAAAATGGCAAAAAACAGAGAGAGAGAGAGAGAGAGAGAGAGAGAGAGAGAGAGAGAGATTCCTCTTAACCTGCGTGATTTTTTTTTTTTTTTTTTTGCGGGTGTTTGGTCAGAGAGAGAGAGAGAGAGAGAGAGAGAGAGAGAGAGATTGGGGGGGGGGGAAGAGAGGCGAAGGGAGAGGAGAAGAGGAAAGAGAGAAAAAGAAGGTAGGAGAACAAATAAGGAGAGAAGATGTGAGGAGAGGGAAAGGGGAGAGAGTGGGGAGAGGAGGAATAGAACGAGAGGGGGAGGGGAGAGGAAAGAAGAGGAGGAGGAAAAAAAAGAGGGGAGGGAAGGAGAGGAGGTAAAGGGAGAGGGGAGGAAAAGAAATCTAAGGAAGGGTAGAGAAGAAATAGGAGGAGGAAGAAGGGAGGGAACTGGGGAGAGAGAAGTAGGAAAGAGAGAAAGAGGAGGGAAAAGGGAGGGAAGACTTACAGCAACTTGGATCTTCTCCCTCCCCTCCCCTCCCCTTCCTTCCCCCCTCCCCCTCTTCCTCCCCCTCCCTTTCCTCCTCCTCCTCCTCATCTCGTCTCTATCTCCCTCACTTCCTTGATTTACAGATAACAGGTGGTAGTGGGTGTTGGTTGTTGTGGTAGGAATGTTGGCAAGAATTGTGGTAGGAACGTTGGTTGTTAGGAGTTGTGGTAGGAATATTGGTTGTTAGGAATTGTGGTAGGAATGTTAGTTGTTAGGAATTGTGGTAGGAATGTTAGTTGGTAGGAATTGTGGTAGGAATGTTAGTTGGTAGGAATTGTGGTAGGAATGTTAGTTGGTAGGAATTGTGGTAGGAATGTTAGTTGGTAGGAATTGTGGTAGGAATGTTGGTTGTTGGTAGGAACTGGTAGGAATGTTGGTTGTGGTAGGAATGTTGGTTGTTGGTAGGAATTGTGGTAGGAATGTAAGTTGGTTGGAATTGTGGTAGGAATGTTGGTTGTTAGGAATTGTGGTAGGAATGTTGGTTGTTAGGAATTGTGGTAGGAATGTTGGTTGGAACAATGGTAAGAATATGGGTATAAGAACTGTGGTAGGACTTGGTAGGATTTTTTTTTAAATAGTTGTAGGGATGTTGGTAGTTGGTAAGAATTGTGGTTGGAATGTTGGTAAGAATTGTGGTAGGTACCTTTGGTGATTGTGGCAGAGATGTTGGTAATGTGGCAGGAATATTGGTAGTTGATTGTGGTTGTTGTGGCAGGAATAGTGGTAGTTAATTGTGGTTGTTGTGGCAGGAATAGTGGTAGTTAATTGTGGTTGTTGTGGCAGGAATAATGGTAGTTAGTTGTGGTTGTTGTGTCTGGAAATGTGGTAGTTAGTTGTGGTTGTTGTGGCAGGATTGTTGATAGCTATGTGCAGTTGTTGTGGCAGGAATATTGGTAGCTAAAAAATGTGGTTGTTGTTGCAGGAATAGTGGTAATTAATTGTGGTTGCGGTGTGACATGCTCGTGTGGTGTGGGTGTGGCTGGTGTGGTGTGGTGTGGGTGTGACTGGTGTGGGTGTGCAGGTATGTGTGGTACGGTATTGTGCAGGGGGCATCAACGTGCAGCACACCATAGCAGGGGTACACTCCTTTTACTCTTACTTGGCTTAAAATAAATATCTCTCCTCCTTGAATGCTGAGTTGTGACCAGAGCAGCACTAGAATATTGTGCTAGTCACGAAGAAGTGCTGTGTAAAGGATGTAGAGTCGTATATTTGTCTTTTTCTGCCATTTAGTTCCATGAAACAGGATGCAAAAAGGACGGAATCTAGGCCAAGTTAGAGTGAAAAGAGTATAGTATTCCCTTTCGTGATAAAATTTCTCTCGTCGATTTACTTTGTCTAATTACCCCTGTTGTCCTCTATACTCATTTTACTTCAATTTGGCGAAAAATTGCCATATTTTTATCTTGAACATTGAGCTGTGACAATAGATTAACACTTTAAATGTGATGCTAGTCACGAGGAAGTGCTATGAAAATAATGTAGAGCCGTAGTACTGTCCTTTCTGCCGCTGAGCTACGAGGAATAAGCTACAAAGGGGAAAAAAATCTGGACCAAGTTAAGGTGAAAGCACTATAGCATATTACAGGTGCAGACTATTTCTATCAAGATCCAGTAAACAGAATAACTCGCTTTGAAAGTGGTGATACGAAACCTCCATTGCCGACGGGAATAGGACTCATCTCAGGTGTAGGAGAGCAAGGGCATCACCTGGGTTAGCTGTAATAAGCAGAATAAATAGCTGAGATAAAGGTGTTAGGCAGCCTTCATTGCCCACGGGAATATTACTCATCTCAGGTGAAGGAGGGCATGACCCGGGTAAGTCACCGATTGGAATGTGTGAAGGGAAGATGTGTAGGTGATGACATGGCCTGGCAGGTGGTGGGGCCCATGAGATGTGGGAGTGATACTATGATGTAGACTCCAATTATAAGCATACACAGGTGGATGGGACAGGTGTACATACCACTGATTAATACCACCACACCAGGTAAAGCACACACACACACACACACACACACACACACACACACACACACACACACACACACACACACACACACACACACACACACACACACACACACACACACGAGAGAGAGAGAGAGAGAGAGAGAGAGAGAGTCGTCGTCAGGATGTGTGAATACTCGTAAATTCTCTTAAATTATGCCCTAAGCTGCTTGTATAAGTACTGTATATAATTGCCTCCTCTCATACACTTACCTAACATTATTGACAATCATGATCAGCTGTATTTAAAACCCATATTTTGCTAAAGTTAAACATTTGCCTTCATTTATGCACCAACCAAACACAACACGTTCATAGTGAATAATAGAGGGGAAAAAAGATGTCGATAATAATAGTTGCCTGTTATGGAGAACTGTTTATCCATTGTGTGTGTGTGTGTGTAATTCACCGGGTCGGTCATGATCACTTGATGGTCGTGATCGTCAGCTTTTACCCTCCCGGAAGGGAGCTGAGAGCTCATATAGTCCGATCTAAGGGCAAGGCTGTGACCTTCACACACGCACACACCCGTCCCCTTGCTCGAGGGGGACAGTAACCACCCACTTCTCAGTGAAACTTTTCGCAACCTGAGCGAGGCACGAACTCCCGTCCACCAGTTGGCAAGCGAGAGCGTTACCACTGCACCAGCGAGCGGTGTGTGTGTGTGTGTTTAGCAGTGCGTTCAGACTTACTATGTCATGCGCATGGGAGAGACTTTTCAAACTGGAGAGGTTAAATATAGCCTTCATAAATAAATAAATAAATAAATACACAATAAAATGCAACACCGAATAAATGGTATTATGGGGTTTAAGGGAATACTATGCATTTTAAATACTTCTCCTGGTGGGTAGACGTCAGTGAGTGGGCAGGTGTGGCATGTGACCTGTTTTGCTATGTGGAGGGGAGGTGCACCCACATGTCTGGTATAATGCGACCCCACACGCACTGCAGTAAAAAGCGCTGTGGACAGGTATGGAGGTTGATTAGGTGAGCGGATGGTTAGTTGATGAGTGGATGGATGGTTAGTTGATGAGTGGATGGATGGTTGGTTGGGTGGATGGATGGTTAGTTGATGATTGGATGGATGGTTGGTTGGTTGGGTGGATGGATGGTTGGTTGGGTGGATGGATGGTTAGTTGATGAGTGGATGGATGGTTGGTTGGGTGGATGGATGGTTAGTTGATGAGTGGATGGATGGTTGGTTGGGTGGATGGATGGTTAGTTGATGAGTGGATGGATGGTTGGTTGGGTGGATGGATGGTTAGTTGATGAGTGGATGGATGGTTGGTTGGGTGGATGGATGGTTAGTTGATGAGTGGATGGATGCTTGGTTGGGTAGGTGGATGGTTAGTTGATGAGTGGATGGATGGTTGGTTGGGTGGATGGATGGTTAGTTGATGAGTGGATGGATGGTTGGTTGGGTGGATGGATGGTTAGTTGATGAGTGGATGGATGGTTCGTTTGGTAAATGGGTGGATGGTTCGTTGGGTGGATGGTTGTTGAGTTCATGGATGGTTGGTTGAGTTGATGGGTGGATGGATAGTTGTTTGGGTTGGTGGGTGGATGGATGGTTGGTTGGGTTGGTGGATGGATGATTGGTTGGGTTGGTGGGTGGATGGTTGATTGGGTTGGTGGGTGGATGGACTGTTGGTTGGGTTGATGGGTGGGTGGACTGTTGGTTGGGTTGATGGGTGGGTGGATGGTTGTTGAGTTCATGGATACTTGGTCGGATTGATGTGTAGATGGATTGGTGGTTGGGTGGGTGGATGGATGGATGGATGGTTGGGTTGATGGGTGGTTGGTTGATTGATTGGTAACTGGGTAGATTGATTGATTGGCAGACTGTTTGATTGCGTGATATCGTAAATTATTTTCTTGTTGGTCGTATTTGTTGTTGCATCCATAATGACTTTTCTTGCATTATTTATTTTGCATTTTTTTTTTTTTTTTTTTTTAAGGTACAGTATTAATATACTGTTCTACCTCATTATACTTGCTTTGAGGTATAGCAGTGATAAATGGACATAATAAGGAGGCTATAAAGGTGCCAAGAGAAGGGAGGGAGACTTCTTTTGAGGTGTCAACAGTGATAAATTGATAAAAGAAAAGGAAAATTGAGAGAGAGAGAGAGAGAGAGAAGAGAGCAGGTGTAAGGCAAATACTTGTATATAGGTAACTAGGGCAAGAGCAGAGGAAGGGAGGAATGGAGGGAGGAAAATAGAGGGAGGGGAGGGATGGAGGTAGGTTAAAGGGAAGGTGTCCATGGCCCTGTCTGAGAGATACCCCTTCCCTCCCAGCCTCCTTCATTCCCTCTTTCTTTCATTCATTCATTCGCCCATTTATTCATTTTCTACATTCTTTCCTTCTTTCCATCCTTTTCCTTCATTCCCTTTTCTTTTCCCTTCTTTCCTCCACCTGCTTCTCCTTCCTGCTCTCCTTCATTCATTCATTTTTTTAATTGATCTAGAATGTTGTTCCTTCCATTACTTTCTTTTCTTTCTATTTTCCATTATCCTTCCTTCCTTCCTTCCTTCCATCTTTCTTTCATTCACTTCCTTTTTCATTTATTTATTTTTCAGTTATTCATATAGACCCCACTTCTATCCTGCTTTCCTCCTCCTGCATTCAGTCATTCATTCAGTTTCATCTACCCTTCTCTCTTTACTTTTCTTCCTGCCTTCCTTCTTTCATTCATTCAACCAGTCTTCTGTTCTTCTTCCTTCTTTCCATCATTCATGCCCTTTCATTCATTCATTCAGCTATTTATTTTTTTACCTCTTTTATTCATATATTTGTTTCTTCTCTTCCCTTTTTTCTTGATTTAGTTTTCTTTCACCATTCATTCTTCTTTCATTCTTGTCATTATTTAACCCCGTCATACCTCACACCTGTCATTCATTCTCTGTATTCATTTATTTTTTGTTTCTCTCATTTTCCTTCATTGATTCTGTACCTTCTTTCCTTCATGCACTTTGTTTTTTAATTGACCCTTCTTTCCATGTTTCCTTTTTTAGGTCTCTCTCTCTCTGTCTCTCTCTCTCTCTCTCTCTTCCTCCCTCCCTCCCTCCCTCCCTCCCCCCCCCCCTCCCCCCCCCCCCCCTCTCTCTCTCTCCATTTTAATCTTTCTGCTTGTGGATCAGTTTTCATCAGTTTAGGATATACTGTACTGTACTTATAAAACTGAAAAGGTTACTGTCTTCATGAACCCTTTCACTGACTGGACCGATGTTGTAGAGGGATGTCTTCATGTGGTGGCTCCAGTATCCTGTGACCAGGTGGCTCCACTGCCTGGTCATACAAACATCTCTCAGTTCTCTCCCAGTCCCTCAGGAGGATGGTGGCCTGCTGTCCACTGGGTTCACATTCAAGCAAGCCTCGAATTGCAACTACTACTACAATATTACCATCAGGGAATCTCTTGTGCCAAGTAAAATCATCCGGTAATACCAAGAACAGACTAGAGAAATATGTCATTGTGAAGTGCATATTGAATGGGCTTAATTGGAAAGGTATTTTCATTATTCTTATTTCAGCTCAGGGAAAATAATGTATTGTATTGGTGAAATAATGTGTCTTAGACTTTGTCAAGATTGATGGTAGCATTAAGTTGTAAATGAAATACCTTTTTATGTGTATGATTTGCTATACTCTTGTTTACATAAACTTTCAGATTCCTCTTCCTACACACTGTCCCAAATTCATTCACCAAACCTTGTAACTCTCATTCATCTTCACTCAACAATACTGTATCATCAGCAAACAGCAACATCGGAATCATCCACATCTCACCCTCATTCATTAGAGCCACCCCCACATCCACTGCCTTACCTTGCACCTCCTTTACAACCCTATCCATTCGTTTTCATGGTTTTTTAGTTTTTAAAGGCTCCAACATGCTTGCATGTGTCGGCCTTGGTCACCTAATGGCAACTCTCCATGCTACACGATCCATTGCAGCCTCCCTGTTCAGTCCCTTAACCCTGAGGTCACACTTAATGACCTCGTCCCATGTTTTTCTCAGTCTACCCCTCATAATCCCACCCCCAGTATTAACACTTCTCACCTTCCTCACCCAATTATCATCCCCCATCCTCTCCACATGTCCAAACCATCTCAATCTACCTCTCGTCATCACAGCACCAATACACTCCAGTCCCATCCTACCTCTCAACTCTTCCATTGTAAACCCAGCCCCTCCAGGCCTTGGACGCAGGGATACACTGCACATCCACCTAATCATTGTCATTTCTGTACGTCTGAACTGGCGAATATCTTCCTCCTTCACTGCCCATATCTCACTACCATACAGCATTACACTCCTAACACATGCTGCATACAAAGACCCCTTAGCACGTAGGGAGAGCCCTCTCAATGTCAGGAGAGACAAGAGCTCCCTGAACTTCTTCCAACCACTTCTCACCCTAGGCACAGAGGGATGTCTTCATCCAGCACACAACATGTCTCCCAAATAACAAAACTTCCACACACTCAAGAGATTCACCAGCAAATTCAATCCTTTCACGTCTGACAATCTCCACCTGCTCATCCCGACACGCCACACACATGAAATCAGCATTATCTCACAGTCTACCTCTGATTCCACTACATCTCTTTTGCACCTATTTATCACAAACACCACATGAGATGGAATTACTTCCAACGCCCTTGTGGCAAACTGCACATGGCCACTCTCCCTCGTCTTTGACAGTACCGCCACCAACCCTAGATATCATCACTTTTGTTTTATCTGCATTTACCCTTAAGCCCTTGTGCCCCATACCATCTCTTCACTTCCTAAACCTTTCCTCCGCCTCCCTTTCGTTCTCTGCAATCAACACCAAATCATCAGCATACAACAACTCCCACGGGAGTCCGTTTCTAAAGTCCCGTGAAATGGCTTCAAGTACCATGATAAACAACATGGGACTCAAGACTGACCCCTGATGCACACCAACATTCACGGAAAACTCATCACTCAAATCTCCATTCACTCTTACCTGGGTGTGAGCACCCACATACATAGCCATAACCACCCTAACCAGCCATTCCTCCAAGCCAAGCTTTCTCATTGCCCACTTCACCACCTCTCTAGGGACTCTGTCAAAGGCCTTTTCCAAATCAACAAAAACAAAATAAAGATCCCTTCTCCAACCAATATTTTTTTCCTGAAGCTGTCGAACAATGAATATAGCATTAGTGGTCCCCCTACCTAGCATAAACCCAAACTGCATCTCATCAGTATTAATTCTTTCTCTAATCATACCTTCTAAAACTCTCTCCATTACCTTCATTATCTGATCTAAAAGCTTTATACCCCTATAATTTCCTCTTTCCAGGGCATCACCTTTCCCTTTATTCACATTTACAATTACACTCTTCAGCCAATCATCTGGGACAACACACTCATAAATAATCCTATTTATCAGGTCAGTGACTAACCTCACCCCTATATTGCCTGAGGGCTTCAACATTTCGGCAGTCAATCCAGACACACCTGCTGCCTTCCCCACCTTCATCCTGCCTATTGCCTCATTCACAGTAGCAGCATCAATCACAGGCCAAGGGCCAGACACTGGATCTGCTGGCTCCAAACCTTCCCTGTCCCAATCAAACTCCTCATTCAACAACCGGTTATAATGCTCTCTCCATGCATCTTTAATATCCTCACTGTTCACCACTACCCTTCCTTCATCATTCTTCACACACTGCTCACCTATAATATCCCGATTATCCCTCTTCACCTGACCTGCCACCCTAAATATCATATTTTTCCTTTCCCCATGATTTAGGTTATCAAGTAAAAGTCTCTGTGACTCAGACTTTGCCCTATATACCTCTCTTCTAGCCCTCTGCTTGGGAGCCAAATATTCCTCTTTGCTACCACCTTTCTTCCATTCCTGGAAAAGCCTTCTTTTCTCCTTAACTGCAGCTTCTACACCCTCATCCCACCACCAAGTTACCTTATGTCTTGGTGGTCCTCTTGTCCAACAGCATGTATATATCAAACAGCCATGGAGACATCACACAACCCTGTTTCAGTCCCACATTTAGATAAAAGAACTCACTCAGCCCACCATCCACTCACACCGTAGCCCTAGCTCCTTCATACATACTCTTCACAACACTCGACAATTTCCCCTCCACTCCATATATTCTTAATACCTTCCACATATCTTGCCTATCTGTTCTGTCATAAGCTTTCTCCAAGTCCATGAAGGCAGCATACACTTCATTCCCTTTTCTAGATACTTCTCCACTAAACATCGTAGAACAAATATCTGATCTACACACCCTTTTCCCTTCCTGAATCCCCATTGTTGGATGGTGAGGATATGTAGAATGTGAGTGCATTCAAGTACTTGGGTAGTGTGATGAGTAAGGATGGAAGTTTTGGGGATGCAGTGCTTGAAAGGGTACAGCAGGGAAGGAAGGTTGTTGGTTCACTGAAAGCAGTGATGAGAAATAGGGAGGTGAGTATGGAAGTTAAGAGGTCACTGCATGATAGTATTGTGATCCCTACCCTGACGTATGGAAGCGAGACATGGACCATGCTAGAGGGGAACAAGTCAAGAGTGAGAGCAGTGGAAATGAGTTGCTTGAGAGGAGCATGTGGAGTGACATGGAGGGACAGGTTGACGAATGAAGAAGTGAAGGAACGTTGTGGGGTGGATGTGGATATGGTTGAGAAAATTAGGAGAAATACAGTGAAGTGGTTTGGACATGTGGAGAGAATGGAGAATGAAAGACTGACTAAGAGGGTGTATATAGGTGAAGTGGAGGGAGGGGTAGACCAGGATGAGGTTGAGGGATGGAGTTGAGAGGTGTATGAGGGAGGGGGGAGTGAGTTGGTGGAAGGGCAGTCAAATGGTGGGTGACAGAGTGACTTGGAGGCGTTTTGTCTGCGGCCACCCTTTGCGGGATTAGGGCATTGGGCTATAGATAGGTAGATAGGTAGTTAATGCCTTTATTATGTACTAGTATATTAGTGAAGCTGACAGTTTTGGATGCCCGAATGATTAGTGATTCGATGTGTGGCCCACCTCACTGGATGCTCTGATGAAGTTTCTATGATTGTGTTCTCTTTTACCACTTTCCTGATCCTATGAACTCTGCTGATTAGTAAGAAGTAGAATTAGGATGATCACATATTTCTTTGGGTTTTTACTTCTAATACTGTTACTCTATTGCCATATTGTCAGTATATACATTTTTGTAACAAGTTTTGCCTGTACTTTTGCATAATTCTTTATTCACAGCAGTTTTTTAATTTTTTCCCTTTATCCACAGCACGGAAAGTGGGCGGGACAATCCGTTCCGACCGGATGGGGACATATCCCGAGAGGCAGATGAAATAGTCGAACTCATCAAGTCTGGCCGGCCACTTGATGCACAGCAGCTACAACAACAACAACACCAGCAGCAGCTACAACAGCAACAACAGATAGAACAGCAGCAACAACAAAGATCACCAGATGCATTAGACTCTGCCCCGACGCAACCCGAGCAGACATCCCCCAAGAAGGATGTCCCGAAAGAGGAGAACGGGGAGAAATCTGGGGCAAAACCGGGAGTAAATGGGGGCAAGTCAGGGGCAAATGGGGCAGCAGCGGGAGAGAATTCAGCCCCAGGAACCGTCGAAGTCACGCACGCTACTGTCACACCAACTGATGCAGCGCATGTGGAACATGTGGTCATAAAGAAGAAGTCAAAGTGCGGCTGCTGTGTCATCCAATAGTGCCGCGTGTGGATCAGAGGTTTGGATGTGACATGCATTTGTTTGGAACTGAGATGTGTTGGTATGAATGTGGGGTGCATTTGGGGGTGTTGTATGCAAAGGAAGGGGGAAAATGTGCTGAAAGTGGTCAAGAGTTTATTGTTGCATTAGTAGAGTGGGAAAGTGTTCTGAAAGAGGTCAGGGGTTTAGAGTAGTTGTTGTATTAGTAACCTGAGGTGCATTTGACTTGACTGGAGGTGCAGTTTGCCTATTTACTAGTGACTTGAGTATGTGCTGGGTAGCTATGGGGAAGCCAGGGGCAAGGGTAGCTTTTTGCATTATCTAAAGCTGTTGCAGTCAGATCATAGATGGACTGGGTTGCCAGATAGTGAAAGTGGAAGAGAATATTCATATATCCACCTAGTTTATGTGAACATTGGCTGTTACTCCACCATTTTTACAAACTCTGAGAGGCTCGTTGCAGTCAGTACATTGCCATAAAATACTGTATAGGAATGGGCAATGACTAGTGGTGTTCCATTTATTCTGGAATACATTAACAGTATGCAGATTTCCAATTGGAAGCAGGCAGCCCGTGATAAATGAATGAGACAGCTGCTGTATTAATATTAAAACAACACAGAAAATAGTTAATGCAGATGTGAAAGGCTGAGAGAAAGGGAGGAATAGGTTATACCATCATCCTATGGAGTGTCAGGGCATGAGTTCGAGTGTGTAGTGCATTTTATTGTACAAGGATTTCCCAAGAATTAGTGCAGATTGTGTTGTGTATCATGTAAGCAGCAAGGAAGTTTTTGTCAGTCTTCTTGAGTGTTTTGTTGTGTCTGTTGTGTTGAAGAATGAGAGATGGAAGGAAGAGTGAAGCAACAGAAAAGAAGCCTCACTCCAAATCTGAGGTGCTTAGAAAAATTAACAAACAGAGAACAGAGGGGCTTTTGAATGTTGTTATTTGTTGTGCATGTGTTGTATCTGGAATGATGGTAGATGGAAGAAGGGACAAAATAGATGGATCCAGTGAGAGAGCAGAAGAAATTAAATGTAGCTTAGACCCAGTGAAAGAAGAAAAGGATTGAAAGAATACTGTAAAATATAGGGAAAGAGAATTATAGACCCAGTGAAGATGAGAAGGAATGAAAGAAGATTACTGAATGCTGCACCTCACTGGAAAATACCCCAAAGAAGATGAAGATTCACACTCTTCAACCCTCTCATCACCTTCCACTCGGTTGACCTTCCCGTGTGCATGTGTGTGAAACTGGAACAATCGTGCCTGTCTCCCAGACCCTAAATGTGATCTGATCAGGACAAGGGTGTGTGTTTTTTCCTAATGAGTTTGCTGGTGTGTTTGTCCTGCCCACAGTGGATTCTAGTGACAAAGCATGTGATTGGTTGTGGTGATTTTGTGTTCAGTCCTGGCAAAAGACTGTCAAACCGATAATGTGTTTAGTCCCAAGCCAACTGCTATCCCATGTGAAGGGAGGAAGTAACATAAAAGACTTGGAAATGTGAACTTTGATGCAGAGGGGCTTTGAACTCGCTTTGATCCCTAGTTTGGGGGGCTTAGAATACGCAAAAAGGGGCTTACTAAGTGTGATTGGAGGGGCTTAGCGTTGGTTGCCAGTGCTTGCGTGTGATTGGCTGTTCTCCTCACCAACTGCACAATCTCCACCAACCACGGCTCTTCCTGTGGGCTGAACAGAGGTCTATATATTTTCTTGATTTTTTTCTTATAGTGTACGACGATTACTAGTTTTTTGCTGCTAGATGATACTTTTAAAGAGTACATATATATATATTACAAAATAAAAAATGAACATGTTTATTCTCTCTCCTGCCTGAAATGCCATACATATTTTATTTTTAATCTTTTTTCTCTCTTTCTCACACCTTTTCTTCTCTCTCACTTTTCCCTCTCTCACAAAGGTTTGACTGGAAACACACTCTGGTATAACTTAACCAGAGCTTAGACTGTACCAGATGCTGTATTTATGTCAAGGTTCTTTAGGCTTGGCCAGGATAGCTTTATAATAATTGTGCCCATTGCCTATGGGTCTGGCCGGATGCTGTGGACAATGGCCAGATTATTTTGACCAGGTAGCTAACATGCCAGCCTTAATATAGTTTCAACCACAAAACTGTCAGGTTGATTCTGGCTGGATAAGCATGACAATGGGCTGATTATTTTGACCAGGTAGCTAACAGACTGGCCGTATTATAGTTTCGGCCGCCACACTGTCATTTTTGACCAGATGCTTGTGATGTACTAGTTGACCAGTTGCATGATTTCTGGCCAGGTGTTTACATACGGTCCAGATAGCAAAACCCACTAAGCACGGGGATTTCTTTTTGTATTTTATTCTTGCTATCTCTGATGATTTTATTCAGGTTAGGATAAACTTTTTGACTTGGAAGGGGTTAAACATAGCATTAATAACCCCATCAATACAATACAGGCATGGATTTATGGGGGGACGTTGGGGTGTACACCCCCCACTCCCTAATTTCAGCAGTCCATTTACAAAATTATTTACCAAAATGTATAATATACAACAAATAGTCTTGCAAAAATGTTATCAAAGAATCATTACTGTGAAAAGAGGGATTTGGTAATGAATTTTGAGGTACTGTATTCGATAATAAAGCAACATGAATTCGAACTTATGATGACTCCACTAGGAATCATGCCCTCTTTTTTCAAAGTGCTGGATCTGGCGCTTCAATAGGTCTTTTCTAAGTGGAATAAAGTCATCTGGTAGCAGCAAGAATAAACCAAGAAGGATGTCACCTGGATGCCAAGTTAAACTTGGCCATTTATCATAGTTCTCACAGATTCTCTAGAAATGGCCACTTTTGTAGTTACAGCCAGATGTGTACATGTGTGCTTTGGCCAGGTTATAGTAATTTTGGCCATATGACTGAAATTCAGTGGTGTCAGATGAAAAAAGTCTACCCAAAATCATAACCTTATGCTTATGTGTCTTTATTATTATTATTGTTATTATTATTATTATTGTAATCTTTGTATCCAAGAATTTTGCATTCACCTTTTATGAGGAAAGTTGTAAAGATTTTTTCTATTTATATTGCACAGGATTTAAATATACATCAATCCCTAACCTCTTAGCATTTTTTTTTTTTTTTTTTTACTACTTCCAGATTATTTTATTCAGCTTAAAAAAGATTTCTTGTATTGAAGAAGTTACTGAAGACTGTATCCAATCTCTCCAGTTTGAAGAGTCTCTCCTAAGCTGGAAAAAAAAAGTCTGGAGATAGCAAGAATTATTTTTAAAAAGACACCACTGACTTTAGGGGGTTAAACGCAAGTAAGTGAGTGTGACTTACAAAATAACCAGTCAGAACTCATTTCCCATCGTCTTCATAAATTTAATGACCAGTGATTGGTCCGTTCTTTCCTGCCATTAACCCATTCAGTTCTGTGAAGTTTGTTCCATTTTAATCAGGCTTCCACAAAATTGTTTTATTTAACTTTGAAAGGACTTATAATAGTGAAGGGGTTATTGAATGCTATATCTAACCCCTCTAGTTTGAAACTACTTCTGAGTAGAAGTAATTGTAGACTGCAAGAATAAAATTAAAGTTCATCATGGTATTGAAGTGGTTAATCGTTTCACTTCCATGCTGTACACTTTATTCACTTTATTTCATCCATAGTATGTACCTCTGGATTATTATATTTAGTTAAGAAGAGACTTTGTGAATTGAACAGGTTATATATGGCTTTTATTGGCCCCATCACTAATAAATGTTTCTCCTAAGATGAATAAAAATTGTCCTGAGCTAGCTGGGGTAAGTCATTAGAATATGCCACTTTTTAATGGACATAGGCCTATATTACTGTACCTGACCATTTACTATTCAGTTGTGGTCATTTTTTTTTCAAGTTTGCATTATTTTCATTTTTCAGTTCCAGGTTAGTAATCATAAATACCTGATTAGAAAAGAAAGAAATTACTTAATTTTGATGATGATGCCAGTGCTATCACGTCGGAGAAAGACAATGGTAAGGTAGAAAGAAATGCTGCATAGAGTTTAACCCCGTCAGCCAATGGATGCAATTTTCATTTTATTCTTGCCATCTCCAGATGATTTTATTCACTTCAGGACAGACTTCTCAATCCCTTCACAACAAAGAGCATTCCTAATCTAAATAAAACTGTCAGATAACAAAAAGAATTAACTACAAAATGACATCATCATAGTGAAGGGGTTAGAGGGAAGCCAGTAATGTAGTTTTATCATTACTTTATTCATGTGTTTTAACCCCTTCAGTCCAATGACATTTTTTATTTTACTCTTGCTACTTTTAGACAATTTTTTTATGAGAGGCCCCATTTAACGAATCAGAGAAGATTGTATGTAACCCCATCTGTTTGAAAAGTTTGTCTTAAGGTGGAAAAAAAAAAAAAAAAAAAAAAAAAAATAGCAAAGAAAAAAAATCCATATCATTGGGGTGAAGGGGTATTTAGCATGATAAACATTTGAAAATAAAAAAAACACATACAATATACTGGCATTACATATTTTTGGTCTGTATTGTGTACTTTACTAATGCATAAAGGAATGTTCACTCTGAAGTATAGAAATTATCCTACAGGTTACCAAGTGCTTATTGGCTGAGATTGAGTACTCCCAGCCTTTCACAGCCAATCAAAATGTAGGATTGTATTTACCCTTTCTTGTGTCCATTATAATATACAGTAACTATTTGTAATGAGTGTTCTGAGTATGTTGAAGTTTTATTATTATAATCATGCAGCAATTATTCAGTGCCAGGTACGTAATCATGAAAGACCTGGATCGTAACTTTTGACAGGCTGAAAATGAATAGAAAAGTCAGTTCAGCGAGTAATGAGGTTGGAAGTTAGAATTTTAATGCTAGTGTGGTTCTCTTAGCTGTGGGAATAAAGCACATGTGACCAAAAAGTAATGATGCTTATATTATCAAAACAGTACTTGAAGGTGTAAACAAGTTCCCCAATTAATGGTGACCTAATTTATATCACCTGTGAGGATGGGAAATGTTATGACTTCATTCTGCTTTATGAAATGCAGTTAACAGTGAGGTACTGTAGAAAGGTCAAACTTTTCTTATCCTCCATCATGTGTTTAAATAACGACTTAAGAAATTGGGGGTTTGCTTCCCGTTCACGTTCTTTGGTTTAATAATAATGGTCCTTAGTCTGTTTGTGCCTATTAAACCCAGTAGTGGAAATAATTAGGCATTCAAAAGGTTGTGAAGACGTGTTAAGTGATGTGAAACCATTAATGTAAATATCAGTAGAAAATAGAGATCTATATCTGTGTTGACAATGGATGTTAGACTGACAATGAAAAGGTTATTATTATTGCAGCTTTTTATAGTTCACTTCTGCCATTATTGTATTACTTTCAGCCAGTTCACTACGATGCTGTGCTCTTTGCTTTATTTTTGCTACACATATTTTTGTTCAGCGTAAAGGGATCCTCATATATTGAAGGGATTAATGAAAGCAAGATATAACCCTTCCATTTCAAAGTGTCTTATAGGCTGAGTAAAATCATCAGGAGTATGCAAAAATAAAATGTACAGAGTCATAGTGAATAGGTTACTATTACCAGCTTTTACCCCTCCATATTTTGAATGTTAAAATGTTTAAAACCTGTATTCCTCAAGTTCTTCATGATTCATACAACCATTACTGTTTTTAATGAATATAACTGGAAATATTTAAGGTACTTGTGATATTTGGGATTACCTCCTGTTTTTAGTTCCTGCATTCTATTTCTTTTTAAGCCCTTGGAAAAGTCACACAATGATCTCGAATATTACCGTAGCTACAAGATCATAACAGTGTACTACAGTACCTTGTACTGGCCGTGTAATGTCGTAAATAAGTTTAAACACTGCATCTAATGAGGAAAATATGTACTATCAACTAAATTTCCATTTAGCATCTGTTTTGAGTACAGTATTGTTGAGTTAATTTTGCATTATTTTACAACTACTGTACTATATATTCAAACATTAGCAACAGTTCTCAGTCAAGGCTTTATTATAATTGTCCAGATTATAATGGGAAGTTGGGTTTAGATGATTATTTTAAGTTATAACTCAATTTTGATGATAGAAATTGAACATGAAAATTAATCTTTACTTATCTTACCAAGATTTTAAATGATTTTGTTTTATAAAGTAATAAATATGCAGCATATGAATGTATCATAAGCTTAAAAATTATTCATGATTTGTACATTTCCTAGACTTGATTTTTTTTTTTTCTTATTTAGTACATAATAGATATGAAATATTTGAATAAGAAATTACGCTTGACTGTCTTCTCTGCTTCCTAGACTTTGATAATTTTCTTCATTTAATACTGAATAGATATGAAAGTATTTGTGCACGTGATTTGAACTTGACGACTGCCCAGACTTAAGTTGCAATTGTTTTAAGTTTAGCACATGACATTTTCTGTATTTCCAAACTGTTGACATTTGCATCATAGTCTGCAGCTTCATGTCTTTGATTCTGTTTCTCAATAATCCACCGGACAAGCCCAGAGTGAGGAAGATAAGTGTACATACCAAGTAGTCAGCCAATAGTAATTCATATGTACATTTTCTACATAAAAGTCATCATTGTAATAAACCAGCATGTAGAGTTTCCAGGCACCCCCCAGTGTTTTAACTTGGACGAGTGACATTTTTTGAAGTACAGTACAGTAGTGTCAGCATCTCCCTATCTCTGTCTTGGGATTTTCTGTAGTGTTGAGCAAACCATAGAGTTGATGATAGGCCATCTCACATTAAGGACTAGGTAAGGTAATTATTAATTTTAGTTACACAGCCTTATGTATACAGCATTAGACAGACCAAACGTAACAAGAAAACCGTGAAAGTCACCTTGGCATTGTTCATTCCCGCTCCTCCAACAGGAGTGGAAAAAGAAACTGGAGGATAGAGGACCTACAGTTTGTAGGAGAAAGACAAAATATCTATGCTTTAATGGAGAAGAACAGGGAGATTTGAATTTGCAAGGAAAAAAGTTGAAAGGAACTGGGGCATTCAAGTATTTGGGCTCGAATATAACAGCGGGTGGCAGACGGGATGTAGAAATTAACCATAGGATACAGGCAGGATGGAGTCACTGGAGGGATATGTCAGGAGTGTTATGTGATAGAAAAATCAGTGCAAGAGTGAAAGAAAAGTATATAAAATGGTGGTAAGGCCTGCAGTGATATATGGTTGGGAAACTTGGCCCATAAAGATGTCTCAGGAGAGAAAGCTGGGAGTGGCGAGATGCAGATGCCGAGAAGGATGAGCAAGGTCATAAGAATGGAGAAGATCAGGAATGACAGAATTAGGTGAGTGATTAAGGTTGTTGAAATCTCAAAGAAGATGCAGGAGAGGCTACTACATTGGTACAGACATGTATTGAGAAGGAATGAGGACTGTGTGGGTAGAAGAATGACGGGTATGGAAGTGGAGGATAGTAGACAGAGAAAGGGTTGGGCGATGAGACGGTGGATGGACTGTATACAGCAAGATATGAGGGTGAAGAATATAGCAGGGGTTGCATTTGGACATAAAGGAGAATGGAGAAGACTAGTCAGAAATAGTGACCCCATATAAACATGGGTAAAGCTGTGGAAAAATAAGAAGAAGATTGTTCATTCCTAACCATGGGGGGGGGGGGAATCTGTTCTGGTTAAGTGAGGTCTTGCTTGGTTTGGTTTGTGTAAATATCCATAAATAAGGTGCACTGTGAAACAATAATTACCTGTACCTGAGATATTTCTGCCTATGCGCTTTGGTTGGAAGAATGGGATCTTGGACTAAATATTGGCAGTTATCCTCAGTGTTTACAATAACTCATTAAATGTGGTTTTGCCAAAAATTTAAAGGAATACAGTGTTATGATAGTTATTGAACCTGATTAGAGTTTACTACAAATTCCTTTATTCCTACCTATAAATGATGGTAGGTCTGTAAAGTACTGTAAATGGTAAGGTGGAATAATGGGGCAGGCATGTTTTATTCATGCAAGGTAATGCTGACCATATGCAGTCAGTTATGTATTGTTTCATGTTTGTCTTGTCAGATTTCACATATCCAGACCATTATCTGTTAGTTTCCATCTGCATACCATTAAGTTCTGTACAAAATTCATATACCTGTACTGTAACCCTAATATTTTTACTTCTGTTACATCTTGCTACAGCTGGAAGACTGAAAGTAATGTTTAAAATTAACATGCCAAATGTATTATGTTTATGGTTTTAATATGAGGATTTTCAATGAAAGTTATTTCTCTTCCACCTGTGCAACATGTAAACTACTGTTATTGGGCAGCATTGGTGGCAGAATCTCATGATTAATTATTTTGTGACATGTTTCTTCTCTAAAGCACCACCAGCACCTGTTTTTATGTATTTCCTGTGATTATTGGTTATCATACTGCATGGTAAAGCTTACTAGATATCTTGGTAATTTCATATTGGCAGTCCTGGATCAATTGCCAGTCCAATTAGAGTTATGTCTCTTTTGCTTGAGACCATATCTTGTCTTTAAGGCAGAGGGATTGTAATGAAGATGTGTGAATCAAGTGCATTGCCTTACTTTAAAGACATAATATTTGGAAGACTAAGGAAGGTGGGTGAGGATGACAGTGCTATTTTTTGGTTGCATTGGAAAAAAAGATTCTCAAGCCAAAAATTTGTTGAGTGATAAATAGTGGGGCCTCAGTGGAATTAAAAACATTTTCTAGGTCCTCCAACCAAAGTTCTTGCTCCAGCTGGAGATTAATGTGGCCTGGCCTATTACTAGTTCACACACTGCTTACACTTCACCAGCAAAAAATGAATAGCAATCCTGAAGCCATTTCATGCAAGTGGCTTTAAGATAACGCGATGCCTTTCTGTGGGACTCAACTAAAGTTCGCTTTGAATCAAATTTGTGCTGAGGAGTAGCGAATCTTGTGCTCTTTGTTGTGCATGCTTAAGAGTATCAGTGTCTTATGGTATGCTCTTCAGTAAGATGATTGGTTTAAATATTACTCATTTGGGGGCATGTGGATGTACGGTGGCAAAGGAAACAAGACTTGATTTGGAATGCAAGACTTATGTCCACAGATGGTAGAGTTGTTAAATGGGAAGATATAACAGTTTTGGCCCAGCTTGATCCCTCTTTAGGTATGCAAAAGAACAGAGCATATATGTTTACAGTATACAGGGTGGTCCTTAAATGACACTCCATTAGAAACTTGCCTGATGGTTTCATATGCGTGGTGGGGATGACTCTGTTAGATGATAAGGGCATGGATGTGGCAATAGGAGAAAATGATTAAGTGCACAGAAGATGCAGGGTAGACATTGATATTGGTAACTGAGCCAGCCCCACAGCACATAAGAAATTGCCCGGCAGGGTGGAAGAGGAGCATTATAATTATATGGGCCACCCTATGTATAGTGGGTAGCTAACTGCTTTTCCTTGTGTGGGTATAATTCTTCTATTTAAGTACTTCACGACACTGTGATATTAAGACACTCAGGTTAGTTTTTATTCCTGATAAAACTGC
The DNA here is from genome assembly GCF_032717465.1 of Coenobita brevimanus. Classification (NCBI taxonomy): domain Eukaryota; kingdom Metazoa; phylum Arthropoda; class Malacostraca; order Decapoda; family Coenobitidae; genus Coenobita; species Coenobita brevimanus. The sequence continues at coordinate 3,978,753 of NC_137030.1, read as the reverse complement.
AAGAATAAACACTAACTGTTGGGTCTTTATTTCCTTCGATATTGGTTTAACTCCTTCAGCTTGAGGATGTAATTTATTTTATTTTTGTTGTTGCTAGACTATTTTATTCAACTTGGAGGATCTCTTTTACTGCAGGGGTTAAGGATGTATCTAACCCTCCAGTTTGAAAGTGTCTCCCAAGCTGAATAAAATTAGAATTGTCTAAAGGTAACAGGAAAAAAGTATAGAAATACATCATCAGCTTGAAAAGGTTAATTTGACTTGCAGCTGTTGAACTGAAGTGGTACTGAGGTGTGTACTGTACGACTTATCTTCTATTTCTTCTCAGAGGAAGAAAAGTCAAGCAATGAAATTAGAAGTACAGTATGATAACCATTCATGTGATAGATTGGAATGTGTTCAGTATGGTTACATGTGTAATATATCCAGATACAGTTATTTAGTTTTCTGCTTACATACCAATAGCTTATTTATCTAACTGCATTGTTACCAGTTCACTAAAGTGCTATGTGTTTAATATGTGCATTGTTTACCACAAGTAATGTGAACATAAATTACTTCAAATTTATACACATTTTATGGTTTTATTCCTAGGATAAATGTCACCCGAGACTTAGAACAAAACTTTTATGACATTATGGTTTTATTCCTAGGATGAATGTTGCCCATGACTTAGAAAAAGTTTTATGATTTTATTCTTGATATAAATGTTGTCCAAGGCATAAAAATTTTTTATTGCTTCTATCAATACTTTTAAAACAGTATGTTAATCCCAGGGTAAATGTTGCCCAAGATCTAGAGCAAATATTTTATGCTGTTTATTAATTCTCACATTAAATCATGCCCAAGATATGTGCACTGCCTTCCAGCATCAAACTTCTCACTGACCCAGACATGAGACCAAACTTTAGGAACTTGTGCGAGGAGTTTCATGTCTTGTTGTTCTTGATTTGAGTCTTTGGTTGTGGATTCTGCACTTCATTTTTTTTTTTTTTAAGGTTATATATTTATTTTACATGCATTTTGTTATCTGAGATTTAGAGGTCACTGATGGGACTAAATGTTCACTGAGATTATGCATTTAGTCAGTAGATTATGCCATTATTATTATTTTATGAATCTTGAACCACTTCACATTGCTTTTTTCAGATTGTTTGAATAGACACAAATCTAGCAAAAACCAATGCGTACCATAAATGTATTTTGCGTGTACCATGTGAGGTCTTGTGAGTAGATCCATGGAAGTATATATTTTATTCAGATCTCGAAGAAAGAATTGTCTCACATATACCCTAATGCAAAAGATGACTTACTGCAAAATCGCCCGTAGCAAGATTATCAACTCACAATAACACGCATTCTGAAATTTCTGAACTTGTGGCTTATTCGTATAGACCTGAGGATTCTAGTTTGCCAGTCGAGGTTTTCGAATGTCAGTTTATGTATGTGTGGTGATTATTCCTTTGATACCTCTGGCAATTCCTGGCATCTGTGTGTGTATAGTAATGTAGTTTTATCTCACTGCAAGAATGGTCACCGAATGTTCCCAATATTCTGGACTGATGTTAATTTATTTTTTATACTGTATTTCACATACAAAACCCTTCTAAGTTTGGCATGCTAACTTTAGAACTATTAACAGGTATTTGTAAATCCTGAAGTTTCCTGTTAACTAAAATATATACCAGAAGATACTAGGAAAAGCCAAAAATATCGATGGAATTTTGGCCTCAAATGTACCTTAGAGTTCCTCAGCCTAGGTTACACTTAGGCTACATGAACTAAAGAATAAATATTGTATCTGCATCCTTCCTATCATTTAATGGCTTTCTCAGACACTTAATTCTATATTTGAAGGTATTTCCTTCGACCTGTCTGCTTGGAAATTAATGGAAAGAGTTCAGATATTTACATTTTTATTTAAAACTCAAGTAGGGGAGAGCTACAGTGACAAAGGAAAGTAAAAGAACAAATTATACCTTATTTACATAGAGCTACCTGAACATACCATCTAAAAGGTGATAGTCATTTAAGTCATAGTCTACTACTGAAAATAAGGCAACAGTAGTTTATTATTAGGTGAATGTCTATATTAGCCTTTTCTCCATGATGACATCTTTTTTTTAATTATTATTATTATTATTATTCTCGGTACCACTGGGTGATTTTATTCAGCTTATGAGAGACGTATTGAACCCGGACATTAAATACACCCTTCTTAACTCTTCAATACCAGACATCTCCCTTAAACCAAAAAAAAAAAAAACTTGTCTGTGGGTTGCTGGAAGAAAATAAAACTGCCAGATGTCTCTCATAAGTTGGAAAAAAGGAATCAGTGTAGCGAGACCAAAATAAAACAAGATGTCCTCTGGTTGAAGGGGATAATTTAATCAGCTGTATCTGCTAAGGCCATCTTAAATATACTGGAGGTTTTAAGTGGACAGGTCAGTAATTGATTTATATATGAACATCACCTTGCATATGGCATTTGTCAGTCATTCATTATAAGGTAGAAATAATATAAACTACATGTATTTGTACCAAAATCATTGTGAAATATATAAATAATTGCATAAATAAAGTGTTTGTTTTACATGAACAGTGTTTTAATGAAGAACAAATTCTTAGGTCATCATTAATACTCAGGCAAGACTAAGGCTTCTAGGACTAACTTAGCTGAATAAAATTGTGTGCTGTAAGCTAGAATAAGTACTTTAGGAGTGACCATGAGAGTTTATGTACAAAGAAGTCTCTGACACATATACCTCACATGCTTTAGCAGTAAGAAAAATCCCACCAAATACTGTACAGCATTTGTTTAGTTAGTTGCAAACAGAAGCTTTGTATTAGTTCCTGGAGTAGCTAGAGACATACCTGCAATACCTGTACATTGTATTTCACTGGAGTGGATGGTGGAGAGGGACATCTTCATGTGGTGACACATATATAACTGGACAAGTCCACTGCCCTATTAACATCCCCGCCACTAGTTCCCTGTCCCCCGAAAAGAGAATGGTGGACTGTAGGAAAAGCCTGCAGTCCATCATGTTCATGCATCAGATGAACCTGGGGCTACAACTACTTTATTGCACTGGGAGTGAAGGGCAAACTTGAAACATTCTGGGGCGAGATTCACCAACAAACATGTAGCCATTTCGCTTTTGTAGTTTTAATTTGCTTTTGGTGTAGGTAGTGGTGACCATCATCCACTCACTTGATGTAGTGCTGCCTACATCATCTTTCACTTTTATCATTATTATTCTGTGTCTACTCTCTTCGCTTCCTATTTCTCCCATCTTTCCTGTCACTTTTTTATTACTTTTCTTTCTGGTGGCTTTACATTGAGTGACAAGCTTAATGGTTTCCTGTAAGTCTGGAAACCATTTACAGTGCTGGATGGTCACCATATAACCAACCCATATGTGTTCCCTACATGACAATAAGTAGGTTGGCGGAGGGTTAGTGCCCCTCCCCGTAAAACAACTAACTCAAAGGCAACCAGCCACCCCTTACGGGATTATGGCATCTGGCTATAGACAGACGTATTTTCTGTTTTAAGTAAATGCAGATAAAGGTGATGGTATCTAGGGCTGGTGGCAGTACTGGCAAAGTAGAGGGAGAATGGCCATGTGTGATCTGCCACAAGGGTTCGGGAAGTAATTCCATCTTGTGAAGTGTCTGATAAATGGGTGCTTAAGAGATGTAGTGGTATTAGAGGTAGACTGCTAGATAATGCTGATTTCATGTGTGCAGTGTGTTGGAGAGAGCAGTTGGAGATTGTCAGGCGTGAAAGGACTGAGCTTGCTGGTGAGTCTCTCGAGTGTGTGGAAGAGTTCTGTTATTTGGGATACATGTTCTGTGCTGGAGATGGGGCTGGAGCCACTCTGGCTAGAGTGAGGAATTGTCAGAAGAAGTTCAGGGAGCTGTTGCCTCTCCTGACATTGAGAGGCTCTCCCTCTGTGCTAAGAGATCTTTGCATGCAGCATGTGTTAGTAGTGTAATGCTGTATGGTAGTGAGACTTGGGCTGTGAAGGGAGAGGATATTCGCTGGCTCAAACGTACAGAAATGATAATGATTGGGTGGATGTCCAGTGTGTCCCTAAATGTAAGGCCTGGGGGGGGGGGGGCTGGGTTCACGATCGATGAGTTGAGGAGTAGGATGGGACTAGAGTGTATTGGTGTTGTGATGAGGAGGTAGATTGAGATGTTTTGGGCATGTGGAGAGGATGAGGGATGATAACTGAGTGCAGAAAATAAGTGTTAATGTTAGGGGTGAGGCTGCAAGAGGTAGACCGAAAAAGACCTGGGACGAGGTCATTGAGTTTGACCTCGGGGATAAGGGACTGAATAGGGAAGCTGCCAGAGATTGAGCAGCATGGAGACTGGAGAACCACCATTAGGTGACCAAGCCAACACATGCAAGCATGTTGGAGCCTCAAAAACGATCGAATGAACGACTAAGCTGCCACTGGATGCTTTTATTCAATGATCTGATTCAGCTCTAGTACTATGAGAGTGAAGGGGAGGCCGAGGATGAGATGGGGGTGATGGCGTGGTGAAGTATATGAGAAGGGTGTGTGAGGTGGGGGGAGGGCAGCGAAATGGAAGGGGACAGGGCGACATGGAGGCGATTTGTTTGTGGCCACCTCTTATGGGATTAAGGTGTATGGCAATCTATATACAGTACTGTATATATATATATATATATATATATATATAAAAGAGCCGCATTGTTTGTTTGTCCTTCCATCACACCCAACCCAAGGGCAAGTGACCCGCAGACCCATATATATTCTGAATCGGTGACCCAAGGATGGTTTTAGGGGGGTCAAAATTCAGATTGGGTCATTTGAGGTCACTGGTAGTGTTTGCCCTTTTGGCCTGGGCAATGCCGGGTACCCCTGTAGCCCAATTTTTGGCATGGAGACTCACATGACCTCCAGTTCAGACATAGGCAATGTGAGGTTGACCGAGGTCATTTGAGGTCACCGGTAATACACTCAAACGTCTGGACCCAGCAGTCCAATTTTTGGCTTGGAGACTCACATGACCTCCAGTTCAGACATAAGCTATGCGAGGTTGACCTCCGAAGTCATTTGAGGTCACTGGTAAGAGTAAACAAGTGCCCACATACGTGCAATAGTCTGCGAATGCTGAAATAGACAGTTCCTGGGCCTCTTATAATCCCTTCAAATGAATAGGAGGTACAGTGCATGGTGTTTCTGGAGTAGAAAGACTGAACTATAACCAATAGGATGTTTGCTTTTTTTTTTTTTTTTTTTTTTTTCCCGGGGAACGCCAGGTATTCCAACTAGTAAATGGGGGGGGGGGGCCTCAGTGGTAGAGTGCCGAACACGAGATCTTGCTCGGAGGAATAATCTATCCTGCTATATAGTAAACAGATAATAATAATGACAGTATATGGAAAGGCCGCGTCCGTTTGGTAAATAATAAAAAAAGACCTAGAGATTACTGGTTCAAGGACTCCCTCTCCGACATTATCTATCTATCTATCTATTGCCAGATGCCTCAACCCCGTTTGGGGTGACCACAAACAAATCGCCTCCAAGTCGCCCTGGCCCCCGCCGTTTCACTGCCCTGCTCCCAACTCACACTCCCCTCTCTCATATACCTCTCCACCCCATCCCTCCATCTCATCCTCGGCCTCCCCCTCCCTCTTCCCCTCTCCATCTCACTCACATAAACTCTCTTCGTCAGTCTTTCACCCTCCATCCTCTCCACATGGCCAGACCACCTCAGTGTGTTCCTTATAACGCTTCCTATCACATCCACACCACAACGCTCCTTTATATCCTCATTCGTCAGCCTGTCTCTCCATGTGACTCCACAGGCTTCTCTTAAATAACTCATTTCCACTGCTCTCACTCTTGACTTGTGTCCTTCCAACAACGTCCAAGCTTCACTTCCATACGTTAGAGTTGGTATCACAATACTGTCATGTAGTAACTTTTTCACTTCCATGCTCACTTCCCTGTTTCTTATCACTGCTTTCAAAGAACCAGCAACCTTTCTTCCCTGCTGTACCCTTTCAAGCACTTCACCCTCCAAACCTCCATCCTTACTCATCACACTACCCAAGTACTTAAACGTACTCACATTTTCCAATTCCTCACCATCCAACCTCGCTGTACATTCACTGACTTCACCTCTCTCAAAGACCATCACTTTACTCTCCCCTACATTCACCTTTAGATTCCGTTTCTTACACAGTCTCCCAAACTCATCCACCAAGCCTTGCAGCTCCCCTTCGTCTTCACTCAACAACACAGTATATCTGCAAACAACAGTACAGGGAGTTTCCAAACACTATCCTCTCTCACCAGGGCCACTCCAACATCCACTACCCTACCTTGTACCTCTTTTATTACCCCATCCATGTACAGATTGAACAACCATGGAGACATGACACATTCCTGTTTCAACCCAACTTTCAAAGAGAAAAATTCACTTAGTTCACCATCTACACGCACTGCAGCCTTCGCACCATCGTACATACTCTTCACAGCATTCAACAACTTCCCATCTACTCCATATATTCTTAACACTTCCCACAATCCTTGTCTATCCACCCTGTCATATGCTTTCTCCAAATCCATGAAAGCCGCATACAACTTCTTTCCCTTCTCTAGAAACTTTTCCACTAAAGATCTAAGAATGAATATCTGATCTACACAACCTCTTCCCTTCCTAAAGCCTCCCTGTTCTTCTCCAACTAATTTTTCTGTTCTTTCTCTAACTCTGTCAATAAGTATCCTACCATACACTTTTCCTATTACACTAAGAAGACAAATGCCCCTATGATTACCACACACTTCTTTTTCCCCTTTTCCTTTGTACAAGAGAATACCTGACTTCCAATCCTCCGGGACTCTACCTTCCTCCCAGGCCAATCTGCACATCTTCCACATCCATTCTACTACTATCTCTCCCCCATGCTTCAGCATTTCACCACACACTCCATCAATTCCTGGGGCTTTCCCCGATTTAACTTTCTTCATTATTGCTTCCACAACTTCTATCCTACTGATTTCTTCCTGTCTTCTCACCTCCCTCCTTCTCCCAGCCACTTATACTCGCATTACTTCAATCCTCTATGTTCAACAATTCCTTAAAGTGTTCTCTCCATCTGCTCACTTTTTCTCCCTTCTCGACTAGTAATCTACCATTTTTATCTTTCACTCCCCTGCTAACTTCACTTCCACCCTGTCTTACTCTTTTCACCTCTTTCCAGAACATTTTCTTACAGTCCCTCCACATTACACTCAAATTCCTTCCAAATTCCTCATCCACTCTTCTTACTCTCTCTTGCTAATCTTTTCACCTCTCTCTTTCTACATATAACTCTTCCGCCTCTCAACTTCTTCCACGCCCTTATTTCTCATCCATTCATTGTATGCTTTCTTCTTTTGTGCCACAGCCTGTCTCACCTCTTCAGTCCACCACGCTGTTTCTTGCAGCCCCCTCCGTCTTCTCTTCCTTCCACACACCACATCACATGCTGCACATAATGTATTTCTTCTGTAAATATCCTTCACACACCTTCCACGTCCCCCATCTGCTCCAACTCATATTTGCCCAATCGTTCCTCCACTTCTCTCTTATACTCTGCCTTTTTCTCATCCTCTTGTAACCATTCCACTCTCCTTGCAACTACTCCTTCCTCTCGTCTTTCCCTTCTTCTATTCCTCCATCTTACTTGAATCCTAATTCTGGCCACCACCAAGTCGTGGTCCGACATTATGTGGGTAGTATATTCTGCTAGACCACCACACGTCCCTTTGATGGCAACCACCAAGTGAGTGGATGGTGGGCGGGTGGCCGAGCATTCGCCGTCCCCTCACCACAGAATAATAAGGCTCTATTCATGTATCGCGAATCTATGGCAACTTCATGGCAACGACAAGTATTGAGCTAAGGAACAAATATCTCGCCTTGGACTAATGAGAGTTACAAGGGCTACGTTTGTATATAATTATTTTACCATTTGGTGTTATAGTGTGTTAGCTGTTGGCTGTAAGAAAATTACAACCAGAATTGTTACGAAAGAGGGACAGTCCTTTGTTGAAGATAAGTCAGTCAGCGGATGTGACGTCATAGGAAGCAAGAGAAAGGAAAACAAACTCAGTGTTGCGTTAATATCTCTCCAATTTTTCGTATTAACAACATGGCGAGAAGAAGAGAGTACTCCTACATCAGCCCTTGCATCAAATGGACCCTATTCTTCTTTAACTTCATATTTTGGGTAAGCTTTGTAAAATGTGGAATATGAAATATAAAATTTTAGGGTGTGTTATTTCCAGGAATGTTACAATGGCTTGTTCATTTACAATAATAGATCACCACTCTTGCATTTTGTTAACATGAAGTCGGTATGGAAGAGTTGTTGTGATGAAAACTCGTTGTATTAAGTATAAAGAAAATTGTGATAGCCTGGTAGGCCCAGGGCCAGTTAAACAGCATCTGCAACAGTTTTTGGTAAGAATTTAGTTGTAACCAAATAACATTTCTCATGTGAAGCATGTTTTTTTGCTGTATTTTGATGTGTGTAGTTCAGATCTAGGTATAACTTTAGAAGTAACCAACGTTACCAATTTTCATTATATTACGCCCCTGAACTATTCTAACTAAGACTTACCCTTTAAGCCTAGTTTCAATTGGGGGAGCAAATTTTGTAGGGATAGTGATATAGTGACTTAGGTTAGGCTGTCGCTCAGTAACGGATGAATGTTGCGCCATATTGGCTGGTGCAGGCGTGTGCATTCGGTCTATGTCAGGCTCTAGATCAGGCCTAGGTTAGGTTAGGTTAGTTTGGGTTAGTTTAATGCAAAATAGTGTATTTTTAATTAATCTTGATCTTGATTTTGGGGGATAAACCCACTTTTGGAAATCTTACTCAAAATTCCATAAGGGGGATTTTCCCCCCAAAATGAGGGTCAAAACTAATTAAAGCACAGTATTTTGCATTGGAAACCATAAAAAAAATAATAAAAGAAAACGTTGGTTACTTCTAAAAATTTACCCAGATCTAATCCATCCTGGTAAAGATACAGATTATTGAGGAAATAATCATGACACCATTGCAATTTTGGCATGAGATGTATGGGAGTTCCCAGATTTTATAAAAAATTTTTATTTATTTTGTTATGTTGTCTAATCAGCGCAGTTTATCCTTACGTCCTATGGATATTAGTCTTATATAGGTTAAATGTTATCCATCATAGATTTAGGACAGTCCCCAGTCAGCTTGGTTAATACTTTGATTAGCCAGTGATAGCCCTTGAAGTTGTTATGTAACTGTAAAAAAATATTCACACAATTTATGGTAATTTGAGGCAGTCACAAGCTGTACATGTCTGTCTTTAAGCTGAAAATAAGTCTTACTATGGCTGGGTTCTATGGTGCATGTAGTTTGACCCCATATGAGGTAGTGCTGTTGGCTTATCAAAATACAGGATTTAGGTCAGCATTAACTTTTCTCATCAGTAAGATGAATGTTTTATTTCCCTCCAGAATCCCTTGGAGGGGGGGAGGTATATTGGGCAAGCCCCTCAGGAAGTTCAGCAATGTGAGGTTAAGTTGAACCAGATATGGTTTGATGATGTTAAACTAAGGCGTAAAATTGCCAGTCAGTATAGTTGTCTCTTTTTCTTTATGTGCAGTCTGGTTTGAATAGATAAGGTAAGATTAATGTTTTGAGGTTCTGGGAACAAAGCCGCTGAGTTGGGATAGATGTAGCTAGGTGCAGTTAAAACAATTTTTTTCTGATGTTTTTGGTGCTGTAAGCAATTCATGTGATTTAAATCATCATTGTTCAGAGGAAATGCTTCTTTCCTTGCATTTACCCCACCCAAAACCCTGCATTCCCACAGGTCCTCATTGTGAAGGGTGGAAGTAAAGCAGGAAGAAATGAGAGTCAGAATTAAATGAATCACATCATCTATTCACTCACTTGATGTAATGCTGCCTACATCTTCCTTCACCTTTATCATTCTTTTTCTTTGTACCTTCCTTTCTTCCGATTTTTTCCATCTTTCCCGTCACTTTCTATTACTCTTTTACCTTTTCAAGAGGCTTTACTTTGAGTGACAAGCCTAATAATTTCCTGCAGACTGGTTGGTAACCATATAACCAACCCATACGTGTACCTTATATGTCAGCAGCTGGGTTGGTGGAGGGTCAGTGCCCCTCTCCATAAAATAACTAACTAAAAGTCAAACACCCACCCTTTATGGGACTGTGGCATCTGGCCATAGATGGTAGACAGATAGACATTGAAAGAAAATGTTTTATTAACAAAGTTCATGTTTGCCGGAAAATAAAAATTTACTGAGCTCCCTCTTACATGTGTTGAATGGTAAGACTTAAATTTCGTCATAAGGTAAGTCTATGATGATGCCCAAATTCTCCAGAAATAACTAAGAGTAGGACCAAATTATATATATTTTGTGCAGTGTTTGTGGTAAGTGGGTACATAAGAGATGTATTAGAGGTTGGCTGCAAAATAATGCTGATATTGAGTGTGCAGCATGTAATGGAGAGCAGCCTGTACAGAAGCAGAGAGGCAGGAGAGGATTAATTTTGCTGAAAAGTCTCTTGAGCTTGTGGAGGAGTTTTGTTATTTGGAGGACATGATATGTACTGGAGGTGGAGCTGAAGTTCGCATAGTGACAAGGATAAGGAGTGGTTGGAAGTAGTTCAGAGAGCATTTGCTCCACCTGACATTGAGAGGGCTCTTCCTTTATGCTCACATAGGGAACTTTATGTACTGCTTGTGTTAGGAGTTCAATATTGTACAATAGTAAGACTTTAACAATACAGGAGGAGGATATTCATGGGCTCAAATGTACAGAGGTGAGAATTGTTAGGTGGATGTGTATTGCTTCCTTGAATTACTGGTCTGAGGGGGTTTGGATCACGACTGAAGAGCTGAGAGGAAAGATGAGAATATATTAGTGTTGTGATAGATTGAAATGGTTGGGCATGTGGAGAGGATGGAGGATGATACCTGGGGGGTAGAGGATGAGAGGAATTAATGGTGAGGGTTGAGCTGGGAGAGGTAAACAAAAAAGACCTGGGATGAGGTCACAGAGTGTGACCTGAGGGTTTGGGGACTGAATAGAGAGTCTGCTAGAGATTGAGCAGTGTGGAGAGCCACCTTTAAGTGACCAAGGCTGATGCATGCATGCATTTTGGAGTCTGTATAAATGAACAAATAAATGATAGGACTGAAGAACATTGTTTTTATAGTGAGTTGGATTTGTTAGACATGGTGTATGTGTGAAAACTGATGAGGTTCTATAGTTAGTAGCATCAGAATTACACATCCACAACTTTCTAAGCCTAGTACGTTGATAATGGTATGAAAATCCCACCATCATCTGAACCTCTTCTTGTTCCATAAGAATTGGATGAGGAAGAGTCCAGAAAACAAGAAAAGAGATCGTACAATAGAGGGAGAACTACTAAGAGCATGCCCAGTGAAATGACTGAACACCCAATCACTCACCATTCAAATCCCTGGAATCCTGGTTTTACCTGACAAGCTTATACCGTAGTTCTTTTATCTTAACATGGCCCAGGTTTTTGTTCTTTCCCAGCTTAATTTGTGTAGCTCAGTGACAGATGGAGACAATACTGTGGCTCTACACTTCATGACTATCATCATGATCTAGTATTAACCTCTTGCTATGACGTAGCATTCAAGATGAAGAGAACAATTTTAGGCCAGGTTAGAGTAAAAAAAGTTAAATTCAGCTGCTTATCTGCAGGTCGTTTTTAGTACTTTTCCTTATAACTGTGCTTCACTTTCCAACCAGATAAAAGAAAGTTAAAAAGTTCAGGATTACCTACATGTCAACAAGTAGGTTGGCAGAGGGTTAGTGCCCCTCCCTGTAAAACAACTAAGCCAAGGGTGAACAGCCACCCCGTATGGGCATATGGTGTCTGGCTATAGGTGGGTAGACAGAAAAAAAGGGTGCCAGACCCTTGTCATGTTCTTCTCCTTACAGGTACAATTCATCCATTTAACTCGATCTGTCATATCCCCAGCCTAATCACCCTCCTTACTCTGCTTTGCCTTCTTATGCATTCCATTACCATATCCATCCACATTCTTCAAACTCAGTGCAAGACTATACCCTTGTCGCCACCATGCATTCATTCTCTCCACATGTTCATACCATCTAAGTTTGCCTACATACATTCTGTGCACATAAATACATTTTTAAGAAATGTACAACAGAAGTAGCCTCAGAAATGACAACTTATAATGATAAGTTACTGTATACAACACTGTATACTTGTGTCTTATTCTCTTATATAGCTGTTTGCAGTGCTGATCATAGCTGTTGGTCAGTACTGAGTTGTCATCACCTCATATACACATATCATTCTTAACCCTCTCCTGTCGGGGTGCTTGTAAAAAATGGCTGTGGCGCATGACTTTATCTTAAGCGTTGTGCAAACAATCACGTAGAGATGCTTTACTACTACCACTCATAGAATAGTTGCTGTTTATTGTAGAGAGCTCAATTTGGTCTCATTTTGAAGCTTAGTACTATAATTGTACTTTATCATATTATGTTCAAAAAAGCAATATTCGCATAATAAAAAAAAAAAAAAAAAAAAAATAGAATTTAGCCAACATGCAAAAAATTTACTTAAAAAAAAAAAAAAAAAAAAAAATATATATATATATATATATATATATATTTATAAGGTTGAATCATATTTTTTTGCTCCAGAAAGTAGCTGAATACAATGTAAATTTCCTTTCCAGTGATATATAATTTTTTGTACCAGTATTTAGAGCAATAATCTATCCATCCATCACCCAATCCTATGCCCCATGAGGAGTGTAGGAGCCCGGGGCTAGGCAAGTTGGTCCTGACATTTAAAAATGAGAGTGACCAGCCTCACTCATCCCTGAGTGGCACAACTTGAGCAATAAACCCCGACCACCCCTTGGATATAAACCTTCACCGGCTCAATCTGATTGGAGTGCCGTAATTACCAACTAAACCACCAGGCGCCAAAATTTGGTTATGTGGTTACCACCTAGCGTAGTAAATGGTTTCCTGGTGCACAGGAAACCGTTTGGCTTGTCACTCAGTGTAGAGTCACCCACAGGCAGAAGGAAGAGGAAATAATGAGGGAAAAAAAGACAGATGAGGGAGTGTAATAATTCTGCAGAAAAATAAAAATGAACAGGAACATATTCGGATTTTGGCTTTTGCTATCATCCAAACGTCTGAGCCTCAGAAGCCGATGAGGGTCAAAGCTGTAATCGGTACATGAAAGGGTTAATTGTCCCCCATTGCTGTGTTGAAATGCTGGTCATAGCCTTTGGTCTCTATGGCCTGATTTTCATGGCAGTTTTTCTGTAATTAGCACTGAATCTAATAGCTAAAGAAATTAAGAGATGACTTACAACAAAAACTACGTTACTTTATTGTACCGGTATTCCTCACAGGCATTTGAATGATATGGTTATCAGTCTGTGTGGAGCCACCTTCACAGCTTGGAATCTCCACAGCAATTTCTTGGAATTTATGTATTTGACGGGAGGGGAGGGGGAATTATAATGAAGTCTTACCATATTTTATTCTCTCTCAGGTATTTGGGATGCTAATCATGGCCATTGGTCTGTACGGAGTCATCTTCACAGCCCAGGACCTCCATGGACTACAGTCGGTGGAGATCGCATACATTGTGTTGACAGATCTGTCTGGGGTTTTGGTGGCCCTTGGGAGCATCATCTTCATTGTGTCATTTGCTGGGTGTGTTGGGGCACTGAGGGAGAACCTGTGTCTTCTAAAGCTGGTAGGAAGGTGGTTTGTGTTGGCTGACAGGTTGATCTGGCACCAAAACCCATGCTTACTCAAGTCGTTAAAGTAGGTTTGATTAAGTTAAGTAAGTAAGACAAAAGTTATAGGAGTGGATTGAATTTGGGGCCAGATCAACCCAGAAACCTTTCTTTATGGTTAACCTTTCAGCAAAAGGATGTCTTTTTTTTTGTGTGTAAATGACTGTGTGGTTGATTTTACTAGGCACACCGTTAATAGTTTTACCACCATTGTACTTCTGTATTCTTGTTTTTGGATCTAATGTCACTACATCCGTAGGTGGTGAAAGTAGATTATTATGATGATGACTTTCAGCATGATATGATTTCAAATTTAGTGGCATGTCCTCTCAGTTGTAAATATATTATCATGTATCTACCAGGTTGTAATAGGAAGTCTTAAGTGGAGCATAACATTCCATAATGGTAAATTGTCTGAACCTATTGAAAAGATTTAACTTCTTGAGAGGTACAGTAGCTCAGTCTGTAGAGAGGTGACCTGCAGTCCTACCAGACCCAGGTTCAAATCCCTGCTGGGGCAGGGAACAGTTTAAGGATGTGAATTTAATAAAAGCAGGCTTTACTGATCTACCAGAAGACCCACTGACATATAAAAATATCCCCGCTAATACCAGTACACCAGTCCTGTGTGAGACAGCCCTAGCATGTATTTAAAATGAACGATGAGTGTTAGCTCCGAAGTGGTGACATGTAGAGGTGTATGGTATGTAGGAGGACTACTGGGCCTTAGGAGCAAGCTGTGAAGCCTATGCCCAGAGTCAGACACATTAAGGGGAAAAAAAAAAATGCATGTTTTAAAAAATTGATGAACACAATGCCTGTGTTCATTCTTGCCAAAACTGCATAACTGATGTATAATTGAAGTTCATTGTAGTTATTTTTTGCCTCCCAACCCATCTCTGACCAACCCTGCACAAATCAATGACCATCAAACAATAATAAGTACAGTAGTTTCTTAATCCAGGTGTCCCTTAGGGTGTTAATTTCAAGCCAACATTCCAGTAGCGTAGTTCTTGTACAGTTATTGCTTTCCTCTTCCCAGTTTCAGATCCTGCATAACACACTTACTAGTGGGAACCATATACACTGTACTGCTCTGGGTGTTAACCAAGCAACCAACAAATCAGTTTCTCGTAATGTAATGGAATTAAAGCACAGGAACTGAATGTGGTTCATATGAGTTTAAATACAAGGGATGGTTGGGGTTTATTGCTCACATGATGCCACTCAGGGTTAAGTGACTGACCACTCCCACCTTAAGTGAGTGAACTGAGTAGCTTTACTCCAGGCCTCGTACATTTCTGATGGGACAATAAAGGATTGAGTGATGGACAGGTAGATGGATGTAGCATGATGATGATGGTGGTGGTGGTGGTGGTGAGAATTTACATATTCTTTGTGTTTTCTTATTTTGCCAGTATTTCTGGAGCCTGACTATCTTCCTAATTGCTGAGTTGCTGGTTGCCATTGCCTGCATAGTATTTCCATGGAAGTCCCGAGAGATAATTGAGAGTGTTCTGTCCAAGCAGCTCATTGTGGAGTACTGGGAGAGCACAAACAGACAGAACTTTGTGGACTTCCTACAAAGTGAGGTAGGTTGAGGTAACACTGAACACTGTAGAAGAGAAAGTGTAGATTGTGAATGAGGTATAAGTACTGTATTCATTAATTTATGTATAATAACTGTGTCAGGTTACCTTACATGGAGAGTCACAACACAGAAATTTTGAGAGGGCTTGCAGAATGAGGTAGGTAGAGGTAACACTGAATACTGAAAAAGAGGTACTGTACTATCCTGGTGATCCTGGTTATATGACAGGGAGTGTGTTCCAGTATATCACAGCATTTTCTGTATAAATTTGCTATAAAATTTGGGGAACTAGCAGATCATCTTTATAGGTACTGATGAAACCTTTAAGTGGCAGTACTGTATTCCTTTAATTATCAGACGAATTAACAGGAAGAAAAAAAAAAAGAACATAAAAAAAGGGTAACATATAACAAGGACTTGCTTTACATGTCTGGGATTTAATAAATAATATCACAGCAGTGTATGTATATGTAAGTGGTATAGAACTGTAAGCTGGAGGAAACTAGTAGTTAAGCATTGGAAGTTTGGTATTGTAGTCAGTTTTATGTAATTTATCTTGGACTTAATAGCAGAAAACACCAAAAATGTGACTTGGATTGAGGACTTAATATTTTGCAAGTGTTATGTTGAAGTGATGTTGTGAACTACAGGGATAGGCAGAACACACTGAACTTTGTTGCCGTCTTACATTTTGGGATAAGCTGATGTAACAATGTCTATCTATCTATCTATTGCCAGACGCCTCAATCCCGTTTGGGGTGGCCACAAACAAATCGCCTCCAAGTCGCCCTGTCCCCCGCCATTTCACTGCCCTGCTCCCAACTCACACCCCCCTCTCTCATATACCTCTCCACCCCATCCCTCCATCTCATCCTCGGTCTCCCCCTCCCTCTTCCACCCTCCACCTCACTCACATACACTCTCTTCGTCAATCTTTCACCCTCCATCCTCTCCACATGGCCAAACCACCTCAGTGTGTTCCTCACAACGCTTCCTGTCACATCCACATCCACACCACAACGCTCCTTTACATCCTCATTCGTCAGCCTGTCTCTCCACGTGACTCCACAGGCTCCTCTTAAATAACTCATTTCCACTGCTCTCACTCTTGACTTGTGTCCTTCCAACAATGTCCAAGCTTCACTTCCGTACGTTAGAGTTGGTATCACAATACTGTCATGTAGTAACTTTTTTACTTCCATGCTCACTTCCCTGTTTCTTATCACTGCTTTTAAGGAACCAGCAACCTTTCTTCCCTGCTGTACCCTTTCAAGCACTTCACCCTCCAAACCTCCATCCTTACTCATCACACTACCCAAATACTTAAACGTACTCACATTTTCCAATTCCTCACCATCCAACCTCGCTGTACATTCACTGACTTCACCTCTCTCAGAGACCATCACTTTACTCTTCCCTACATTCACCTTTAGGTTCCGTTTCTTACACACTCTCTCAAACTCATCCACCAAGCCTTGCAGCTCCCCTTCGTCTTCACTCAACAACACAGTATCATCTGCAAACAACAGTACAGGGAGTTTCCAAACACTATCCTCTCTCACCAGGGCCACTCCAACATCCACTACCCTACCTTGTACCTCTTTTATTACCCCATCCATGTACAGATTGAACAACCATGGAGACATGACACATCCCTGTTTCAAACCAACTTTCACAGAGAAAAATTCACTTAGTTCACCATCCACACGCACTGCAGCCTTCGCACCATCGTACATACTCTTCACAGCATTCAACAACTTCCCATCTACTCCATATATTCTTAACACTTTCCACAATCCTTGTCTATCCACCCTGTCATATGCTTTCTCCAAATCCATGAAAGCCGCATACAACTTCTTTCCCTTCTCTAGAAACTTTTCCACTAAAGATCTAAGAATGAATATCTGATCTACACAACCTCTTCCCTTCCTAAAGCCTCCCTGTTCTTCTCCAACTAATTTCTCTGTTCTTTCTCTAACTCTGTCTATAAGTAACCTACCATACACTTTTCCTATTATACTAAGAAGACAAATGCCCCTATGATTACCACACACTTCTTTTTCCCCTTTTCCTTTGTACAAGGGAATAATTATACCTGACTTCCAATCCTCCGGGACTCTACCTTCCTCCCAGGCCAATCTGCACATCTTCCACATCCATTCTACTACTATCTCTCCCCCATGCTTCAGCATTTCACCACACACTCCATCAATTCCTGGGGCTTTCCCCGATTTAACTTTCTTCATTGCTTCCACAACTTCCATCCTACTGATTTCTTCCTGTCTTCTCACCTCCCTCCTTCTCCCAGCCATTCCCCAGCCACTTATACTCGCATTACTTCCATCCTCCACGTTCAACAATTCCTTAAAGTGTTCTCTCCATCTGCTCACTTTTTCTCCCTTCTCCACTAGTAATCTACCATTTTTATCTTTCACTCCCCTGCTGACTTCACTTCCACCCTGTCTTACTCTTTTCACTTCTCTCCAGAACATTTTCTTACAGTCCCTCCACTTTACACTCAAATTCCTTCCAAATTCCTCATCCACTCTCTTCTTACTCTCTCTTACTAATCTTTTCACCTCTCTCTTCCTTTCCACATATAACTCTCTCTTCCGCCTCTCAACTTCTTCCACGCCCCTATTTCTCATCCATTCATTGTATGCTTTCTTCTTTTGTGCCACAGCCTGTTTCACCTCTTCAGTCCACCACGCTGTTCCTTGCACCCTCCTCCGTCTTCTCTTCCTTCCACACACCACATCACATGCTGCACATATTTCTTCTGTAAATATCTTACACACACCTTCCACGTCTCCCATCTGCTCCAATTCATATTTGCCCAATCGTTCCTCCACTTCTCTCTTATACTCTGCCTTTTTCTCATCCTCTTGTAACCTTTCCACTCTCCTTGCAACTACTCCTTCCTCTCGTCTTTCCCTTCTTCTATTCCTCCATCTTACTTGCAACCTAATTCTGGCCACCACCAAGTAGTGGTCAGAAAGTCCACTCCCCAACCTCTATACACTCTTGCATCCTTTACACATCTTCGCATCCTTTCATCCACACACACATAATCAATCATTGCCTTCCTTTCATTCAGTTCACCACCCACCCTTCTCATCACTCGCCATGTATACCTGTGGATCATTTTATGCCTGAAGAGGGTATTGGCTATTACCAACCCCCTCCCAGCACAAATGTCCACTAGCGCACTCCCATTCTCATCTATCTCAGCAGGCACACCCCACTCACCAACTATTCCATCCACCTTCACATTACCAACTTTACCATTCATATCACCAATCAAAAACACTCTCTCACGCCTTCCAAACTTTTCCATGCACACTTCCACATTTGTCCAGAACTCTTCTCTCACTCTTCTAGCACGATCTTGCGTTGGCGCATACACACACACAATCGCCCACATTTGTATTCCAACTTTCAACTTTACCCACACAATCCTTGACCCAACTGATCCATACTGTCTTATGCTCTTCTTCCATCTTTTACTCACAACTATACACACTCCTTCCTTTGCCCTCTCATTCTCATCTACTCCTGCACATATACCCCATCCATACTCCCATTCTCTCACACTTTCTCCTCTCCATTTTGTTTCAGTTATTCCACATACATCCACTTTCGCATCCTCAAGCACCTGGACAATCTCTCTCTCTTTCACCTCATCATTCGCTCCTCTTACATTCCATGTACACATTACCAAGTCCTTTGTCCGGTCCTGGGTCGTCAACGTTTGGTCAGTCCTTGTCCGAGGCTTCTTGTTTGTTTTTTTAGTTAGTTGTTTTCCGGGGAGGGGCACTAACCCTCTGCCAACCCTTTTAGTCGCCTTTTACGACAAGCAGGGATACTGGGGGAGTATTCTTGAAAACCCCCCTACCCCCAGGGGGTACTCTGTAAAAATGAGAGTGTAAATTAATTGTCATAAAAAATTTATTGCCCCAAATATAGCACGCCCTCATTTTACGATGATGATGCTTTTAAAAAATCCATTGGATAATGATTTATCATATGTCAAGTTCATTATAACATGGGATCAGTGGGGATAAATTTTGGACGAAGGGTCACCTATCCAAGAAAGTCAAAAAACAAGTTTCCTACTTGGCTAAAAAGGTTACCGGTATTATTAGTTCACTTCACTGCACCTCGCTTGCTGCTTACCACCAAAATGTATAAAATTAAGTTTCCAACTCACCCAAACTGATAGTTATTTCACTTCAGTGCACTTCATTTGCTACATTAACTCCAACACTATGGAACTGTTCCATCACTGACACTAATCCACCCAAGAGTGATGAGTGCAGAAGCTATCTTTGAACAAACAAATAACTGTAGGCTTGCATGAGAACAATCATGTAAATGAAAATAGTGATTGTATATTGACCAGTGAGGCTTCATGCAGAATCATAATGATCCTACAG
Organism: Coenobita brevimanus; assembly: GCF_032717465.1. NCBI lineage: Eukaryota > Metazoa > Arthropoda > Malacostraca > Decapoda > Coenobitidae > Coenobita > Coenobita brevimanus. Next base: position 3,958,841 of record NC_137030.1, on the reverse strand, counting down.
TAGACCCTTAATTTGCATATGTGGCCAGCTGATTGAATGTAAGCAGACCATTTCACATCCCATAATTTTAGCTGTGTTGATTTACAGCCATTTGTTTTAGTGGTAGGTGGCGGCACTCACCATCCAGTCACATGATGAAGTGCTGCTCTCGGGTGACTGCCTGTTCCTCTCTTCCTTCTTTCCTTCCTTCCTTCCTCTTCAGTCTTTCTTTCCTTCCTTCTTCCTTCTTCCACATGTCTGTGGGTGATTCTGCATTGAGTGACAAGCCATATGGTTTCTTGTACACCAGGAAAGCATTTACTACACTTGGTGGTAACCATATAACCAAGATATGGCGCTTGGTGGTGCTCTGACCAGATTGAGCCTGTGTAGGTTTTTCTCCAGGGGGTGGTTGGGGTTTATTGCTGACATAATGCCACTCAGGGATGAGAGAGGCTGGTTACTCTCATCTTAAATGTCAGGACCAACTTGCCTAGCCCTGGGCTCGTACACACCTCATGGGGCAATGCAGGATTGGATGACGATGATGGTGTTTTAACAAATACTTAGTTGAAATAAGAAAAAGTACATAGTGAGTGGTGGTAAAGAAGTGAGGGAGATGGGAGGTAGGCAGCAAGCAGTGTGTGTATGTATTCATGTACGGTGCTGTATACTGTACAGTATATACTGTATATGTGTGCAACCAGCTGATCAAGAGTAAACAGACCATTTCATTCTCATAATTTTAGCCGTGTTGAATTATGACCATTTGTTTTAGCAATATCTTACAAAATGAGTGTTTTGTTTATTCTGGATGAGGTGAATGTGTGTCTAAGTGGTCTGACAATGTAACTTCTTTGGGGGGAGGGGGATGGCTGCAAATGGGAGACAACTTCTGGGATTTTCCCCAAGGAAACTCCCCCCTCCCCCTCCCCTCAACGTTTATTGTGCCAGGTTAGGATTTATCTTTCCTTGCAAAACGTGTTTAGAACAAATCGGTCTAGCGTAAATTGAGGGTTTACTGTACACACAACTCTCTTGATTTCTTGCAGACTGAAATAGGTTGATGTAACATTGAGCACTGTGGGAGAGATTATGTATCAGTAAATAAATTGTTAACTTCTCAATGGAATGTCAAACAGAGATCTGGAATACAAAGAACTTTGATAGTTGATGATGATGCTGTTGGTAACAAATAATTACCTTTTTGATGATGATGTTGATGCATTTATGTCTTTATTCCATCCAATCTTTTCCACACACTGGCAGTTTGAATGTTGCGGCATCACAGCAGATGGTTACCAGGACTGGGAGGCCAACGAATACTTCAACTGCTCAGAAAGCAACCAAAGTGTGCAGAGGTGTGGGGTTCCAGCCTCATGCTGTATCAAGAGAATAAATATGGTGGGTGTGATGGGATGAGAGAGAGAGAGAGAGAGAGAGAGAGAGAGAGAGAGAGAGAGAGAGAGAGAGCAAATGTGACTGTCGAAAAAAAAAGTGGTCGACTGTGAAGAGAGAGATCGAGAAGGAGAGAGAGAGAGAGAGAGAGAGAGTGAGCAAATGTGACTCCTGAAAAAAAGTGGTAGACTGTGCTGGGAGAGAATGAGAGAGAGAGAGAATACTGTATTTCAGAAGTTAAGATAGGTGGTGAACAAGATGGATTTAGATATATGAGGAAGTGTACTGTTGTTGAGCTCTGTCTGGCTGGGTAGACCCATCAACCACAAGCATTTCATAGCTTTCATGTGGCAGACAGCACCATGCCAGGATCGGGACAGGGTATTTCTACATGGCGAGATACAAGGAAATTGAAGGAGGCATAGTCCTCAAGAGGATGAGCTATGCATAGAAGATATACCTGGGCTGTAATTACTTGGTAAATGTGGAAGTCTAGATACCTGGCCGGTACCCCATATCTCTTCCATGGTAGTACCTCCTGGGATGATGGTAACCATTCACTTATTACCTTTTTGACAAGTTAATGGGTGCCACACTTTGCCCAAGGATGATCCAGAACTTTGCAGGGCAGGGATGTCTGTCTTCCCTGAGCAGGACACGTGCTTTGACTGCATTCCCCAGAGTTTTTTACTGTACTAGTATTGTATTACAATTGAATTTGGTTGTACTGTAGATTTCATGCCTGGCTGTTTACTCTGCAATTTAGTATGATAACAGCCATATTCTTTTCTCGAAAGGGAGTCATTGATGCATTGGTAGCATATCCTGCTCACAGTTGGAAAACCTTGAATATGATTCTTAGAATGATCAGACTGTTTGACTAAGGCCCAGTTCACCCAGCAGTACAATGTGGGACCTAATACAAGTATTGTTAACAATTTTATTTGGTATTCTAGTGAAGATTAGGACCCATATGTAGTTAATGGACATTAATTTTAATCCTTCATTTTCTTCTTGCCAACAGACTCAGGATATCATGTGTGGCTATAATACACGAGGGAAGAAAAACAAGGTAATCTATCACAGTGTTTGGAGATTATCCATAAAATAACAGTGTTCTTGTTATATGTAGCTTACCACAAGGAATGTCCACCATCCATTCACTTAATGTAGTATTACGTTCTCATTGAGTGACAAGTCAGTGGCTCATGTAACTCAGGAAAACATTTAATGGATTGGGAGGTACAGTAACTATATACCGTACTGTAATCAGCAGAAAGATGCCTGGTGGATTGATGGGTTATGGTGCTCTGACAGCGTACCTTTGTTTTCATCTTCCATCAGATGTAGGTCTATTTTTATCATATATAAAATGTAGGTTTGTTTTTGTTATTGTTATTATTCATCAAGTGCATCTCTGTTTTTAGATCTAGCTATCAAAATTGACTTTATTTTTGTCATCTGTCAACTGTGGTTTTGTCTGCTTCCCTAGAATTCAAGTGTGTTTGAAGAGCCATCTCAGACCATCCACAAAGGGGGCTGCATCTCAGCCATCATACAGTTCCTTGAATCCAACCTATACTGGGCAGCTGGGATCATCTTTGGTATTACACTGTTTCAGGTACTGTATACTCAGTTATTAGAGCTTTGTTGAAGGAATTGTTAAGGTTAGTTTAATGCACATGTCCACATGCTGTTGAGAGTGCTTTCAAGATGGTCACTATCAGGTGGACATGGTATAGCAAGTAATTGTCAGATAATTATTGCTTGTCAGGCAACTGCTATCTGAGATTATGCTCTCATGTAGACATGGCATACCAGCAGCTATCATTTGTGTGTTTTGTTTTGAAGGGCTTATTACATGCTTGCATGTGTCAGCCTTGTTCATTGGGTGACAGGTCTCCATGCTGCATGTCTGGACTGAGTAGCCTAGTTCTAGTCTCATACTCTCTTGACGGGACAGGAAAGGTTTGGATGATAGATAGATGAATGAATTATCTTTTTGTTGATATTTTGTATTTTGGATGATAGATAGATGAATGAACTGTATTTTTGATGATATTCTGTATTTAACTTCTGTATTTTTCCCCAGATGTATGTGACTCATCAGGCGCGATCTCTTATGGACCAGATTTCCCTTCAGCGGGCTCGATGGTACTGACGACTGTCTGGCAGCTAAGGAGTTGATGCTACTCTAGGCTGCTCCCTATCCTGCTTTTTTTTTTTTTTTTTTTTTTTTTTTTTTTATACCACTTGAGCCCACTTTCCCGTCCATCTCGTAAAATTAATTCAGTGTTTGGGATTCTGCCAGTGCCTTTGGATAATTCTTTATGTACAAAACTCAGGCTGGTATTCACAGACAAATATGATTAAGTGCCTCTTGAAATTCATGAAGTCCTTGTTATATGTTTTTTTTTTTTTTTTTTTTTTTTTTAAGTCAAGCTTACAGTATACAGTAGTACGTTGATTATCCAGGAGCCACGGGGAATTCAAAATGCCGGTAAAATGATTTTTCCGGATTATCAATTAACACCGATTTCCTGTTGTCTTACTCCGTACACTATAGAAGTAGCGTGACTTGCATATACAGTAATAATACCACATACATAATAATTGATGTAATAATACATAAAATTAATGTAACATGTGTATATGTATAGCATACAGTGTACAATAATACAGTACTGTAATGTGTAATGTGTACTCACCCATGTCTCGGAACCCTGCAGCCTACTGGAGCATCGACAGGTCATGGGTGAGTACACATTACTGTATTATTGTACATTGTATGCAATACATATACACATGTTACATTAATTTTATGTATTATTACATTAATTATTATGCATGTGGTATTATTACTGTATATGCAAGTCACGCTACTACTATAGTGTATGGTGTAAGACGGTTCCGAGACAATTCACCATCAAGTCAATTTGCCGTCAGTCATTTCGCCGTCAAAGCATGGATGATTCCCCATCAGGACAATTCTCACCCTGGATGATTCCTCATCATCAGTAATCCACCTCCAAACCTACCCAAAAGCCACTCAGCCTATACTATAATCCATCCATCCATCATCCAATCCTACACTGCCCCATGAGGAGCGTAGGAGCCCAGGGCTAGGCAGTTGGTCCTGACATTTAAGATGAGAGTGACCAGCCTCACACATCCCTGAGTGGCATTACATGAGCAATAAACCCCAACCATCCCTTGGATATTAACCTTCACTGGCTCAGTCTGATTGGAGCGCAGTAATTACCCACTAAACCACCAGGCGCCAAAATTTGGTTATATAGTTTCCACCCAGTGTAGTAAATGGTTTCCTGGTGTACAGGAAACCATTTGGCTTGTCACTCAGTGTAGAGTCATTGACAGGCAGAAGGAAGAGGAAAGAATGAAGGAAAGGAAGACAGATGAGGGAGTGTAAAGTCACCCGTAGGCAGAAGGACAAGGAAAGACAGAAAAACAGAAGAGGATGGAAGGAAAGAAGGATGGAGGAGAGGAAAGGGCAGACACCTGACAGCAGCACTACATCGAGTGAGTGGATGGTGAGCTCCCCCACCTACCACAATAATTTTACTAAATGTTTAATACAACTGCATAATGTATAATAAACTTATGTTTACTGAACTAGTACTGTAAAAACTAAATGTTAACCACTATTGTATCCTTCAGCTATGCTACTTACATTTTTTTTTTTTTAATTTCCTTTTTTTTCTTTTTTTACTGTATTTACTGTACATGATCATTCATCATCATCACTCATCACCATCACATCATCCACATCATATTTCAGATTCAGAGGGAGGGCTGGGTGGGGGTGGCAGAGTTGTGGGTGATGCAGGCTTATCGACACAAGTGGATAGGCTGGCTGGGGGTTGAACAGGCGTGATGGGGAAGGTTGGTGGAGCAGCCATTTTTGCTGGAGTACTTGCTGGTGTGGATGTTGCTGCATCACCGTCTGGGAATCCCATACGTGAACAGGAGGGTATGAGTGAAATGGTTGCTGTTTTTGCATGTTTACCCCTAGTGAAAAAGTCCCTGATGTCTGACTGTTTGATTGCTACATGACGGCCATTTTGGAAGTTATCATAACGGCTACGAAAATGAAGCAGTTCATTAGCTGTGTAGGCTGGATTTCTCTCCATGAATTGAATGATCTTTCAAAATGATTCATCAGCATCCTTCCACGAGACGAACATACTTCTTCCTCCTCTTCCTCATCGCTTGAATCCACCTCTTCCACATCTTTCTTTTCAGGCAAAAGAATGCTGTCGATGATTTCCTGGTCAGACAGAACTGATATTCCACCAAATATTACGGAAAATTGCGATAAAACAGCGGTGTGTTGCGGTGTTTACGCTGTTAACCCTCAAAACAATGGTGGAGACTGCGGTGATGCACTTTGGCGACGAAGGAATGAAAACATTAGGGTGGGATGGCTGCGCAGTGAATATGAAATGCCAGTTAGGTCCTGGAATTTCCCCAGTTGATTGATTTTGGAATTTTTCTTTAAATTGTCCAGTTTAGCACCAATTCCGGTTGATTGGCTCGTGGATAATCGAGGTTCTACTGTAGTACGGAAAGATTGGCTGTTATCCCCTTGAATATGGTGACATCCTCTTTAGCTTATTCATGCTGCTACTAGGTGATTTTATTCAGCCAACAAAAGGCATTCGGTAGTGAAGAGGTTTATTAAGGCTCTTGTTAACTTCTCCAGCTTGACGAGTCTGCCATAAGCTGAATAAAACTGTCTGGTTGCAGTAATAATAAACTAAAAAAAATGACACCTAGTTCAGGGACTGAAGTTAGCCTACATGACTACCTGTAAAGCTGAGTTAAAATTAACCCCCATTTTACAGTACTGTACAGATTGTATGATATAACTCAGAATGCATCCCTGGCATAGAACAAGGACTTACTGTTCTAATTAAATGTGTTGAACTGTGCCAGTGGCTTTGGAGACTTGTGTAGTTTGGTTTATGGTCATCCTGGGACAAAAGTTGATCTGCTCTTTCATAGCACCTACATCACACTCAGGGTATGTCTGTCACTTTCCTCTTTTATGCATCATATCAAAGAGTATCATCTATGGGCAGGAAAGCATACCAGGCCTCTCAGTTCATTTTCCTCCCTGATGCATCATATCAAGCATCTGTAGGCAGAAAAATATACAGAGCCTCTCATTTCTTCTTTTTCATTGCATATACTTCATGTTTAGGGCATGGCGTTTACTTTCCTCCCTGATGCGTAATATCAGACACTGTTTATAAGCAGGAAAACATACCAAGCCTCTCTCAGGATAGAAGATTAGCCACTTGAGTGAGAATAAGGTAAAATATTAGATCAGCTTTTGTCCCTGATTGTATTAGCAGTTTTGGAGAGTAGAGGAGTTTATGTATTTTGGCTTGGATTGTTGATCAGTTACCTCATGATTTTTTTTTCTTTTGCTTGAAAAAAAGAGACAAGGAGTTTCTGGATCTCCTTTTTTTGCAGGAAGAAAACAAGAACCATTTTTAAAAATTGCTTTTTCATTGGCTTTCCTGGAAATCAAATCACAGTAATTAGATGTACTGGTAATTGAGTGTAAGCTTGTTTTTTAATCTTAACTGTGTAGTTTGTGATATGGTACAGTACTTTTTGTGGGGTTGTCCATGTTGGTATTGGTTGTATTATGTAAGTGGCTTTATAGATATAGCCCCTGTTCTTTAGTGATTTACTCAGCACATTACATCTTAATATCTCCTTTATGTTTTTGATGCAAAGTATATCAATAGTAATGTGATACAGATAACATAGAAGTTAAGGTCAAAGCGTAATATGCAAAGTTGCTGAGGAAGTCGTTCTACAAAGCCTTGTATGTCACTTAGAATACGGTCCCATGTCTTCCCCAAGTTTTCATCCATTATTTTGCCGTCTGCTGTATTTTCCATACACATTCCTGTTTACCTTTTATATGCCAGTTAACTTTGTGATATGTATTTACTTTTAGCCTTCGTAAACATCATCTTTTTCATCTACCTTTTACTGCTAATGATCTTCAACTTATGAATTTAAGTTCATTTTGGTGCTCCTAATTTTTAAAGTGAATCTCTATCCTCAGTGTTTTGTTTTCTAAACTCTCATGTTTTAGAATAACAGGTAATACAAGGGAACATTGGTAAAGTTCTTCTAGTTGCTTCACTGCACTTGCAGTATCAGAATTCATATGGATACTGCAGTAGTGCATTTAATATTTTAGTTTATATTTCCATATGTATTCAGTTATATTTTCATTACTTTTTCCATAACTTCTTCAAGACAGTGATGACTGATACTTCATTGATGCTACAACAGGATGCATGTATTCAGTGTACAAAATCATGGAGTGAAGGAATTAAATGAAGATAGTTTCAGATTCCTTCATTTTAAAAGATCTTTCGAAGCTGAGTAAAATAATTTGATGTTAGCAAAAATGGATTAAGAAAGCAGTTATTTTATTAAAAAGGTTAATGTTTTGTAAATACTCAGAGTATTGCACGGACTTCATGTACTGTCTTTTCACGTCTTTCTTATTTGTGTGGTTTTGTTAACAGTAATCTCAAATGTCTTTTGGCACAAGTTCCCATCCTGAACAGATACCTGGACATATTAATATCAAGTCAGTGTTGTATCAAGTTCCTAGAAATGTGCTGGATCATGAGCACAAAATGCACAGTAATCTCCTGCATTGTTTCTGTCCCAAATTGTTGATGAAATTACAAGTGCCACATATTTTCTCACTAATTGTAAGGCTTGATTTTGTACTATATAGAAATTATTAGAAATGAGGTGAATCATAGAGAGTTGAGTAATCTCATACAGTTTTTTTACTAGACTGTCCTTTTTCATGTCATGTTTGGCATGGAGTTGTAGAAATATCATTTTGTTTCGTTTTTAAAGGCTCCAACATGCTTGCATGTGTCGGCCTTGGTCATCTAATGGTGGCTTTCCACGCTGCACGATCCATTGCAGCCTCCCTGTTCAGTCCCTTAATCCTGAGGTCACACTTAATGACCTCGTCCCATGTCTTTCTTGGTCTACCCCTCATAACCCCACCCCCAATATTAACACTTCTCACCTTCCTCCCCCAATTATCATCCCCCATCCTCTCATAAAAGAAATTAAGTAATCTCACACTCACCTCCTCTTTCAAACTGTGCTGTGACTTTCTTCACGCCATGTTCATCCAGTACAGAATAGATAAATTCTTAGAAATTTGCAGGAAGATTGAAGAAACTAAACAATCTCATATGCTATTCCTGTTCCTTGTTGTGAATGAAATTCAAAACTTGGTTGCCACACTTTCCTCCCATCAGTTGTGGGAACTGGCAAAACTCCCTCTGGTCTGAAACCATGACCTTTTTTTTTAATATAGGATTTGAAAGCTCTTTGTGGAACTGATAGGATGAGAGTTATGGTGTGATGTAGACATATATTCCTGTGTAGTAGCCAGAGTAGGTTGATTTTTCTATAATGGTCTCTGACAGGTTAAGTGGAGGTTACCTTTTGTAAAAGCACTATGAGTAGCTTAAGTGGAATGATTTAGATTCTTACATTTTGAAAGAGCGAGAGAAAGACTAGGGGATGGGAAGCCAGAAAATATGTTAAGATTTCCCTCAGAGTGGAAAGGTCAAGATTTATCATATTGGCATTATAAGATCAGTACTCTACTCCTGAAAGACAGTAGTGTTAAATTGCATAGGTGGTCCTTTTTCCATTTAGTGCTGACCTGCTTTGTTTTAAAATTCTCATAAAAAGTGTGCAAAACCAGCAGTGGTTGTGAAGGTGTATTGTCCTGTCTTTGGATACTGTCTCAGACAAACATGGCGAATAATTGTCCAGTGCATCTGGCATTTCACTCTTGATTGGAATTATATTCTATAGAGCTTTTGGTCATATATCCAGTGTTTGAGATGTCTTACAATGTGGAGCACATGGCTGATTGTTTTGGTACACTAATATGCCATACCACACCACTTGAGAATCACTGTTGTTGGGTCCCCAGATTTAAATTACATGTAATCTATGAACATCAGGGGTAATTGAAAACCTGTCAGGGAGAGTACTTGTGTTCATTCAGCGTGAGACCATCATGATGTATCATTTTCTTGTATCTGAGAGGTGCTTCAGCCCTCTGACTATGAGGATGTCTCATAACTCAGCTTAATTGTCCATTGTTAGCCTGCATAAAGTGTCCATAGCAATGCAAGTGTTAAAATGTCACATTATATATACATATACACATTCCTTGTGGTGTAACTTGGAGCAGTAAGGTAGACAGTCCAGAGGGAAGTTATCTCTGTACACCATTCAGGTAACTCCTTGAATCTAGGTGACATCATTTTTAATATATTTTTGTTGCTGACAGATGATTTTATTCAGCTTAGTAAAAGCCACTCATACTGAAGAAGATTATTTAGGCCACATCTAACCTCATTATTTCAAAGAACCTATCTTCATCATTATCATCGTTATCATCATCATCCAGACCTCCTTTTCCACTTTAGAATAGGGTTAGTTAGAATCCAGAGATCCAGCAAGAAAAAAAAAAAAAAAAAAAAAAAAAACTAATTGGAAGAGAGACTGTTGTAAACTGAATAAAATCATCAGCAGAAAACAAGATCAAAATATAAAATATTGTATCAGACTAAAAGGGTTAGCACCATTTAGGCAGACAGAAAAGTCAAGATTATGATAGCCTCCCTATGCTGTTAAGGTTACCAGAGAGAAGACACTTTATAATTTTCATACCCAAAGTAGCACACAAAGTCTGTGTTCTGAGTCATCATTGTTATTATTATTATTATTATTATTTTATTTTTTTTTTTTATTTATTTTTTTTTTTTTGTGCTCAACCCCCTCCTGTGATTTTTTTTCTTTTCATTTGTGTGATTTTTTTTCTCTGCATGAATTTATTCAACTTTTTATAGACTGCACACACTGTAAAAGTTTATTAAGGCTGTATTGAACTTTCCTAGTTTGAAATGTCAAACCTTGATAGCAGAAACAAAAATGTAAGAGTGTAAAAATATTTCACTCAGGGACATTGTGCATTGTTATCTGTATTGTTAGCAGTAGAGTGAGTCATGGAACTATATATATATCTGTAGAGTTTGTGACTGAGAGAATATTTTTCACATATTTTTGACGAAGTGTAGTTGAAAGTTGCACTTATTTTCAGCTATAGCATTTTAAAAGTTTATAATACTTCTTACTTACAATCCTGTACAAATACTAACTTTTTTAATGGAAATATATTTTATCCCTTTACAATAATGACATCCTTTTATAGTTTATTCTTGTAGCTACCAGGATTTTTTTTTTTTTTTTTTTTTTTCCAGCATGAGACACCATAGTAGTAATGAAGTGGTTATTTGATAACTAGATGTGACCCCTACAATACAAAGAAACTCTCTTGATTTTAATAGAATCGTCTGGAGATAGCTAGAATGAAATATGGAAAGAAATCATGGTATTGAAAGAGTTAGGGGGTCATATCCACATTCCATGTTGTGTTTGTGTGAAGGAAAGTAACAAGCAATAGAAAATGGTGAATAGGAACTCTTGGGATGTATTTGTTGTTTTAGGTGCCTCAGATACTTCATCCATTATTGATGTTTTTTATAAGTGTGGGATAGAGAAATGTGCATTTTTAAAACCCATTCAGTGTGAGTATGTATTTATAAAATTTTATTCTTGCTATCTCCAGGCTGTTTCATTGAGCATTTGGGGAAACTTTTCTAACATGAGGTAAGATGTAGCCTTCATTTAGCCTATCTCCAGACAGTTCTGTATACATTAGGATTGACTTTTCAAACTGGAGCTGTTAGTTAGAGGTTTCAGTCACCATTTCCAACAAGAAGTTTCCACTGTGCTGAGTAAACTGTGTCTATATGTAGGTTGGATGAGTAAGTCAGTACAGTGCATCACCAGATTGAAGGGGATAATTTAATGCATACTTCAACATATGTCAGAACTCCAGTTATTCAGAAGGCTTTTTTTATGCACGTGTCTTTAACTCTTTATTGAGTGTTAATAATTTTTTCTTGATCCTTGGATCCAACTTAACCCCATCCTTAAGAGGAAAAAGAGATTTGGATGATGATGTTAATAGTTCTCGTATGCACAGATGGTTAGGCCTGTGAGGTGTAGATCCTCACATATTATTCGGTGTTTTTCTTTTAAATTCCTTCTCATTACTTGCCAGGTAGAGTCAGTCCATTTGCTGTCAAGTTAAAAAAAAATCAGGTATCATGTCCTGACAACAAAAATTAAAATCTGATCACCTGAAGTAAACTTTGGTAATAACTGTTTGTGGATAACTGGAACTCTATTGTAAACTGTCATAGTTTGTATGAGAAGCCTAATGTACTGACTGTTATTTATTTTTATAAATGTTGGTTGTAGCAGTTAAATCCCAAGGTGTGGTTTTATTTGAATGGAAATCAAAGTGTTGGTATGCATGCTGTTATATCATACTTAAACATATTCTTTTCATACAGCCATTCACACTGCCATGATTTTATACTTACTCTAGTGTATAAGCAGTAGACAGTCAGCCATTGACAATAATGCTGTATAGTGGGTTAATACATTAATTACAATAACAGGGAATAATTCAATAATTGCAGTGCTCTGAAACAAGACAAACAGTGATATGATTGTTTTGTTTGATTTCATAGCACCAATCTTGATTTTTATGTGGGCAAAAGGGTTAATTTGATAATGATTAAATGTGAGAAATTGTGGGCAATTGAGAGTACTGTACAGTAGATCCCTAAGTTGTGTTAGTGTGTGCTGGATTCTACTGCTCTTGTTCAGCTGTTGTGTGATGTGTTAAGTGCAAAGTCAGTTGAAGTGTCTAGTACCAATGATAAGTTTGCTGGGCAGTATCATATTCTGCAGCTTTCCCCCCCCCCTCCCCCATCCTGTTATTAAGTACACATGATTAGTGATGGCTCTGATGATGTAGTACATGTAACTACAGGAAGTTAAAGTTGTGTATATTTGCTTTGAAGAGGGAATGCTGCAGAATGTGGCATGCAGAAAAAGTTAGGATATTTGCAGTTGTTGCAGGTCAGTCACCTTGCATCAGTGTGGTGTTATATCAGAAGAGCTGTAACTAAATTCATGTTGGTCACAGATTGAGAATGGCATAGTTGATATATATTTATAGTATATATTTCAAGACTGCACCTAGCAACTTATCATCTACACTGTACATGTGCAAAACTTTCCACATGTGTAAGGGTTAATGGGCATCTAAGTGAATGGTTCACGATCAGTGTGGGTGTGCGACAAGGTTGTGTGATGTCCCCATGATTGTTTAATATATATATGGATGGGATGATGAGAGAAGTAAAAACACACATAATGGAGAGAGGGATGGCACTGGTAATGAATGGTGATGCTGATGATGCAGTACTGCTTGCAAGTACTGGACAAGAACTTGGTAGGCTAGTGCAGAGTTTTGCTGATGTCTGTGAGCATCGTGCCTTGAAAGTAAATGTAGAAAAGAGTAAAGTGATGGATACTGAGAGAGAAGGTGACTCCCAGTGTGATGTTACAGTGAATGGAGAGAGACTGGAATTGGTGAGAGAGTTCAAATACCTGGGTACAGTGATAGAAAAGAGAGGAAAATGTGCAAAAGAAGTGGAAAGTAGAGTGACACAAGGAAGAAAAGTAGCTGGTGCAATGAAGGCTTTGATAAGAAACAGAGGCTTCAGTGTTGCAGCTGCATTAGGCTTCCATGAAGGAGTGTTAGTGCCAACTTTAACATATGGATGTGAGACTATGGTGTGGCATGAAGATGAAAAGTCAAAGAGTAAGAGCAGTGGAGATGAGACTGCTGAGGAATGTATGTGGAGTACAGAGGGTGGATAGGATACGAAACAATGTGATTCGTGAAAGATGTGGAGTAAGGAAGTTGGTGGACACCAGAATCGAAGAGAGTGTACTGAGATGGTATGGTCATGTGAAGAGAATGGATAACAATAGAGAGGTGAGAAAGGTATATCTGAGTGAATTTGAAGGAGGGAGGAGATGAGGTAGGCCAAGGAGAAGGTGGGGAGATATGGTGGATGAGTATGTGAGGAAGAGAGGTTTGGAAGTCGTTGAGGCTAGGGAACTGACAAGTGATCGAGCTGGCTGTATGAATGATGTGAGGAGAAGCGCATGATCAGGGATTTGGCACCCCTTTTTAACGTGGCAGAGTCCAGATTGACTCAATCGGATACGTTTATGTGAAGCTACAGAGCGTGGTGAATGTTTTTGGCGTATTCAATAGAGCCAGGATTCCATGGGCTTGAATGATGATTGAATGGAAGCGTGGCCCATTGGATTGGACAAATTTGAGCTGTCTGGACATTGCCACTCCTCACCCTGCCCTAGGGTGGGAAAGGAGGTTCGGATGATGATGATGATGTTGATATATTTATTTTATGCTGCCTTTAAAAAACACTTCTAATGCTGGTCAATATAATTTTCAGGTTTTCCCATTATTCTCATTTCCAAATTAGTTTCAAGGATCTATCTCTCTCTGTCTATTGCCAGACACCTTAATCCCATTAGGAGTGGATGCAAACAAATCGCCTCCATGTTGCCCTGTCCCCTGCTATTTCACTGTTCTTCCCCCAGCTCACACCCCTCTCTCATATGCCTCTCCACTCCATCCACTTATCCTCATGCTCCCCCTCCCTTTCCCCCTCTCCATCTCACTCACACTCTCCTCGGTTTTCTCTTGCCCTCCATCCTCTCCACATGACCAAGCCACCTCAATGAATTTCTCCTAATGCTTTCTATCACATCCACACCACAACGCTCCTTCACTTCCTCATTTGTCAGTCTGACTCTCCATGTAACTCCACATGCTTCCCTCAGATAACTCATTACCACCGTTCTCAGTCTTAATATGTGTCCTTTCAATGAGGTCCAAGCTTCACTTCCATATGTTAGAGGTGTTATCACAATACTATCATGCAGCAATTTTTTTTTTTTTTTTTTTTTTTTCCCCTCCCCATGCTTACTTCCCTAGTTCATATCACTGCTATCAAAGCACCAGCAACCTTTCTTCCTTGTTGTACCCCTTCAAGCACTTCATCCTCCAAACTTCATCCTTACTCATCACACTACTCAAGTACTTTAATGCACTCACATTTTCCATTTCCTCATCATCCAACCTCACTGTATATTCAGTGACTTCACTTCTCTTGAAGACCATAACTTTACTCTCTCCTACATTCACCTTCAGATTCCGTTTCATATGCGTTCTCCCAAACTCATTCACCAAATCGTGCAGTTTTCAGAATACATACTTTATTAAAAATCTAATTTAAGCTTTAGTAAGCATCAGTAGATAAGGTAGTCCTTTGACATATTATTTTTAAAATAATGGATGTAGGAGGGAAGGTACATTTAGGAATTAGAAAGTATTGTGACTGTCTTCAGGGATTAGATGATGATTGATTGGTAGCAGGTATATTTGTTGTTGTTGTAAAGTGTAAGGGTGAGCTGAGCTTAGGATGTTAGATCTGAGCTCCTTTGACCATAAGGACACTGCATGCTTTATTCATGGTGCATATAGATGACTTTATTCAGCTTAGGAGACTTTGAACTGAAGCATTTAGTCTTCATTAACCCTTGACAGCAAGAGGTCTTCCTCAAAGCTGTATCAGATTTTCTGTCGAGTATCTAAAGTAAAAAAAAAAAAAAAACAAGCAAAAGAGATCAACTTTATTTTAAGGTTCTAAGTGTCATGTAGAGAGGTCCTTTTTTTTTTTTTTTTTTTTTTTTTTTTTTTTGCCACTAGAATCGAAGAAAGTGTACTGAGATGGTTTGATCATGTGGGGAGAATAGATGACAATAGAGTGGTGAAAAAGGTATATGTGAGTGAATTTGAAGGAGGGATGAGGCAAGGTAGACCAAGAAGAAGGTGGAGGCATATGGTGGACGAGTGTGAGAGGAAGAGAGGTATGGAAGTTGGTGAGGCTAAGGGGCTGACAAGAGACTGAGTTGGCTGGATGAATTTTGTGCAAAGAAGTGCATAACCAGGAATTTGGCACCCCTTTTTAACGTGACAGCATTCAAATTGACTCTATCAGATATGTATATGTGAAGCTACAGAATGTGGTGAAATTTTTGTGGCTTATCTGATGGAGCCAGGATTCCATGGGCTTGAATGATGAGTGAATGGAAGTGTGACCCATTGAATTGGGCAGACTTAGGCTGTCTGGGGAGTTCCATCACTTTTCCACCATCGTGCCCTACTTTTTCTTCGTGCCTAAGCTAATTTGCACTGTTTTCCTCATACCTCTTCTCTACTTCCTCCCAGTCCTCACTTAAGACATGTTTTCCACTCCTAGGATCAAGCCACCTTTTGCAGTTTGAGCTCATACTCTCCTCTCACACTCCTCCCTTACTGGTAGTAATGTTTTCTCTTTCCGCACATGTCTTTTTCCTCCGTGGCTACTTTTGCGACCTCATGTTTGCCTTTCCATTTTCCCTTATTCCAAGTCCAATTCTCCTTCCTTCGTTCTCCGTTCCCAGTTTTCTGACCATCTCTTCCACCATTCCTCTGCAGTACCTCTATACACTGATGGTTCAAAAATCTCTGCAGGTGTTGGATTCACAGTTCTCTTTCCTAACACCTTTTATCATTTTAACCTTCCTACTTATGCTAGTGTTCTAACAGCGGAGTTATGTGCCCTCACGTTTGTGTTACGATATATTTGTTGTACCTCTTCTTCCTTATTTGCAATATTCTCTGATTTATATAGTGCTCTGTCCCTTCTTCAGTCACCTTCTACTTCTCACCCTTTAGTCCTTCGTATCTTGGAATGGTTGTTCTGTA
Source organism: Coenobita brevimanus (assembly GCF_032717465.1). NCBI lineage: Eukaryota > Metazoa > Arthropoda > Malacostraca > Decapoda > Coenobitidae > Coenobita > Coenobita brevimanus. The sequence continues at coordinate 3,942,592 of NC_137030.1, read as the reverse complement.
TCTCCTCTCGTTGTAAAACAGTCCAGTTCTGTTGGGTCCCAGGACATGTGGGTATTGCAGGCAATGAACGTGCTGATCATTTGGCTCACATGGCTGTTACCAGAGATGTCGCTCCTTCCTTCCTTATTCCAGTCACTGACTTTCTTCATGCCCTGTCTTCCTTCCTTCAACATCAGTGGCAGTCTTGTTGGGACTCTATCACTAATAATAAACTATGTGTTGTTAAACCTTTTATTTCCCCCTGGTTGATCCCTTGCCATCGTAATAGGAGGTGGTAGACTGCTTTAGCTCATCCTAGAATTGGTCATACTAGACTTACCCACTCATATTTGATGTCTGGTGGTCGCCCTCCCCTTTGTACTCGTTGCAATACCATTCTCTCCGTATGCCATATTTTCCTTGGTTGCCCTCTTTACACTTCTTTGTCTCATCTCCAACGTACCCCCCCTTCTTGCAGACTTTCTCCAAGAATCACCGTATTTTTCCTTCCATAATATCATGTCCTTCCGTACCTCTATTGGTCTTCTTTCTGACATCTAATTCCCTTCCTTACTTCAGTAGCCCCATCTGTAATATAATATACATCTCCCATTGAGCCATTGCTTTCACGACGCGGTGTCTGTGCTCCCAGCTCACCCAGCGCACACAACTTGTTGCCGATGATGCAGCTTTGCGCTGGATATTAGGACTAGGTTCCTATTGTTCTTCATCTTCTTAGACTGTCTGGGCATTGCTATTACTCACTCTCCCCTAGAGTGGGAAAGGAGGTCTGGAGGATTGATGATGATGAAAGATGGTGATAAACTTTTATTCATAACAATATTCTGTGAAACATTAAGAGTTAACCAGTTACCTGCACAAATATAATGGTGAAAGAATTAACTAAGCAGGATGAAAAATATGCTGTAGCAAAACACTAAAAGAGTGGCCTGGAGAAACTAATCACACAAACAAATTAAAAAGGAGAGTTAGGATTTTATGAAGATTTGAAATGTCTTCAACTTTTAGCCCTGTTGTTTGCAAAGTAATTTTTAAAAATTTTGTCTCCAAGCTATTCTTTATTCATTTTTTTTTTTTTTTTTTTTTTTTTTTTCCTTGTGCAGTTTTACCTCCAACCTCATAAGGTATTCAAGATTTTCATAATTCATCACCAAGCTAATTTTTATTTTTTTTTTATTTTTACCTTTTGTATTTTGGGAGCTAATGTTCTTTTGTTTGACATCCTTTTGCTGCAGGTGCAGTGAGCATGATTTCAGCGGTGCTTATGTACACCTCCTTCACCAAGACTCCTATTACAAGTAGGGCATAATGTGGTGGTCTGGAATTTAGCTGTGTCTGGGGAAGCATAAGTGTTCATGTAGGTCTGGATAATACAGAATGTCCTGTTATATGCTGCCTTTTCTAATATTATCAACCATAGAAAATTATAGAAAAATTGATCATTAACTCTTTCATATTGTGGATGTCATATTTTAACTACTACTGCTCCTCTTGCCAGATAGTTTTATTGAGTGTAATAGAACACCCTAAACCTGAAGGAGTTGCTAATGGTGGTGGTGGTGTGATCCCAGGCTCATTTGAACATGAATCCAGTGGACTCCAGGATCAAGATGCTCTGCTTCTGCAGTCAACCATCCTTCTTTCATTGAAATAGGAAGGGAACTGTGGGACATTTGTGTAACTGGACAGGGAGCTGTCCAGTTATACCAGTGCCACCATTTGAAGTTGTTGCTCTCCATCACCATAACTTGAACAAAGAGGATATTCTTTACAAGATTTAAAGAGTAAAAGTTCCATTGGTGTCCTGCTTATGAGCCAGTTGTCCCCAGTGTAGAGTGCCAGTTTTATGATAAACATGATGATATTTTAGAATTAATCACTTATGATAGTGACTGCCTGTACTGTACCTATAATAGTCTTGACAACAGCTACAGATTTGGGGATACAATCAAGAAATCTCTCTGGGCTATATAAACTGAGTGCAAAGGTATGGTGAAGCCCAAAATATAATAGTAATTTCTGAAGCATGTGATCATCGTAGAACATGGCTGATTTTTCCATATCATTGATGACTGCATTATGCTATGTGCGATGCAGGCCAATCACACCTAAAAGGATGATAGAACATGTTTGACTTTCTGTAATGTTGCTAACCACACTGTAATGAAGGATGCAATCTGATTGCATCTTCCTGTACAAGTATTCAATAAATGTAAAAAATTGCATACCTCTTCATGCACTCAGTTTTGATATTATGGCTGTCAGTTCTCTTTTGCTGGCTGTGATGGTAATCTGTGACACCTCCCCGTTTTTTTTTTTTTTTTTTTTTTTTTTTTTTTTTTTTTTAATGCGAGGAAGAAAGAATGAAAGGCCACGAGCCCGCAATTATTGTTCCTTCCAAGAGAAAAACAAAATACAAGAGAGAGCAAAATTCAAGATCCGATCATTTCGAGATGCCTGGACACAGTGCGTTTGAAAGACTGGAGATCATAGGAAGGAAATACAGACAGAGGGAGACAGTTCCAGAGTTGACCTGTTGCATACATGAAGGACTGGGAGTAACGGTTAACTCTTGCATTAGAGAGTTGGACAGAAAAGGGATGAGAGTTTGCTGCTAGACGGGTGCTACGTGCCCGTCGTAGAGGTGGAGGAATGCATGCAGACCGTTCAGAGGAGCAGTGACCATTGAAGATGCGATAGAAAAGAGATAAAAATGCAACAGTGTGACAAAGAGACAGAGGTTGAAGGGAATCAGTAAGAGGAGGAGAGTTAATGAGTTGAAAAGCCTTTGACTCCACCCTGTTGAGAAGAGCTGTATGTGGGGAGCCTACCCACACTGTTCACTTATGCAAAATACTGTAGTAGACATCAAAATTCTAAAAGCACAGAGAGTGAGTTGACAGTTCCAGTCTTCCCACAAATCTAGTATCCATAGTTCTTGTCTGCCTTTAATGACTCTTGTATAATTGATGGGCATAAACATTTCAGTTAACTAAATCCAGAACCACCAAGCGTATTTCCGAAAACCACGTATATTTAGGTAAAAATGAAGATAGTTTGTACCCTTGTCAGACCACATGTACATATTTATAAAATCAGGAGTTGAACATATAATAGAATATTTTGTCTTAATGTATAAAGCTCAAATTTTACTTATCTTTGATATATTATTATTAGCTTACAATATAGAGCAGTGATTTCTGATTTTTTCATATATTTTTAAGCTCCACTTCTCACTGTAAGGTTGACCAAAGCATAAAGTGTGCGTTCCAAATTGATGTATCCCCATTTGCTAATCAGGGAAGGAAAATGGTTATGGGGCCATGCACTGGGCGTTTAAAAGAGTTCGTCCATGTGAACTTTATGACAACGAATCATTACATTGCCATTCAGGTGTGAGGACATCATTTGTGCAAAGTGAGAAAGAGAGAGCAAATGTTGATTAGTAACTTAAGGGTTATGAAAAAAGTAAAACTGAAGAAGGTGGGTAAAGTGAATGAAATTTATTTTCAAGTTCCTCACCCCATCCCTAGGTTGGAAATATGATGATGATGATAGGTTGGGATGATGATGATATATTCTTGGTACTTTTTTTTTTTTTTTTCAGTAATGTGTTCATTTTTGGTCTGCATATTATAATATCTGTACAGTATATATATATATATATATATATATATATATATATATATATATATATATATATATATATATATATATATATATAAAATCATCATCATCATCATCATGTAATCCTGTGTTGCCCCATGAGGAGCATAAGAGCCCAGGGTTAGCTAAGTTGTTCCTGACATTTAAGATGAGAGTGACCAACCTCTCACATCCCTAAGTGGCATTACATGAGCAATAAACCCCAACCATCCCCATGGTTATAAACCTACACAGGCTCAATCTGGCTGGAGAGCCTTGATTACCCACTAAACCACCAGGCCTCATAGTTTGGTTAAATGGTTACCACCCAGCGTAGTAAATGGTTTCCTGGTGTTCAGGAAGCCATTTGGCTTGTCACTCAGTGATATAAACACTTCAAGTGAATGCCTGAATAGGATAATTTACTGTATAATGGTCATCATGATTTTATTTTAACAATTTTTTTTTTGTTTTTTGTTTTTTTTGTTTTAATAGAACAAAACTTAGTTGTACATTAACAAGGACTCTAATATGAATGGAACACATTCAGATACTGTTGTCATTGTTGCATTTTGTTGTTGCCCCAAGCTAGTCTGAATTAGAATCCTTTGGATTACTGGCTGGAGATGCCATTCTCTTGCATTCCACTATCTTTTGAGGGATAGGGAGAGAGTTGAGGGACTTCTGTATCACCAGGCAGTGGAGCTGCCGAGTTTTGTTGGTGCCACTTGGTGAAGGTATCCCTGTCCAGCACTTCAGATGTTGAACTGTATGTTACATGGATTAGTACTGCACTACTGAAGTAACTGAAGTATTAGATGTAATTTGAAGTGTCAGTCATTTTCAAGAAGAGGTAGAACAAGAATGCTTTGGAGGACTACTTTAGGATGGGTGGTGTTTTTTGGATAGCTTCAAGTATCAGCACTGAGCAGGGACTGAAATGCTTAGAGGGTTCCTCCGTCAGACTCATCGGTCCATCCATTCGTCATCCAGTCCAAGCTCATAGTGTTAATATATAGCATGAGGTTGACAGATAATATAGATTTATAAAGGCATTCCTTTGAAAGTGTTACATCATGAAGTTGCCCAAGATCCCCTGAAGTTGTTTTGATGTCAGTGGTTTGTATATTTTTATGCATGATCTATCCTTAAGTATGGCTGTGGACTAATGGAATATATATTGTGTAACATACACATACAGGTACACACACAATTTTATATTCATGAACGTTTCATACACATGAATAAAGGAACATATTCATAAACTGACTTATACCGTACACACATATAGACTCTTCCCAAAAAATATCGGCCCTTTAACGGCACTTATCATTCTGGAACATGGGCCAAGCATTGTGATACAGTATATGGCATTCTGTGATTATAAGTGAAAGTATTATTTTTGGTAATTATTAGAACTCAAAAAAAAAAAAAAAAAAAAATACTGAGTGGTATATGTTTTGAGGCACTAGATATATAGTCATGTGTGTTGCAGAACTCGCGCATTTTCACAACCATCGTTCCCTGAGGGGCTGATATTTTTTTTGGAGGGTGTACAGTAGGGGATAAAACTCCAGCAAATATTTCACCTCTTCTGCTTCTCACTTCCCATCACTGACTAATATTCTTAAGCTGAGTGAGGCTTGATATGTTTCTCTGCCCACAAATGATTCTCTTTGATATGATGCGTCAGAGAGGAAAGTGACAGACATGATCTAAATGTGAAGTACTGTACTGTAGATGCAGTGGAATAGTAGGGGAACTTGTGACTCAGATTGTACACATACAAACATTATACATATGGATACATACAAGTGCAAACCCTGATACTGTACACAATACCATTTCACCGTAAGTAGCCTTTTGCCTTTACTCATCTTAGACTTCAGAGTACTGCTTGTAGATGGTACAATATTTGGTGGTGGATTGATGGATAAGTTTCGTTGGGATCAGAGAGAGACAAGAGAAAGGAAAGAATATAGTTTGTTTGTGCTAGTGATCGACTGGGAACCTCAGATTTCCTGTGATAAACCTAGACAGTGTTGCTGAAATTTTGCCCCAAGTACACAAAGGAAATCAGTTTGGCATAGTATAAGCATGTAGGATTATATGATTATTTATTTATCTCTTAATCATTATGTTATTACCTTTAGGTAGGGAGTATAATAACAGTTTTGAACTGAATAATATAACTTAGATAACTTCTGTTAAGCTGAACCATGTGGATGAGGAGCACAACAAGAGAATGGAAACAGTGCACATTTTTGAAGGGTAAAGTTTAACATGCTTTTTTTTATATAGAAGATACAAGATTATTCACATGCTGTTATAACTGCCATTCAAACATTTGATGAGACTGTGAAATCAACTTATATATATATATATATATATATATATATATATATATATATATATATATATATATATATATATATATATAGTTATTGTGATTGTATATTGTTTTATTTTTGCTGTCAGTAGAATTTCATATAGTTCAGGAGATCCTTTCAAAGGGGAGAAGTTAGACCCCCTCACTGCAAGAGGTCTCTCCTATGCCAGATAAAATTAGAACAAAGTGTGTGTGTGTGTGTGTGTGTGTGTGTGTGTGTGTGTGTGTGTGTGTGTGTGTGTGTGTGTGTGTGTGATCTCACTGAATTTCTTCTCTCTTAATTTTCTGTTGTTCAGTTTTCCTCATTATCTACCTTCCAAACTTAGTGGTTTTATTGTCTTATGTTTTTAATTCTTTCATACTTCTTTGTTCTGCATTTTACCTACCATTGAAATCATGGGAAACCAGTTAGGATTTTGATGTTTATGTATGCACAGACCTTACTAAACTTGCAACATTGTGTTGCTTGGAGTATACATATTTGCAGTCATGTATACCTGATCAACCAGTGGTGGATATTGATGTTTTCCCACTGGTATAAAATAAGTTATTGATTTAATTTAATCTGGTGCTAGTTTGTATGAAGAGGTCATCTAGAAAGTAAGTTTCAAGCCAGCAAAGGTGGGAAAAAAGCAATATCATCCAACTTCGGTTGACCAGGTGTACATAGCTGCAGTTCTACAGTGAAACCTGTTGTTATTGCATCAAATTATTCACAGCCTCTGTTATATACTTTACTGTACTGGTAGTCATCAGTCATTTGAAGCTGCTTTGCTTATTTTCTACTGTACTAAATAGTGATAAATAAGGTGAAGATAATGATATTTTGTTAGTGATTGGTTAGTGAATCACCGTACAAGTTGCTGTTATAGAATGACATTTTTTTATATGCTTACAATTCCTCACCCGAGAACTGTAAGTCTGTTTATCACTTAACATTACAGGTATTTCATTTTACAGTACAGTAAGTAGCATGCCTGCATACATTTCTGATCATAAGTGAGGACTGCTTGTATTTTTATTTCACCCTCTGATGACTAGAGACCATCCCAAAACTGAATAGAGTGGCCTGGTGTTAGCAAGAATATATATTTTTAAGTTTTACTGTCATCAGAGGGTTAAATATTTTGTAGTTTTGTTGATATTTGCATCACTTTTATGAGTCTTTGGCTATCTGATATGTTGGAAATTATTTTAAGTCATATAATAATATCCTTGTTCATAATGGTTGTTGAATCTAATAGAATGCATACAGAACATGGCCTACCCCATGAATGTTTTGAGACCAATCTATTCTAATGACGCATGTTGTGAAACTGGATATACTGTATGTGGGATGCACCTGAGAATATTGAAGGTTTGAAGATAGGCTGGTGCTTGTGTGAACTGGATATTCAGTATGTGGGGTGCAGCTGAGAATTTTGAAGGTTTGAATGACAGGCTGGGGATTGTGTGAACTGGATATACAGTCGTGGGGCACAGCTGAGATTTTTGAAGGTTTGAATGACATGCTGGGGATTGTCTGTTTAGTTTCTTGAAGCACCCTGTTGATAGTTTTGTTCTTGCGCTTTATGTTACCTTGTTACTGCCTACCCCCCATTTTTGTCAAAATAGGGTTAGGATGATGATGATGATTATTGTACCTGTTCTGAATGTGTTTTGTTGGTGGTGTTGATGATGGTGATGATTGTTGCCTGAATGTTTGTTGATGATAATATTGGTGGTGGTGGTGGTGATGATGACGATGATGATGATGAGGATGATGAATGTTACCTGTACTGAATGTGTCTTAAAATACCTGTGTTTGATTACCCATAATTCAGACATTCTCAAGACTGGTTGAAAAAAAGTGCACTGTTATCTTGGTGTCGGTCATGATTTGTGAATGAACTTCTCATGCATTTATTTCTTAGGATTACTGTTTATCTTCAGCCGAAGGACATTTTTTTCTAGTTCTTGCTACAGCCTGACATTTTTATTTAGGTTTGTGGAGATATTTCAGGGTGAATGAGTTTTTGTGAGATTGTTTTTAATTCTTTTAGTGAAGTATGTTTCCCTAAAGTTATATTAATTGGTCTGGAGGTAGCAAGAATAAATGAGGATATTATATAATCATGGTGAAGGAGTGAATATTGTATCCTATATTTTTCAGAAATCTTGAGTTATGTATCTAGCCTTATTAAAGAGAATTACTGTATTTGTATAAACATGTACTGTACTTTGCTAATTTTCAAGCTTTTAACTTTTTTACTCATTTGTATTTGCTGTTGTAGTAAAGATTTATATTTGCTTTAAACATGGATTAGTAAATATGCTCTCACATAAGGTCTTTTCTCTGCCACAAAGAATCTTTATTAAGAAGTATGATACAACTGTGGTGTATATTCACGAAGTTTCTTGAAAGTTAAAATGTTTATGTGGTTGCTTATATAGCCATATCTATATACAGTAAACTCTCAGTTATCCGGGGTAATTCAGCCAAACCCTACGCCCAATAAAGTGAAACGCTGGATATAGCATAGTACTGTAACCCCAATCGGCTCAACATTCAGCATCGAGCCGGGTGCAATAATTGTGTTACTGTCCGTCTCAACCCTCCATCCGAAAAACTTTCCTATGAACAAATGATGAAAACTAAGCATAAAATACAAAACAGTAATGATGCAGTCCTACATGGAGAGAATGGATGACAATAGAGTGGTGAAAAGAGTATATTTGAGCGAATTTGAAGGAGGAAGGAGGCGAGGCAGGCCAAGGAGAAGTTGGAAGGATATGGTGGATGAATATGTGAGGAAGAGAGGTATGGAAGTTGGTGAAGCTAAGGGACTGACAAGAGATCAAGCTGGCTGGATGAATTTTGTGTGAAGAAGTGCATGAACAGGAATTTGGCACCCCTTTTTAACATGACCATTCAGATTGGCTCTCGGATAAGTACACGTGAGGTTACAGAACGTGGTGAAATTTTTTGGCCCATCAGATGGAACCAGGATTCCATGGGCTGGAATGATGAGTGAATGGAAGCATGGCCCATTGAATTGGGCAGACTTAGGCTGTCTGGACATTGCTACTCCTCACCCCTCCTTAGGGTGGGAAAGGAGGTCCAGATGATTGTGATGATGATGCAGTACAGTAATACAGCGCCTGTTGGCTGCCGCTTATGATCCTTTTGATACACCTCGAAGCCAGATATTGCAGAGAATCACCAATTATGACCCATTTTGGTGCCAGATGTTGCATAATGCTGGATATTGCTTTAATAGAGCTGAGTCATTAGTGCCGGATGTTGCACAGGGCCAGATATTGTGATGACAGGTAATTGAGAGTTTACATATACCTGTATATATATATATATATATATATATATATATATATATATATATATATAAGAGAGAGAGAGAGAGAGAGGAGAAAGTATATACTGTACTGTAATAATGTATATATTATATACACACACTCTCTCTCTCTCTCTCTCCCTCTATGTATTTATGTATGTATATATAATGATGTATATACCGTTTATATTTTACTTATTCATACATCCACCAAGCCCTTCACAGTCAGATTAGGATAAAAAAATGAACAAAGCAAAATTATTTCTGGTACTGTATTAGTTCAACTGTATGGAGGCTGGTTCATCATGAAGATTGGGTGTGATATGCTATGTATGCTATTGTAATAGCTGTAATAGTAGTAGTAGTACAGCAGTAGTAGTAGTAGTAGTAGTACCAGGTTCATCTGAAATGTGAACCCATTGAAATGCAGGTTTAAGTTGATCATCTGCTGTTCACCATCCTCCTTTTGTAGGATCTGCTTGTGGCTGAGAGATGTTTGTACATTATAACCATGCCAGGTCCATAGCCTCCCACTCACACATGCCTCCCTCCTCTGCCTCTTTGCACCCCTTATCCGTTATGTCTCCCACATCTTTTTCCCTAGCCATCTTACACATACTCCCCTACCTCCCTTCACACTCACAACCCCTCCTTTAACTCTTCCTCAGTGTCTCCCTGCTCTTTGTCTCCACACTCTTTCCTCTACCTTCTCCACCTCCCCCCACCCCCAATTCCTTAACTTCTATGTGCCCCCTTTCTCTTCTTCACTTTCACCTCTCCATTTACTCCCTCCATGTATGCATCCCCTCGTTTCTCTCCTTCCTTTCTTCCCACATGTCTCCTTTTCCCCTCCCTTAACCTAACCCTACCCTTCCCCCTTCCACCCAATCCCTGATGCCTCCCTTTCGTCCATAAGAATTGGTTCTATACCCTGGACTCATTGCCCTTCCTCCAAACACAAAATTACAGTAAAGACCAAGATTTTCTCAAAGGGAGGAGATGCCGTTGAGTAAGGGTCTAAGGGTCCCTCAATTTTTTTTTCTTGCCATGGCCACATTGTGTCTAGGACGGAGAGTGCCTCATAAGTGAATTATAAAGGTTTCTATTCGTGTCAGACTAAATGTATGTGAAAGCTGACGCCTCCATTTGTCATTGTAACTTTTGTGTGAGATGTGAGGCCTTCTTTGTGTCATTCTTTCCTAAATGAAATGAGGGACCCGTTTGTCAGTACCCCAGATTAAAATTAAGACTTTATGAGTCACAGTTTGTTCCAAAGATCCCTGTGAGTAATTTAAGGACCTCCAAGTTTGCCATTGGACAGGGGAGATGAGGTGAGCACTGAGCAGCCTCACTAATGAATCTGTAAACGACGTCGATAACGTTTTAAATGCTCTTGTAACACAACCATGTACTAGAGAGGTATCTGCATATGTAATAACTATCTATCAATATACGCGGATTATAGGATTCAGAGCATCCCGCCAAAATCTGGTTAGTGGAGAGCGAGTTCAGTGATACCTTTGTGACATTAAATTGATGGTCTTATTTGCCCATTAAATTGAATGTGTAGGAGATCCAGAACATGCAAAGGAGATTCAATAAGTGGTTTATTAAAGGGTGGATCAAGGTTTGAAAAGTTTACTGGATTTTACCATTGTTTTGGATATTTCGCTACTTAAACAGTTCGTCACTTGAAATGTTAAATATTATCAAGTAAAAAGTAATTATAATCAGGAAAATAAAAATAAAGTTCAATACTGAAGCATAATTTGGGGACATTATTATTAAAAGCTTGATCAGTCATGGGACGAAGCAGTAGACTCGTCACTCGTGGAGTCGTGGATACGTTTGGACTTAATAGTGCTGGAGGGGATTGGGAGTGAAGTGAAAGTGTTATCACGTTACATCGTGGTGCATAGGTGGTAAGTGGCAGCAGTTATTATGTAAAATTTTTCCTAAGGACCCCTAGACCGTGATTACCAATTAGAATTTTGACAGGATTAGCTTTTAGCTTAATCCAGCACGGATTTATAGTCGCTGATCGCAAGCTTGTTTGTACAGGTGGTGGCCTATATGTAGCACATAATAGCCATTTTTATTTCACCCCAAATTATTAAGCCAATATAATAGAGATGGAGAGAGTGCAGTTTAGTAATTATGAAAGCAAGGTATCAGATGACCAAGACATACACTAGGCCTAACCCAACTGAAATCCGTTCACCAGTCCTTTAGGTATGTTACGTTTGTTGATTTCCGTCCGCAGGAAATGAACACCCTCATTGAACGGCTCATTAATAAACTGCTAATTCCCATAACCCAGTTGACTTCAAGTGGCAGGAAGCCCACAATAACTGTACATTCATAATTTTTCCAATACTGTACTCAATTAGGCTAGTGTATTTTCTGGTTTGCAATTTCACCATCCTGTTTGTAGAGTTTTGTTAACTTTTCTTGAAGATTTGCTGAGCTGTTTGTCCTTGTTAGATCTCTCTGGTTTCCAGCACTTGTCATTTCAAACAGATGACACTTCAGTATAAATATTTTTATAATTCTAGGGTGAAACTGGAGGAGAGCTCCTAGCAAAAAAATGACAACTGTTGTGTTTTCTTTGTAAACTGTAGCACTTATCATTGTGATAGCTCTAAGAAGTTCCGGAAATGTGTCATCTTGAAAATATTAATTATACAGCCACAAGTTTTCCACGCAAACTGTGGCAAGTGGCCATCCACTGTGTCAGACTTCCAGGTTCATTTGGCTCCAAGGTCAGTTCGTTACATCGTTTATTGCCATTAACCTAACCTTGTGTGTCTTAGAATCTTGCGTGCTGGTATTCTTTATTGTTGTCTCATGCCTTGATGTCTGGCAGCATATGACCTTGGCAGTTGTGCCAGGGCAGCTTGGACCTTGTTGGAGGGACACAAGCCAAGAGTGAGAGCAGTGGATATGAGTTGCTTGAGAGGAGCATGTGGAGTCACATGGAGAGACAAGACCGACAAATGAGGAAGTGAAGGAGCGTTGTGGTGTGGATGTGATAGGAAGTTTTGAGAGAAGCACATTGAGGTGGTTTCACCATGTGGTGAGGATGGGGAGCAAGAGACTGACGAGGAGAGTGTATGTGAGTGAGGTGGAGGAGAGGGAGTCCAAGGATGAGATGGAGGGATGGAGTGGAGGGGTATATGAGAGAGAGGTGTGAGCTGGGAGCAGGGCAGTGAAATGGATGGGGAGGACAGGGCGACATGAGGCAGTGTTTGTGGCCACCCCTTATGGGATTAAGGCGTCTGGCAATAGATAGTAGATAGATAGATAGATAGTTGTGCCACAAGTTTTGTTGAACCAGTCAGTCAACCTAATCAAACATTTAAAATGTTTCCTGTCTTTGTTTCATGTATCTTCTCATTTTTGTATGTTTGTGAATGCTATGCTTTGTATTTTGTCTACTGCCTTAAGAATACTCTGGGCCGATGACACACCAGCTCAATTGTTGGCCAGTCTATGGATGAGGCGGTAAGGTGTCTGGCAATAGATAGTACCGGTAGGAAGTTAATTGTGCCGCCAGTTTATTTTGTTTAACCCGCCTTGTCCCGACCGATTTTCCACCACTGACTCCCCCCAATCCAGACCAAATTTTTTTTTTTTTTTTTTTTTTTTAACCTCTGCTTTTGGTGAAAAACATTGAAAATTCATAAAGAAATCGCTCGCCTGAGGTTTAAAATACTGAATACAGGTAGCAGTACCCCTTACCTTACTGGGTTTTCTATCGGGCTGGCTCTAAAAAAACGAGTTCTGTGGGAGGGTAACTATTCCACGCCACTCATAAACGGTATTTATTTATTTGATATGAATTTATATGTAGTACGAGAGTATATTGATTTTCACACAGTAATATAGGCAATATTAGCATTGTTTCACTCACCAAACACATCAACATACCTGACCTTTGTCCTCCACATTGTCATCGGTTGGGGAATCACTCTGGCCTTGAATTTCGTACCGTGGCACGACATGTCTTTACTGGGCAGGTCACTGGTAACAGGTGAATTGCCAAGACAATGGCATGCAGGGGGGTGGGGGGGTAGGTCATACGGGGTAAGGCATTGTCCCTGCCTGGCATCTTGTAGAGGAAGGTGTCCCGTGTATACATACCAAAAATTATTGCATGAAATTTGAAAATGTGCAAATGACAGACCTTGTAATTGCTGCGTGTTTATATATGTTAATGGGACTCAGTGACAAAATATTCGGACGTATATATACGTCAATGGGACGCGGCAGGTTAACCAAGCAGTCAGCCTAACCAAATATGTATTAAAAGTGTTTCCTGCCTTTGTTTCATGTTTATCGTCACTCACAAGTGTGAATACTATGCTTTGTATTTTGTTTACTGCTGTTAAGAATACTCTGGGCCGATGACGCACCAACGCAATTGTTGGCTTGTCTTTGGACGCGGCGGTAAGGTGTCTGGCAATAGATAGTACTGGTGAAGAGATAATTGTGCTGCCAGTTTATTTTGTTTAACCAAGCAGTCAGTCAACCTAACCAAATATTTATTAAAGTGTTTCCTGCCCTTGTTTCATGTTTATCTTCTCTCATGTTTGTGAATGCTATGCTTTGTATTTTGTCTGCTGCTGTTAACAATATTCTGGGCCGATGATGTGCTGACGCAATTGTTGGCCAGCCAGTGACGCAGCGGTGCGTCATTTTTTTAGCGATTTTGCTTGGCTCAAATAGGTGGCGCAACAATTTGATCACACCAGACATATGCAAGTGTTCCCTCCAAGTGGTGGGAAATAAACATTTTGTTTTTCATGCATGCAATTATTTTCCACATGTTTGCTTTCACTTTGGGCCAATGTTGAGGTGGTGCGTCTTTTTTATAGAGATTTAAAGTATGATATTATTTTTCATATATATTGCCTTGTTATTTTTTTTTTAATCCAGGGAGACAAAAATTTTATGGTCTGTGTATTTCACATGCCAACAGCCATACCACGTTGAGAGCACCGCTTCTCGTCCGATCAGCGAAGTTAAGCAACGTTGGGTCTGGTTAGTACTTGGATGGGTGACCGCCTGGGAACACCAGATGCTGTTGGCATATTGTTTTTTATGGTAGGTGGTGGCGACCATCATCTACTCACTTGATGTAGAGCTGCTTACTTCTTCCTTAGCCTTCATCATTCTTTTTCTGTGTCTGCCCTCCTCTCTTCATATTTCTCCCATCTTTCCTGTCACTTCTTATTGCTTTTCTTTCCTTTACAGTTGGCTTTACATTGAGTGACAAGCCAAATGGTTTCCTGTAACCCAAGAAACCATTTACTACGCTGGGTGGTAACCATATAACCAAACCATACGTGCTCCCTACGTGTCAACAAGTGGGTTGGTGGAGGATTAGTGCCCCTCCCCATAAAACAAATAACTCAAAGTCAAATGGCCACCCCTTACGGGATTTTGGCTTCTGGCAATAGATAGATAGATAGTATTTCATATATTGTATATTCACAATGCAGTACAGTAGTCCATGAATTATCTGGTGTAATAAGCCAAAGGCATGTCCTGGGAGTGGCAGTGTCCAGATAATGAACAATATCTCCCCTACTATACCCAACCCCCAACATATACATATATATAGCCGGTATATATACCTAACCTATTTGTACAGTACTTCAGCTTACTGGAGCCAAAGGCATGTCCAGGTAGTGGCAATGTCCGGATAATGAACAATATTCCCCGTATTATACCCAGACCCAACCTATACTCAACCTCCAACCTATACCTGACCAATTTGTACAGTACCTGTGCTTGCTTTGGCAGTGGTTTCCAGTCATTCAGGCATATTTAGACATCAAAACACACATAGGAATATCCAAAGTAATGCTAAACACCAAGAAGACCATGAAAAAAAAATGAAAAAAAAAAATAAACACCCTACCTATACAATACTGTATATACAGTTTCCCTCCTAATTTTGGCACTGTTTACTGTTGAAGAAAATTTACTAGGTTGACTGAGTGGCAGCCCTCAGGTCAATTGAGGAAGAGTGACATGAAACAGTGAATTTCAACAGGACTGGTTGAACAGCACTTGACTCTCTCCCTATCCCCCGTAAGAGGGATGGAGAAATGCTAAAGGAGGGAAAACTTATGTTTATGGTCCACCAGGTTTACATTTCAGATAATTCTGGGGTCAAATCATCATCATCCTCTTTTCCTATCCATAGGTGAGTGAGGTAGGGTACATTAAAAAAAATCAGTATGGTTAAAGAATCAGAAGTCTTAGCACCAGAGCTCAAAGGTTTCGTTACCAGGCACTGCACCTGAAGATTGGGTGATATAGGTTCCACTGAACTAGGATGGTTCTATTACTGGCAAATTGGCTTAATGAATGATATCAGAATTTATGGGTTTATTGTAATGTGATAATTTATACAGTTCAGGAATCCAGACTTTATCTTCAGTTGTTGGTCGTGGCTGGTTCTGCCCTTGAACAACATGCACATGCTACAGAAGAGGATTTTGACACCCAGAATAGTCTGCTTCCTGCTCTACTTCTGTCTTTGCCTCTTGCTCTGCCCCCTGCTGTGCTCCATCCTGAAGAATGACAGTTGATGACAAAATCAGTAAGTTTTGGTATGTGTAGCAAGCAGACGTCGTAGTATTACCATCTTGAATAGTATGGTTACCAAGGTCTTCACAAAGTCAATCAGATCAGTGTTCCCAAATGTTCTTGAAAGATTGTTTGCTCGTACTTACATAAAAAACAACTACCAAACACTTCACAACCAAAATGGCAATGGTTGTGTCCGTACCGGTATTTGATTTTTAAATCGTACAGATAACTACTGCCTAAAAGTATATCAGATACTGATTGACTTTGGAGACTTGGTAACCTCTAAGAATTGCCTGGGCCAGAAACTCCCAAAAGTTACCAGTGCACACCTGATAAATGAAGTCAGTCACCACTTCCTGGCTCACAGAGTCGCATACTTTCAAAAATCCCTTCATAATTATTAGTTTGGAGGGCAAAGTGCTTGAAAGGGTACAACAAGGAAGAAAGGTTGCTGGTTCCTTGAAGGCAGTGATAAGAAACAGGAAAGTGAGCATGGAAGTGAAAAAGTTATTACATGACAGTATTGTGATACCAATTCTAACGTATGGAAGTGAAGCTTGGACGTTGTTGGAGGGACACAAGTCAAGGGTGAGAGCAGTGGAAATGAGTTATTTGAGAGAAGCCTGTGGAGTCACATGGAAAGACAGACTGACAAATGAGGATGTGAAGGAGCATTGTGGTGTGGATGTGGATGTGATAGGAAGTGTTAGGAGAAACACATTGTGTTGGTTTGGCCATGTGGAGAGGATAGAGAGTGAGAGACTGATCAGGAGAGTGTATGTGAGTGAGGTGGAGGGGGAGAGAGGGAGAGAAAGGCCAAGGATGAGATGGATGGAGTAGAGAGGTATATGAGAGAGGGGTGTGTGAATTGGGAACGGGGCAGTGAAATGGCGGGGGACAGGCTGACGTGGAGGCGATTTGTTTTTGGTCACCCCGTATAAGGGATTATGGTGCCTGGCAGTAGATAGGTAGATAAATAGATAATTATTTGTTAACAGTACATTCATTCTGCAGTAATGTAAACATTAGTTTTTATACCAGTTTTCTGTACATGATTTACTAAGAAAAATATTGCAGAACAGTTACTAAAATACATAAAACTAGTTGTGCGATAGCATTCATCACATAATGTTACAAGTCTCGCTGCATGTTTATTTTGAAGTGCCTATCACATAGTTTTCAAACAGATTAATGCTGCATCGAGCAAATGCTGGAGTGCACTGAATGTTACTTATGAAAAAAGTACAGTTTAATTTTCATTACAGAAAACATGGGAAGATAAAATCTCTGGCCGAAACTGCGGGCGCTGAATAAGCCTACCTCATGGTGTGTGTGGTCGGTGCAGATGATCTTAAATTGATCCGTGCAGAACTTATTTTGCGTTCATTTGGCTTTAAATTACTTTTGTACATAGATAGGCTATATGAATGTAGATTTTTCACATACTGATGTGTGGTAGGTGGGGACACTCACCATCCACTCATTCAATGTAGTGCTGCTCTTGGGTGTCTGCCCTTTCCTCTCCATTCTTCTTTTCTTCCATCCTCTTCTGTCTTTCTTTCCTTCATTCTTTCCTCTTCTTCTGCCAGTCTGCCTATGGGTGACTTTATACTCCCTTTTCTGTCTTTCTTTCCTTCATTGTTTCCTCTTCCTTCTGCCTGTGGGTGACTCTACACTGAGTGACAAGCCAAATGGTTTCCTGTAAACCATTTACTATACTGGGTGGTAATCAAATAACCAAATTAAGGTGCCTGGTAGTTTAGTGAGTAATTAAGGTGCACCAGTCGGATTCAGCCAGTGAAGGTTCATATCCAAGTGTTGGTTGTTTTTTTTTTGCTCACGTAATGCCACTTGGGGTTGAGTGAGGCTGGTCACTCTCATCTTAAATGTCAGGACCAATCCGCATAGCCCCGGGCTCCTATGCTCCTCATGGGGCAACGTAGGATTGGATGATGGATGGATTATTATTAATTATTATTATTAGTAGTAATTAAAGACCGCAAATTCTTACTGCCTTGTAATTAAATTTTGCTGTCCTCCAGGTGATATTCTTGCTGCCAACCAGTTACTTTTGTTAACCTGTCCCGTCGACGTATGGGTACGGTGCAACATTTTGCATTTGCCAGTCCTGGCGACCTACTGGTATGTCGTGCAATTGCAAGGTCCCTAATTTGCACAATTTTCAATTTTCGCGCAATTTTTCGTACATATACACGGGACACCTTCCTCTATTCCTCTTCAAGATGCCAAGCAGGGACAATGCCTTACACCGCATAACTTCGCCCCTCCCCCCTCATGCCATTGTCTCGGCAATTCACCTGTTATCAGAGACCAGACCAGTAAAGACATTCAGGGCCAGAGTGATTCCCCAATCGATGACAATGTGGACAAAGTTTACACAGCATTAGAGGAAGAAACAGTCAGAAATAATGATCAGGTAATGTGGCAAAAGAAGGTCAGATATGGTGATGAATTAGTGAGTGAAACAATGCTTATAATGCCTATATTACTGTTTGAAAACCAATATACTCTCGTACTACATATAAATTCGTACCAAGTAAATAAATAATTACCGTTTATGAGTGGTGTGAGTTAGTTACCTTCCCGTAGAACTCGTTTTCTTTGGTGCCAGCCTGTTAGAAAAACCAGTCAGGTAAGGAGGTACTGGTACCTGGATCGAGTTTAAACCTCAGGTGAGCGATTTCTCTATGAATTTTCGATGTTTCTCAACAAAAGCGGAGGTTTTAGCCAAAAAATTTTTTTTCAAAAATACCTCGGGATTGGGGGGTGTCAGAGGTGCGAAACAGCTCGGGACGTGATGGGTTAATCATGGTTTGGAAGGAAAGAACCAATGTGTACTATATTTTTCAGGTGTGTTAGTTGACCCAGCTGTAGAAGCTGTTGACAGAGAAGGGGAGGAGGAAAAGAAAGCCAAATACCAACCAGCTGCCAAATTAATGCCAGCTAGCTGTCAAATCATGGTAATACCAACCATCTGCCTCCATTCTGTGGTAAGTGTCCTGTTGTGAAGTTTTTGGTCCCATCTGGATAGGAAACCAGAAGTTACTTTCTCCTGCATTCCATCATCCTCATTTTTGGGGATAGGGAGTGGGAGGCTGAGAATGAGGTGGAGGTATGTGGAGATATATGAGAGAGGGAGAATGTGAACTGGGAGTAGGGCAGTGAAATGGCAGGGGACAGGGAGACATGGAGGCGATTTATTTGTGGCCATCCGTTACAGGATTATAGCGCCTGGCATTAGATAGACAGATAGATAGTGTAGATTTATTCAAACCAGGGATAAGTATCATATTTTAGTGTATATTCAATTTTTTACTGAATAGATAAAGATGACATCATTCATTGATCATCCAGTCCTACATTGCCCCATGAGGAGCATTGGAGCCTGGGGCTAGGCAGGTTGGGCCTTATATTTAAGATGAGAGTGACCAGCCTCACTCATCCCTGAGTTGCATTACGTGAGCAATGAACTCCAGCCACCTTTTGTATATAAACCTTCACCGGCTTAATCCGATTGGGGTGCCGCAATTACCCACTAAACTGCCATGTGCCATAATTTGGTTATATGGTTACCACCTAGTGCAGTAAATGGTTTCCTGGTGTACAGGAAACCATTTGGCTTGTTGGTCAGTGTACAAATAGATAAAAGGTGAGAGGATGAGGTTTGTGTGGAGGAGTACATGACAAGGGCTGACAGCACTTTATTAACTTGAAAGGTGTTGGTTGGGTTATCGGTTGGATGTTATGAAGTACATGTGTGTGTGTGTGTGTGTGTGTGTGTGTGTGTGTGTGTGTGGTGGTAGCAGGATTCACTCTTCACTCTCATCTTCAGTGTCAGGACCAACTTGCCTAACCCCAGGCTCCTACACTCCTAATGGGGCAACATAGGATTGGAAGATGGATGGATTAGTATGTTTATTATTACTATTATTAGTAGTATTAGTATTAGTATTAGTATTATTTTAACTAACTGAAGCTTACCTTCTCCTACATGAGTGGGAAAAAGGTGCAGGATTTTCTCTTCTTCTCTTGGCTATGTCATCTTTTATTTTGCTAGTGGGACCTGCATTTTGGGACCTTTTGCTGATGTCCTACAGTCTATACTTGCCACTACCAGACTACTTTATTCATACTAGGAGACAGCCATCATTGTGAAGTAAATCTATCTACAACCCTGTTTCCCACTGTCTGTCTGTCTAAACTGCCATCTCTCCATATTCATTGCTGAGTTATAACAAAAGATTAACACAGGAATAATGCTAGTCATGAAGTTAATTAAATAATGCAGAGCTGTAGGATTTTCTTGTTCTGCAGCAGTCCACCATCTTCCTTTCTGGGAATAAGGAAGTATTTGAGGGACTATAACCTGGGAAATGAGCCAGACAGTTGATGTAAAATGGACTTGTTCATCTTAGGTCATGGGTACTAGTAGTTGTAGTAGTTGCAGCCCCAGGCACATCAGGCTGAGTTACCCTTTTGTAGTCCACCATTCAATTGTTGGGGCATAGGTGTGGGATTGAGAATTGTAAATGTAATCAGGCAGCACCCCCCCCCCCCCTCCCACTCCCCATCCTATTAGTGCCTCGCCAGCACCAGTCCTATAGGGATTAATTAAGATTTGTATTGAACTCCTCCACAGACAAAGGGTTAAATTATCAACAGACCTGAGATTATCTCTTAAAAACTTGCCATATTTTCAGGGCCCACTGTGCTGCTCGTACTGCTGTGTTAGTGCTGCTGCTGTCAGTGGGGTTGGTGGTGGTTCAGTGTTTCAGTGTTATCTCACATACAATGGCCTATAACGTTATACTCGGGAAATACGTCTGGTGGCCAAGAAGAGGTTCTCTGAGGTCATCATTCCTCAACTTCACCTGCTACCTTAACTACTGCTACAACTACAGCTACTGCCACCCTCCTGAAATGTGAGTTAGAAATTTTTTGGTTCGTTGACCTTGACTTGGCGGAGAGTTTTGTCCTTGGTAGTCCAGTTTCATCGCCCAGAGGCAGAGTAAGACAAGAATAGCAATACTGTGGTTCTGTATACTTTCCAGATCACATTTAAGCCAAGTTGAGATGGACAGAGTATAACAGTTGCTCCCCTACTTACAATATTTTAATAGAGAATTCCCCACCCCATCATTGGGTGGGAAAAGGAGTTAGGACTGATGATGATAATGCCTAATGATGATGATAATTATGATTAGTGACAGTGCTAGGCTTCATAACTAGATCATTCCACCACTAGGGTATACAAGGCCAATTAACTTAATCTAGGTTCTGATTTTACTTGCCAATCAACGACGATGCCGACGACAATGATGATTGATGATAGGATAGGATGATGCAGTGCCAGGAGTCAATCCCTGGTGCTATCAGGCTGGCAACCACAAAGCCTAATGAAATCTCAAGCTGGTAAGTCTTTAATTTCAACAACAATAGTTCGTAGCTTAGATGTTTGTAAGTGGGAGAGCAACTGTCTATTCCAACTAACACCAGATGGTTTTATTCAACTGAGAGTGATGCTTGGGGGTCTAAGGATAACAATGATCTTTATTTTTAACTTATTTATATTAGTCTGTGCTCAATTATCATAGATCTTGCACCTTAACTTGTCCCAGGATTTGTCCATTCACCAGCCTTTTTCATGTAGCTCAGGGGTAGAGTAACACAATACTACAGGTCTACATCCATCCCATTACACTTCTTCATGACTAGCATTCTGCTTGATAAACTATTGCTGAGATGCCAAGGTAGAGTAACAGGAGTACAGTAAGCAAATTCCCCAGGTTTACGAGTAGCAGATAGTTTTGAAACCTTTCCATTGTGCTTCGTGATTAGCATGTCTCCTTGCTAAGCTATTGCCTCAGCTCAGCATTATTTCAAGTTGATAGATAAACAGGTACACAGATAGATAAACATTACACAGATACACATAGATAGTAGAGAGCTTGCAATAAGTGCTAGCTAGATAGATAAACTGCAAGAATTTTGTGATAAGAAGGTTCATGATGTTATTTTTGAAAGTTGATAGATAGATAAAGTGCACAGATAGATAAACATTACATAGATACACACAGATAGTAGAGAGATTGCAGTAGGTGTTAGCTAGATAGATATACTGCAAGAATTTTGTGATAGAAAGGTTCCTTATGTTATTTTTAATTCCTTTGACTGTTAGTACAGTATTTCTCTCAGTTGAACTATGTCGGTGTTAGTTCAGTGAAAGTGGCTTGTCTTCTTCGTGGCTGGGGTGATTTCCTAATGTGATTTCCTAGCAAGCCTCCTGAGCCACCTAAAAGACACCCCAGTGAATTATGCATATGATTATTGACTGATTATTATTATGATGTTTGTATTGTAATTGTTGCACAGTGAACAGATATTAATAGCCTGTGGTTTGGCCAGTTGTTTCAGATACTCGTGTACTGTATATTGTTGCTATGTTGTCTGTTTCAATCACCCACACCAATCGACCCTGCAGTGTCGGTGTTAGTCGTTCTTTATGATCCTCAGCCCTATCGATTCCCCCGTGTGGAAGTTAGAACGATACGTACTAGTACGCATGTAAAAGAATAAGCACCAAATCAGACTGAGAAGATTAAAGTTTCAAGCTAGCAGTAAATGAACAAAAAGTCTGCATCGTAAAAATAAGCTTTAAAATTTTTGTGCCGAATTAGTTGCTATTTTACTGTTGTGTAGCATGGCCCCAAGTCCCTTTGCTACTAGTGGGGTTTTGGGGGATTGGGCATTGACTGGGAAGTTGGGGAACTCATTTTTACAGCACACACAACACACCATTGTGTGCCATGATATATATCAGTTCCAACATGGGTATATGGGGGCTTTCGGAGCTCACAAGAGAAGGGGTCCTCAACGCAGATGTTGGAAGGATAAGTGGCACACAGGTGGATGATTATATGAGTAAACATGCATGCTGCCCTTGCTTGCAATAACCACGTTGTGGCTGTACAGTAAGGGGGCGGAATGCTCTATGAGGGAGTTGTGTTCATGGTTGTTTTGTTTTTTATTTTTTATGGCCTAGGCAATGCTTCAAGGATTGGGCATACGCTCTTAAGTGGATATTGCGAGCCAGACGTTGCACACTTTGTTCACATCTGAGATGCTGGACCACACATTCACAACCACCCATTCATTCACCAATTTTTTGTTTCCCCTTTTTGTAAGAGACCTGGGACTAGCTACTGACTGATGTCATTCCTTATGGGAGTGCCGTAACTCCTTACACCACCATGTGTCTGCGTAGTTGTATATTACCACCAAGTGTAGTAACTTATATCTTGGGTAGCAAGAAGCCACTTGGCTTGTCATTCAGTGTAGTCATGAGATGTCCACTTTAATTAGTAGCCATATCAAACAATCAGTTTCTTTACCGCCTGCTGTCAGCTCTGAAAGAACACATCTTCCCCAATTTGAGTAAAGCGACTAGGCTAAGGTTATAGACAACTGGCCAGCCGTATACTGCCATAGGCTGTGAAATGTTTTGCAAGACTCCTGTCTTGAGCATGAGCAAAAGTATGTAGACACATCTCTGCTGGCTGTAGAAATGGAAGGTGTTGTTTGAAATATTTTGTGTGGTAAGGACTGCACACCAAAGTTACTATTCTTTCATAGTCCACCTATCTTCTGTAGGGGGATCGTAAAGGAACTGAAGGCTGTTAGTTTATCCTGACAGCTTCAGTAGCTGATCATTACCATATGAAGGTGTCTGTTCCAAGCATCAGGAAAACAAGTTGGAGAAGGATGTTACTTGCTTGTCATTTGGGGAAGAGTGATGAATACGAAATACAAGTAGTTACTTGCTTGTCATTTGGGGAAGAGTGATGAATACGAAATACAAGTTAGTGCTGGCAGAGTATTGTTGGCATACTTTTGCACATGCCTGTACATCACAAACAGATGCGGTAAGTCCTGGTTATATGCCACAGATGCTAAGAAATACAGGGTGGTTCATAAATAACATGTCCAATTCCATGTGTTCCATTCTTTTTAAACCATACCTTACCTCATCCAAGGGAAGAGGTTGGGATGATGATGGTTATGATTATGATTGCAATGATGAGTATAATGGCTCATGTTGATTATTATATTGACTATGATGATTATAATGATGTGTGATGTGGTGAAGGCTCAGTCCGCATTTACCACCTCTACCCTGCATTATTTTCTGTGTCCCATAACCATTTCTTACTTTATCGTGATTGCTTGTTTGCATCCATTGTTTGCATTAATTTTTATCAAGTAATCAAATATCTCTTGCATTTGCTTCCAGTAATTGCATAAATTTCACTCATTTTTGTAAGCAGAGATTTTTGTCCTCTGTCCTTTATCTATCTATTGCCAGACACCTCAGTCGGATAAGGAAAATCATGGCCACAAAGGGTGGCCTCAGACAGATTAACTCCACATCATTCTGTCTTCTGCCATTTGACTGCCCCCTCCAACTGACACCCCCCCTCCCTTGTATTGCTCCACTCTCGATGTCAGCCACAGTCTACCCCTCCTCCATTTCCCTTTCACCTCACTCACATACACTCTATTAATTAGTCTCTCATTCTCTGTCTACTCTACATGGCCAAACTCTCTCAAATTATTTTTCTTAACAGCACCACAGCATTTCTTTACATCTTCCTCATTTGTCTGTCTGTTCATAAAACTAAACACACTCCTCACTTCATTTCCACTGCTCTCACTCTTGTGTCCTTCCAACAGGATCCAGGCTTCACTTCCATGCTCACTTCTATCCCCCTCCCTTATAAATCTCTCCACTCCATCCTTTGATCTCATCATTGATCTCTCCCACCACCTCACTCACATACACTTATAGTCAGCCTTGCATTCTCCATCCTCTTTATATAACCATACCCTCTCAAAATATTTCTCCTAACAGTACCGTAGCACTTTTTTGCTTCCTCATTTGTCTTTCTGTCTGTTCATAAAACTCAACACACTCCTCACTTCATGTCCACTGCCCTCACTCATGACTTGTATCCTTCCAGCAGGGTCCAAGCTTCACTTCCATGCTCACTTCCCTGTTCCTTGCCACAGCTTTCAGTGATCCAGCATCATTTCTACCTGGCAGTACCCTTTCAAGCACTTCCATCCTTTCATCACACTACTTAGTACTTGGATGCACTCTCATTCCCAATTTCCATCCAGTCTCACTGTGTATGCAGTGACTTTATTTCCTTCAAAGGCCATAACTTTACTCATATATACATCACCTTTTAAATTCCATATCCTACGTACACCCCCAGACTTATTCACCAAGCCTTGCAGTTCACATTCATCTTTACTGAACAATTCAGTATCATCAGCAAGCAACAGTTCTGGAAGTTTCCACACCTTACCCTCTTTCATTAGACACTCCAGTATATTCACATCCGCACCTATTATCTCTCTTATAGTCCCATCCATATACAACTGAAAGGCCACAAAGACATGGCACACAAAAACATGACACAAGGAGACATGATACCGGTATACAAAGACATGACAGAAACATGACACAGAGGTGTGACACACACAGACATGACACAAGGAGACATGAGATTTTTGTCTTTATGCAGATTCATTTCCCACACCTCACTGGCAGAAGATAGCATTGTGGCTCTACATCCTTTCCATAGCACTTCTTCATGACTAGCACCATGTTAGTCTTGTTTCAGATAGCATTTACAAAGGGAAGCTGGTACAGTAATTTAATCCCCAATAAACAGAGCATAACTGAATAGCAGAATACACTCATCCCTTATATCAGCAGACTGAGCCGACAACACACCAGATATATGGGCAGCCCTGTATTATGATTTAGTAAATTGTGGGCTGCTGTTACTGTGGTCCTGTATTCCTCTGTAGTAGTGCTGTAACCAAACCACTTCTCTGAACCAATATAGCATCAATAACAGCATTTTTGCCTATACAGTATTTGCTTCTTGACTAAGTAAAACTGTGTCTGTTGTTTGTAGCCTATCTGTGTGTGCTGATCATCTGGCTTGTTGAATGAGATGTTGCTAAATGAACTGAGAAATTTTGCTAAGGCTATATACATGTCATTTTTTTAAGTAGACTGCTGAAAGATGCACACACACGTCTGAAACAGATTATTAGAGAATAATATGTGGTGTGTGGATAATTGCTTAACTCTCATCCAAAAGCTCATAGTGCCTCTTTTCTTTCAGTAAATTCTAGTACTTAGTTTCTCCATAATTGAATGTGATTCATAGTAGTTTTAATGAGCCTGGGACCACAATAGCAGGTATTATCAGCCCAAAAGATCTTAAATAAATGTGGCAGATAAAAGGACTTTGCAAAAAGCCATAGTGCTTTTTTACCCAACAATAAAAATAGGTGTTTGCATTTATTATCCTAACTGAAGTATTGATATTGGTTGTTATATATGTATGCCTATTTTCTTTTAATTGTGTTATTTTCGCATTATTGTTATTGCCATGTCATTATGATTACTGCACAGTCTGCCACAGGAAAAAATATGTAATCTTGTCCTTGTTTGGAAGATTTTAATTGGCAACAGGTAAACTATGCAATTGTCTTCCTCAGTCTGTATTTCCTCCAGCCTGTGACCTCCAGTCTTTTAAATGCAATGTCAGCTATGAAGTTGTCTTCCTCAATCTGTATATCCTCCTGCCTATGACCTTCAGTCTTAAATGCAATGTGTGCAGGAGTTTCAGAAGTAAAGTATCTTGAATTAGGCTCTGTTTTGATTATTTTTTCTTGCAGTCATCAGTTTCTTAAAAAAAAAAAAAAAAAAAAAAAAAAAAAAAAAAAAAAGATGGCATGAATAGCAATGAGAAATTAAAAACTAGCAAGCATCCATAAAGTCCATTTATGTCAAAGGTTGATGAGCGTCTTGAGTTGTGTCCCTTCATGTATGTCCAAGAAGAATGATCATTTATGAGTTGATTCCCTTCATTAAACATCCCCAGTTGATTCCCTTCATTTAGGTCAGAGATAATTTTTTTTCCCATTAATGAGGTTGTTTTTTGTTATATTTATATTTACTTTTTCCTGTGGCTGACTGTGTTTATTTATATGGGCATGTTTTATGGTGCCTGTTTATTTCTGTTGATGTAGTCTATAGTCAGTTTGCTTTCACCTGACAGAGATTCATAACCTCTTAGCTTGGATTATGGCCAGATGTAGTCAGACTGGAGAGTTAATTTGAGTAGTAACTGAGGAGACTCATCAGAGAGATTTACTGAATTTTATACACTCGTGAGGTAGTATTGAATTTATAAAAGTTGCCTTGTCGGATGAAAATAAACTGACTATAGTTATGTATGTGTTGAATTGTAATATGTTATCCTTTTATCTCTATTTTTATTCTTAATGTGGGATAATATGCCCATTTAATGTCTTCTTCAGGTTTTTGAAATTTTATAACTATATGGAAAGATCCTAAGGTGCCCCAGTGGACTAAAAGTATTTTGATATACTGTTTCAAATCACATTGTCATTTGTCGTATTTTCCTAAGCATGTGCAAGAACTAACTTGCCTGTCAGGTCCCTGTCGTCAATTAACTCATGGCATCTCAGAAATCAGCAATATTATATGTTGAGCAGATTATTTTATGCAGTACTAAGTTAGGCAGTCTGTGTTGTATTAAGTTGTAAGGTCTCTAACATCACAACCAATTGTTTATTCGTTTTAGAATTATTATCATTATGCTTATTCGTAGGCTATGCTGTTAATATTGCTTGTACTTTGTTGCTTTTTCTTTGTGGATTTTTTGGGGCGTTTCTGATGATGCTGGTGTCTGTTGGGTTGGGTTGTGGTGGTTTATGATTCTAGAGAGAGAGGGAGAGAAACATGTAAATGACAGTGATTTAATATCGGCGTTGGAATGAGCAAGGATGTGTGATGTCCCCATGGTTTTGTGTATGTGTGTGTGTGTGTGTGTGTGTAAGATACTGTGATTTGAATGGTGAGTGAATGATTGTCGGAGTCATTTCAGTGAGATTGCAGTTGGCTAGTTTCTCCCTCTTTTGGGTTTCCTCTGCTTTATGGGTCCAATACATTTCATCCTTATGTATAAAAAAAAATTAATAGGGTGGTAATGACTGCCTGAAAAAGAAAGAAAATGGTTATGATGATGATTGAAAAATAACTGCTTATGATAATGATGATTTTCCACTTCACTAGGCATGGTACTGATAGTTCCCCCCTTAATGCCAGTTCACTCTTTGTTCTTTGCTTTCACCTCAAATATTTCTATCAGGAGAGAGAGAGAGACAGAGACAGTGAGAGAGAGAGACAGAGAGAGAGAGAGGCCCTGTTGTCATAGTGCTAAAAATCATTACAGGCCTCTGACCCTCCCATCACCTGTATTGACAGTCTTTTCCCCCAGCTTCCCTTCAAGCAGACAAATTAATTCTCATGATAAATTTAATTCCATTGTCAGTAGATGGTAAACCTATTAGGTCAAGATTATGCTTTTTTGAAGAATATTTGCTATGTATTTAGTAAGTCTTGGCTTGTAATCCCACTTGGCTGACTACAGATAGCCTGGCAGCCCCAAACATTTATGTTGACGGATTGTCTGTTGTGGTAGTGTAGTGAGTGTGGTGTGGTGTGGTGTGGGAGGAGGCATTACACTGTGGTTCATGTGGTAAGTGTTTTGTGGTAGTGTGGTGTGATAGTGTGTGTGGTGCATGTGTGTGGTGTGGGATGAGACATTACACTGTGGTAAATGTGAGTGTGTTGTGGTGTGAGAGGAGGCATTTCACTGTGGGCATAGTGTGTTGGCTGTGAGTTGTATATTGTTGTATATAGAGAAAGATGATTAAGTTGAAGTTATACTCATTTCACTTTAACTTGGCACAAATTTTCACTTTTTTTTTTTTTTTTTTTTTTTTTTTTTCCCCACTTGCAGAAAAAAAATATTACAGACCTACAATTTTTCCATAGCTTTTCATTGTGACAGGCGTCATATTTTAATGCATGTTTACCATATTCATTCAATTCATCATTCATGAGAGAGCATAAGCCATTTTTAAATCGTTAGATTAAAGAGAGAGAGTATAGATGTAATTGTGTTTCTCTGGGTATGGTTGTGTCTGAAGAGTGGATGTCTCTTGATAGTTTTTGAAGGCTTCTGTTTTGTGGTTGTAGTAGCCATGTTTATCTAGGTAGTAGCTATGTACCGTCTGAAATTGTAGAAATAAAGTTTAAAAAAAAAAAAAAAAAAAGTGGATGACGGCCACAGCCACTGGCGGGCTGCAGTTAGGCTACCGGTAATGCACATGGTTGGAGACGGTGACCTGTACTGTGAAATTCCATGTGCTTTTCACAGCACAGTTCCGTTGGAATGGGGGCCGTTTTAAGGGGG
The DNA here is from genome assembly GCF_032717465.1 of Coenobita brevimanus. Classification (NCBI taxonomy): domain Eukaryota; kingdom Metazoa; phylum Arthropoda; class Malacostraca; order Decapoda; family Coenobitidae; genus Coenobita; species Coenobita brevimanus. Next base: position 3,913,235 of record NC_137030.1, on the reverse strand, counting down.
TAGGGAAAAAATAGGTATCTTTGTGAAATTTAGTGTTGGGTACAGGATGAGAACAGATGTTTTTGAAGCACTCTGTGTAGCGTAGGTTTTGATTACATGCTTTCGATAGCATTTTTCATAAAAAGCATCAGTTTTAGTGCATATATACTATGCTTACAACTCGGCATTCATGAGACAGCACAAAGGTATTTTTAGACCAAGTTAAAGAGAGAGAGAGAGAATAGGTGTATTGATGTTTCTCTGGGTAGGGTTGTTTCTGAAGGGTGGGTGTCTGGTGATGGTTTTTGAGGGTTCCTGTTTGGTTGGAGATTTTTGGATGGCTGTAGTGGCCTTGTGTGTATAGGTAGTAGCTGTGCACAGTCTGAAATAAAGTATATTAAAAAAAAAAAAAAGTTGATAGCCACAGCCATCGGTGGATTGTGAATAGTGCAGGTGGTCAGAGCTGATGACCTGCACTGTGAAATTCCATATATTTTCACAGCACAGTTTCTTCTGAATGGGGGCCGTTTTAGGGGGGGGAGAGAAAAAAATCAAATATATCTTTGTGAAATTTAGTGCTGGGTGTAGGATAAGAACTGATGTTTTTGAAGCACCAGTGTAGGTTTTGAATGGGTATAGGTGCTGGGTTGTGATTATACACAGTAGCTAAAACAAGTATCTGTGTAGGAGGAGGTCAGTGTTCCCAATAGTCAAAATGTAATGAGTGATATCTCAGACACCATGATCCCATAAGGAGTGGTCATTTGTCTTGAGTTGGTTATTTTACGGGGAGGGGCACTAACCCCCCAGCACACACACGCGGGGAACATGTATGGTTGGGTTATATGGTTACCACCCAGAGTTGTAAATGGTTTCCTGGCTTACAAGATACTTTTAGGCTTGTCAATGTAAAGCCACCTGAAAAGGAAAGAAGAGTAATAAGAAGTGACAGAATGGATTTATATAGCCCTGGAGTTAATGCATACAAATTGCCTTGACACAGAATGCCACGTAATTGAATCATAAGACCATGTTTGTTATTCAGGAAACTGTTTCACAAAACATCCCACTGCTGGAGCTCTGCCGGGACCAGCTTATGGCAATACTACATTTCACAGCATTAACATTTATTTAGGATGCCATATCAGATGCTTGTCAATAGAGAGAGAAATTATATATTGTTTAGAAAGTGGTTGCCATTTACTGGAAGATATATGCCACTACAAAAATGGAAGATCAGGCTTTTATGAGATTATTGCATTGTAAAATGTATTAGTGTGAATAGTATCATAAAGCTGTTTACAGTATTACAAGCTTGATGCCATGAAAATTATCACCTTAAATCTTCGGTTTTAAGGCAGTTTGCCCTGGCATTCAAAATGAGCAGATCTTGAATATGGCTCTTTTATTATTGTTTTTTTCTTGGAGGGGACAATCATGCAGGCTTCTGGCTTTCAGTTACTTCTTCTTAGCATTAAAAAAGATTTTCCTCCTCATGTAGTATGCACAAGACTTGTTTTAGCCACTCAGCAGTATGAAAAAAAAAAATTGATTTTCAGAACACAGTCCCTTTACGATGAAGGTCGTTTAGGTAAGGGGAAAAAAATTGTGTGAGGTGTTATGTTAGGTAGAGGAAGAAGAGAGAACTGTAGTGCTGGTAGAGGAAGAAGAGGGAAGTGTAGTGCCGGGTAAAGGAAGAAGAGGGAAGTGTAGTGCTGGGTAGAGGAAGAAGAAGGAGGTGTGGTGCTGGGTAGAGGAGGAAGAGGGAAGTGTAGTGCTGGGTAGAGGAGGAAGAGGGAGATGTGTTGAGGAAGAGGAGGAAAATATAGTGTTAGTTAGAGGAGGAAGAGGGATGTTGTTGAGGCAGTGCATGTAGTGTTATAGGCTTTGAATGGCAGTAGTGGCTAGGTAGTATGTACAGGATAAATTATTAGGAAAAAAAAGGAAAAGAAAAAAAAAGAAATTAAACAAAAATGGTTGCACGTTTTATTTGGATGGAAGTAACTTTTCAATTAATTTGGGGCAGTGGTCAAGTGATAGGTCTAATACAACTTCCTTGGTGGTTTGTGTGGCCGTAATGCTTTAATTTTCCTCTGACAGAGTGAAGCCAGACTGGAGGGTCAGTTTAACTAGTAACCAAGGAGACTCATTCCTGACTCATAACTAAGTTTCACAATGTTTCATGGTATTGGTTCAGTTCTGTCAGAGAAAAATAAGCTAACTTATTGTGGAGAGGTACATAGCCGTGGGGGGAGGAGGCAGCCTTCTAAGTGTGTGTGGAGGTCTTGTTATGGTGTGGTGGTTGTCTACGTGTTCGTGTTTTTCTGGATTGAGAGTCTTTTGGTTGTCCTGTGTCTGTGTGTTGAGGAAAGGTGTTTAGAATAATAAAAGAAATGAGGAATGCATCTGAATACCTGATGAGTGATGAACAAGTTGATTTTATGAATGCTAGGAAGATGTGTGAATGAAATATGTGCATTGAGATATAATGAAGGCTTGTGAATAGGATTATAAGCTATGTCTTTCATGGACCAGGAGAAAATATGTGACTGTGAATATTAAAGGATTATGATAGGTTTTACATATGAATAGAAAGCCACTGAGTGTTGTTAAGTTTATAATGACTGAAGCTTGTTTAAGATTTCATAGATGAATGTTTTAATGTCAGAGTGAGACAAGGATGTGTGATATCCCCATGCTTGCTGAAGATTTTGTGCGTTAAGTAGGGTTTTTTTGTTTCTGTTGCTGCTGCTGTTATTGTTGCAACCCCAGATTCATCTGGATGTGAACCCGGTGCACTGTAGGAACCCTGGCCAATTCAACATGTTACTTTCTGAGGTCTTTTTTATGGTCATGTTGAAAGGTTGTCTGTGTTGTGATAGTGGGGTTCATAAGGTGAGCAAGTGTGTTGTGGTGAGAGGAACTGCATTGCACTGTGGACATTGTGGATTATGAGTTGTGTTTTGTGTTGGTATTGTAACAAGGAAGGATAATGACTGCTTTGCAGTCCCAGTAGGTGTCCTCATGTCTCAGGGAAGGGTACTTTCTGAATGGTGGATGTCTGATGGTGGTTTATGATGCTGTTTGGCTGGAGATTTTGGATTACTATAGTGGCTGTTTGCAGTTAAATAGTTGATGATCACAGCCATTGGCTGATGGTTGGGGCCAGTGACCTGTGTTTCAAAGTGATATCGTATGCTTTACACAACACAGTTCTTTTTTGGATTTAGGTTGTTTAGGTTGGTAAGGGGGAATCTGAAGTGCTGTATTGGGTAGAGAGGGATGTTGTTGAGGTACTGTGTGTAATGTTGGATGTTTGAGATGGTTGTAGTGACTAGGTAGTGACCATACAGGATGTAATATTAAAAAAAAATAATAATAAAATGGATGGCAGTCACAGCCATTGGTTGGATAGGACCAATGAACTGTATTTTAAAATGAAAACTTTTTCAAAATACAATTCCAGTCACAATACTTTGGATGAATGTTTTTTTTTTTTTTTTTTTTTGGGGGGGGGGGGTCCAATTAGGCTTGTAAGTGTACTCGTGCCTTTCTGAGTAGGATAATTTCTAAGGGGTGCTGTTTTGCCTCGAGATTTTGGGTGGCAGTTTGTGGGTAGTTTTAATTAGCTGTGTGCAGTGTGGAAAAAAAAATGATGGCTGACCACCACGGCCATTGATAGGTGCTTGGGGCAAATGTCCTGTTTTGATGTTATAGCTATGATGGTATGTGTGGCTAGGTAATACCTAAGTACATTAAGAAATATTTAATAAAAACGGAATATGTAAAAAAAAAAAAAAAAAAAAAAAAGATTGGCAGCCACTGCCATTGGCAGGGTGGGGTCAATTGACTGTAATTTGGAATGATCTATCTATCTATCTATTGCCAGATGCCTCAATCCCGTTTGGGGTGGCCACAAACAAATCGCCTCTACGTCGCCCTATCCCCCGCCATTTCACTGCCCTGCTGCCAACTCACACCCAGTTCACAACACAGTTCCATTCATTACAATATATTCATTATTTGTTTCCCTTTCTGTCACGATTTTCTTTGAATGTATGTGATACGTTTATGGGGCAGTGATCTATTAGAGTCAGCGATTAGAATATCATGTATTCTGAGGTTTTTACTTTGACAAGGCTGAAATTTTAACCCCTGTGAAGCTTGTTTTCCATAGCTCCGTGGCAGAATATTAAAGTACTATTACTTTATATTCCCTCAATAACACTTCATAACTATCACATATTATCACCTCTGGTTTCAGCTTGGTATTGAAGAGGAAGAAAGTTATTTCAAACGTAGTTGAAGTTGTTTCAGTGACTAGAAAAGAGGTACTTAATGTGAGGATGGGAGAAGACAGTCTCATTTAATCATGCGGAGGTCTTGTTGTGTGGTGGTGTTTTAGGATGTTAACATTTTTGGGTTGGTGTGTAGAGGACCCCTGCTTATGTCAGAGGTTCATTCTGTCATCCAGAGGTAGTGACTCTTAGTGTCTTTAAGGCATCAAGTTTATGAGCTGCCTTTATACTGATGCTTGTAGGTTAAAAGGTTGTGTGGGTATCCAAAGTAAGTCCTGGATTTTGAGATGTCTAGATTAGGAGTGATTGAAAAGGAAGACTTTAGATGCATTTGAGATTTTTATCAGGAATGAAAATAGTGATTGTTTAGTTGGTGCAGCAGTCATTATGGTATATGTGTGTTAGTGTTTGAGTAACTGTTGGTACTGTTTGACATAGGCTGCCGTTTATTTAGTGTGGGTGTTGCAAGTGCTGCTTGGTCATCTGCATAGGACAGTACTTTTACGGAAGAAAAGAGGAAGAGACAGGTTGTGATAGTGATAGGATTTAATAGAACAGAGAGTGACTAACTGAATAGCACTGATGTGCATATAGGTCACTTGCACTGTCAAGTGTTGAGCTGCTCTTGCAGTACGATCATCCACTCTGAACTTCAGTGTCATTGGGGCACCTTGTAATAGAATAAAATTGTTTAGCACTTTCATTTAAATCTTAAAGTCACTTTCTGCACATTATTACAATTGTATTTTTATTTTTTTTTACTCTTGTAAAATGCCAACAAAAAGTATCTTGACATATAAAGAGTAATTCCTCACTTAACAATGAAGAAATATGCCTAAAAACTGTTGTATTAGGTGAAAATTGATCCAAGTGATGGTTAGGTTCCAGCAGTACAAGATATTCCATATAAAAAAATACCATTGTATCTGCCTAATAAATTTTAATGCATAGACAAGGATGGAAGTAAATTTTTACAGAATGCAGCTACAAGCTTTTGTGATATTGTATTAACCTCAGTCCTTCATTGCACATCTTTACAGCATAATTATGATGTGTATATATTATGTGAAAATTGTTCATAATTTGGCCAGCAGTTTTGTTGTGAAAAATATGTTAGGTGAAAGCTTGTTAAATGAGGAGTTTACTGTTTTTTTTTTTTTTTTTTTTTTTTTTTTTTACAGTCATGGACATAAGTTTGTGTGCGATTCCACAGTTTACTCTAAGGGCAAGTTTCACGGTTTCCACCCCGACATTTCACGTTAAATAGGACCATTAGTAATAGACAACAACAAATGCTTCACACTTTAATCAGATGTTTCTGCATTTCCACACTGATGCACAGTGTAAATCATTTACAGTAATAATAACATGAATGCTAATGGTGGTATTGATAGTATTAATGATATTGGTGGTATTGATGATAAACATGAAGATATGAAAGTTTATTTTTATTAAAAAAAAACAACGCTATCTCTATATTTAATAATAATAGCCAGCAGGAACACCTAATGATGATATATAGTTAAAGTTGTCCCCTGACTTTCAAGAGTATTTTGCAATTCCATATTAGTAATATAACAAAGCTAAACATTTACTGTTAAGCATAATCACTTCTCTAAAAAAAATAAAATAAAAACTTTTTGTGGGCATTGTACCTCAGTTTAAGTTTTTGTTTGCATTTGATTATTGTTTGTCCTATTATGTATTCATCAATAATGCTTCCTTCCTACCCTCATCCTCTCCTTATCTTCCCCTCCCCTCCCCATTCTTCCTTCTTTCAATTTTCCTCTTCATTTTCCACATCCTCATCTTCTCTTTCCTCACCGTCAGTCTCCACTTCTCCTTGTCTTCCTCCTAATTTCTCTTCTTTTCATCTTCTCCCTCTTCCTCTCCTACTACCATTTTCCACCTCATCTTTGTTCTCTTTCCTCACCCTCAGTCTCCACTTCACCTCCTCCCCCCCTCCTTCTCCTCTTTGTCTTCCTCTTATAATTTCTTTTGTTCATCTTCTTGCTCTTCCTCTCCTAATACTGTTCTCCCCATCCTATCTCCCTTATGTTTTCTTCCCCTTCCGTCTTCTTCACCCACTTCCTTTCCTCCATGTTCTTGTTTTCCTGCTCATCTTCTACCACTCCTGTCTGCTGTTCTTCCTCGTCCTTCTTCCTCTATCTCCTCCCCTTCCTGACTGAACTCTCTTCCTTTCCTTTTCTACCCCTCCTTTTATCTGCTTTACATCTTTTCTTCCCCTTCTTCCTCTTTCTCTCCATCTTATCCTCCACCTAACCCATTTTCTTCACCCTCTTCTGCTCCTCCAACTTTCCTCCTCCTTCCATCCCTCTCCTCTGCCTAATCCTCCTGTCCCTCTCCCACTGTCTCCTCCATCTTTACTCTTTTCCTGGCATTTCTACTCCTTCCTTTTGTTCTTCCTCTTCTGCTCTCATCTTATCTACCTCTTCTCCCTTTCCTCTTCAACCCCTCCTTCCTTCTGCTCTCCATCCTCATCTCCAACTTCCCCCCTCTTATATTCCCTCTCTTACCCTTCCTCCCATCCCTTTCCATTTCCTCCGTTACTTCCCCCCTCTTATATTCCCTCTCTTACCCTTCCTCCCATCCCTCTCCATTTCCTCTGTTACCCTACCATTTCTCTTCCTCTTCTCTTTCTTCCCCTCCTCTCTCTCGTCGTGTTTTCTCCATCACTCTTATCTTTTCTTCTTCCTTCTTCCATTCTTAATTCTTTTCCTCTTCTCCCATTTCCCTTTCTTTTTCTCTCCTCCCCTTCCTCTTCTTCCACCTCCCGTTTCTCATCTGCATCTTCCTCTTCCTCTTCTCTGCTTTTCCTCTCTTCCCTTCCCTTTCCCCATTGTCATCTACCTCTCCTTTCCTCCTCCCTCTGCCTCAACCCCTACCACTTCCTCCCTTTCTCTTATGTTTATTATTCTTCCTTCCCTGTCTTTTCATTATCCTGTCTCTTCCTCCTCTTCTGTCTTCCTTCCACATCCTCCTCCACCTTCTTCCTTCCCCTTGTTCTTCCTCTTTCTCTTTTCCTACCCTTTCATTTTCTCTTGCACCTCCTTTTTTCCTCTTCCCCCTACTCCTTTGTCTCCTCTTCACCTTCATTCTTTTCCTACTCCATCTTCCCTATCCCATATTCCTCCCCCCCCCCCATTCTTCCTCTTTCCCCATACTTTCATTTTCTCTTGCACTTCCCTTTCTCCTCTTCCCTCTACTCCTCTCTCCACCTTCATTCTTTTCCTACCCCATCTTCCCCCCCCCCTTCCTTTCCTCTTCTAACGTCTCTCATCTCTTCTACTCCTCCCCCCATTGTCTCCTCATCTTCAACCCCCCCCCTATCCTTTCCTTATCTTTCCCCCCTTCTCTTCTACTCCCCTATTCTTTCCTCCTCATCTTCCCCTCCTCCTTTTCTACTCCCACATTCTTACCTCCCTGATCTTCCCCCGCTTTCTTCTCTTGTGCCCCCACCCCTTCCCTTCCACATCCTCCACCAGTTCATACTTTTCCGCTCCAACTTTTCTTCCTCATCTTGTACCCCTTCCTCTCCTCTTCTACTCCTTCCCTCTTCCTTTTCTACCCCCCCTTTCTTCCTGTCCTCTTCTACTCCTTCCCTCTTCCTTTTCTACCCCCCCTTCTTCCTCCTCTTCTACTTCTCCCCCCTTCCTGTTCTCCTTTTGTACACCCCCTTCCTCTTCTCTTCTACCCTCTCCTTTCTTTCCTCCTTTTCTTCCCCTCCTTCCACTCCCCCTTCCTGCCTATAACTTCTCTTCCTCATCTTGTACCCTTTCCTCTCCTCGTCTACCTTCCCTTCCTCCTCCCCCTCCTCTTCTACTTCTCCCCCTTTCCACTTTTACATCTCTCCCTTACCTCTCCTCTTCTAACCCCCCTTCCTTTCCTCCTTCCACTCTCTTCCTCCTCTTTTACTTTTCCCCCTTCCCGTCTTCCTCTTCTACCCCCCCCCTTTCCTCCTCTTCTACCCCTCCTTCCACTTCTTTTCTCCTCTTCAACCTCTCTTCTTGTTTTATTTACCCCCCTCCCTCTCTTCTACCATTTCTCTACCCCCCCCTTCCTCTCGCCTTGCATCCCCCCCCCTTCCTCTCGCCTTGCATCCCCCCCCTTCCTCTCGCCTTGCATCCCCCCCCTTCCTCTCGCCTTCCATCCCCCCCCTTCCTCTCGCCTTCCATCCCCTCCCTTCCTCTCGTCTTCCATCCCCTCCCTTCCTCTCGTCTTCCATCCCCCCCTTCCTCTCGTCTTCCATCCCCCCCCTTCCTCTCCTTTTCCACCCCCCCTTCCTCTCCTGTTCTCCCCCCCCCTTCCTCTCCTTCTCAACCCCCCTTCATTTCCTCTTCTATCCCCTGCTTCTCATCTTTTCTATCCCCTTCTCCTACCCTATCCTTTCTCTCCTTTACTAACCCCCTTCATCCTCTCCTCTTCTACCCTCATTTCCTCCCTTCCTTTCTTCTACCCTCATTTCCTCCCTTCCTTTCTTCTACCCTCACTTCCTCCTCTTCCACCCCCCATCCTCTCCTCTTCTACTCCCCCCTTCCTCTTATCTTCTACCCCCTCCTCTTCTATCCTCACTTCCTCCTCTTCTACTCCCCCCCCCCTTTCGTTTCCTTTTTGACCCTCTCTTCCTCTTCTGCCCTCCTTTTCCTCTAGGACCCCTCCCCTTTCTTTCCTCTTCTACCCCCCTTTCCTCTCCTGTTCTACCCTCCCTCTTCTCCCTCCTTCCTCTCCTTTTCTACCCCCCCTTCCTCTCCACCTTGTCTTCTACCCCCCCTCCTTTCCTCCTCCTCTCTTACCCCCCCTCCTTTCCTCCTCCTCTCTTACCCCCCCATCCTTTCCTCCTCTTCTTCTACCCCCCCTCCTTCTTTCTTCCTCCTCTTCTACCCCCCCCATCCTCTCTCCTCTTCTACTCCTCCTTCGTTTCATCCTTTTCTACCCCCCTGTCCTCTCCTCCACCTTCTCTTCTACCCCCCCATCCTTTCCTCCTCTTCTTCTACCCCCCCTCCTCCTTTCTTCCTCCTCTTCTACCCCCCCATCCTCTCTCCTCTTCTACTCCTTCGTTTCATCCTTTTCTACCCCCCTGTCCTCTCCTCCACCTTCTCTTCTACCCCCCCGTCCTCTCTTCCTCCTCCTCTACCCCCCCTTCCTTTCATCCTCTTCTGCCTCCTTTGTCTTCTACCCCCCCTTCCTTTCATCCTCTTCTGCCTCCTTTGTCTTCTACCCCCTTCCTCTCCTCTTTTACCCTCACTTCGTCTCCTACCCCTACTTCCTCTCCTGTTCTACCCTCCTCTCCTCTTCTTCTACCTCCCCCTTCCTGTTCTACCCCCCCTTCCCCTCCTCTTCCTGTTCTACCCCCCCTTCCCCTCCTCTTCTTGTTCTACCCCCCTTCCCCTCCCCTCTTCTACCCCCCTTTCCTCTCCTCCTTTTCTACCTCCCCCTTCCTCACCTTCTATTCTACCTCCCCATCCTCTCCTCCTCCTCTTCTACCCCCCCATCCTCTCCTCCTCCTCTACCCCCCTTTCCTCTCCTCCTTCTCTTCTACCCCCCCATCCTCTCCTCCTCCTCTTCTACCCCCCCATCCTCTCCTCCTCCTCTTCTACCCCCCCATCCTCTCCTCCTCCTCTTCTACCCCCCAATCCTCTCTCCTCCTCTTCTTCGTTTCATCCTTTTCTACCCCCCTTCCTCTTCTCTTCCACCTTCTCTTCTACCCCCCCTGTCCTCTCTTCCTCCTCCTCTACCCCCCCTTCCTTTCATCCTCTTCTGCCTCCCTTGTCTTCTACCCCTTCCTCTCCTCTTTTACCCTCACTTCGTCACCTACCCCTACTTACTCTCCTGTTCTACCCTCCCCTCCCTTCCTCTCCTGTTCTACCTTCCCCTTCCCATCCTCTCCTCCTGTTCTACCCTCCCCCTCCCCTCTTCTACCCCTACTTCCTCTCCTGTTCTACCCTCCCCTCCCTTCCTCTCCTCTTCTACCTTCCCCTTCCCATCCTCTCCTCCTGTTCTACCCTCCCCCTCCCCTCTTCTACCCCTACTTCCTCTCCTGTTCTATCCTCCCCTCCCTTCCTCTCCTCTTCTACCTTCCCCTTCCTCTCCTCTTCTACCCCCCCTTCCTCCTCCTCTTTCTAGCTCCCCTTCCTTTTTCTCTTCTAGCTCCCCTTCCTCTTTCTCTTCTACTCTCTCTTCCTCTTCTTCTCCTCCTCCCTTTCCTTTTTACCTCCTCTTCTACTCTCCCTTCCTCTTCTATCCCCCCCTTCCTCTTTTCCTCCTCCTCTATCCCCCCTTCCTCCTCCTCTATCCCCCCTTCCTCCTCCTCTATCCCCCCTTCCTCCTCCTCTATCCCCCCTTCCTCCTCCTCTATCCCCCCTTCCTCATCCTCTATCCCCCCTTCCTCCTCCTCTATCCCCACTTCCTCCTCCTCTATCCCCCCTTCCTCCTCCTCTACCCCCCTTCCTCTTTTCCTCCTCCTCTACCCCCCTTCCTCTTTTCCTCCTCCTCTACCCCCTTCCTCTTTTCCTCCTCCTCTACCCCCTTCCTCTTTTCCTCCTCCTCTACCCCCCCTTCGTCTTTTCCTCCTCCTCTACCCCCCCCTTCATCTTTTCCTCCTCCTCTACCCCCCCCTTCATCTTTTCCTCCTCCTCTACCCCCCCCTTCATATTTTCCTCCTCCTCTACCCCCCCCTTCGTCTTTTCCTCCTCCTCTACCCCCCCTTCGTCTTTTCCTCCTCCTCTACCCCCCCCTTCATCTTTTCCTCCTCCTCTACCCCCCCCTTCGTCTTTTCCTCCTCCTCTACCCCCCCCTTCGTCTTTTCCTCCTCCTCTACCCCCCCCTTCGTCTTTTCCTCCTCCTCTACCCCCCCCTTCGTCTTTTCCTCCTCCTCTACCCCCCCCTTCGTCTTTTCCTCCTCCTCTACCCCCCCCTTCGTCTTTTCCTCCTCTACCCCCCCCTTCGTCTTTTCCTCCTCTACCCCCCCTTCGTCTTTTCCTCCTCCCCTACCCCCCTTCGTCTTTTCCTCCTCCTCTACCCCCCTTCGTCTTTTCCTCCTCCTCTACCCCCGTTCGTCTTTTCCTCCTCCTCTACCCCCCCCTTCGTCTTTTCCTCCTCCTCTACCCCCCCCTTCGTCTTTTCCTCCTCCTCTACCCCCCCCTTCGTCTTTTCCTCCTCCTCTACCCCCCCTTCCTCTTTTCCTCCTCCTCTACCCCCCCTTCCTCTTTTCCTCCTCTACCCCCCCTTCCTCTCCTCCTCCTCTTCTACCCCTTCCTCTCCTCCTCCTCTACCCCCTTTCCTCTCCTCCTCCTCTACCCCCTTTCCTCTCCTGTTCTACCCCCCCTTCTTCCTATCCTCTTCTTCTATCCCCTTTCCTCTCCCCCTCCTCTTCTATCCCCCTTCCTCACCTCTTCTAACCCCCTTCCTCTCCTCTTCTACCCCCTTTCCTCTCCTCTTGTACACCCTTCCCCCCCCCCCTTTTTTTTCCCCAACTGCTTTTCCGTAGCTTATGCTGTGTGTAGAAAGAATAATAAAATGGTATAGGCTTATTAATCCATTTTTTTTCTTGCCAGTACAATAATTTAATTCTTGCTGATGCCTTTCACTCCCCTCTTCTACCTTCCTCCTCTTTTACCCTGCTTCCTCTCTTCCTTTTTCTACCCCCCTCCCTCTTCTGGAGGAGAAGAGGGAAGGAGAGGGGAAGAGCAAGAGGGAGGGAGAGGAAGGGGGGAAGGGAAGAGCAAGAGGGAGGGAGAGGAGGAGGAGAAGAGGGAGGAGGGAGAGGAAGAGGGAGAAGCGCAGGGGGCATAGGGAGGGAGAGGAGGAGGAGAAAAGGGGAGGAGAGGAGGAGGAGAAAAGGGGAGGAGAGGAAGAGCAAGAGGGAGGGAAGGGGAAGGAGGAAGAGGGGGGGAAGGGGAAGGAGGAAGAGGGGGGAGGAGAGGAAGAGCAAGAGGGAGGGAAGGGGAAGGAGGAAGAGGGGGGGAGGAGAGGAAGAGCAAGAGGGAGGGAAGGGGAAGGAGGAAGAGGGGGGGAGGAGAGGAAGAGCAAGAGGGAGGGAAGGGGAAGGAGGAAGAGGGGGGGAGGAGGGGAAGAGCAAGAGGGAGAAAAGTGGGAGGAGGGAGGGAAGGAAAACAGGAAGAGCAAGAGGGAGAAAAGTGGGAGGGAGGGAGGGAAGGAGAACAGGAAGAGCAAGAGGGAGGGAGGGGGGAAGGAGAGGAAGAGCAAGAGGGAGTGAGAGAAAGGGGGAGGAAGAGGAGGCAGGAGGAGAGGAAGAGCAAGAGGGAAGGAGAGGAGGAGAAGAAGGAGGAGGAAAGGAAAGAGCAAGAGGGGGGAAGAGAGGAAGGGGGAGGAGAAGAGGGAAGGAGAGGAAGAGCAAGAGGGAGGGATGGGGAAGGAGGAGGAGGGGAAGAGCAAGAGGGAGGAAGAACAACAGGGAAGGACAGGAGGAGATGAGGGAGAAGGGAAGGAGAGGAGGAGGGATGGGGGAGGAGAAGAGGTGGGGAACAAAGAAGGAGAAGAGGGAAGGAGAGAAAGAGCAGGAGGGGGGAAGAGAGGAAGAGGAAGGGAAGGGGGAGAGGGGAAGGGGGAGAGAGGAAGGGGGAGGAAGAGAGAGAAGAGGGAGGAGGGATGGAGAGGAAGAGCAAGAGGGATGGAAGGGGGAGGAGAAGAGGAAGGGAGGGAAGGGGGAGGAGAAGAGGAAGGGAGGGTAGAGGGAGGAGAACAGGGAAGGAGAGGAGAAAGAGAAGAGGGAAGGAGAGAAGAAGAGGGAAGAAGGAAGGAGAGGAGGAGGAGAAGAGGGAAAGAGGGGGGGGAGAGGAAGGGGAAGGAGAAGAGGGAGGGAGGGGGGAGGAGAAGGAGGAAGGAGATAAGGAAGAGAAGCTGGAAGGAAAGATGATAGAAGGGGGAAGGAGAGGAGAAGAGGGAAGGAGAGGAGGAGAAAAGGGGGGAGGGAAGGAGAGGAAGAGCAAGAGGGAGGGAAGGAGAAGGAGAGGAAGAGCAAGAGGGAGGGAGAGGAGAAGAAGAGAGAGGAGGGAAGGCCAGGAAGAGGAGGAGGGGAAGAGCAAGAGGGAGGAAGGAGGGAAGGAAAGTATGAGCGAGAGAGAGGAGGAGGGGGAAAGAGGAAGAGGGAAGGAGAGGAGGACAGAAGAGGGAAGAAGAGGAAGAGCAAGGGGGAGGAGGGAAGGAGAGGAAAAACAAGAGGGAGGGGGAGGAGAGGAAAAGCATTAGAGAGGGGATGGAGAGAAGAAGAAGAGGGAGAAGAGGAAGGTGAGGGATGGGAGGAGAGGAGAGGAAAGGGAGGAGGAGAAGAGGAAAGGAAAGAGGAAGGAGGAGGGAAGGGGGAGAAGAGATAGAAGGATGGGATGGAGGAGGAAGAAGAAATAAGGAAAAGGAAGGAGAGGAATGAGGGAAAAAGACAGGAGGATGGGATGAGCAGAAGAGGGAGGAGAGGTAGAAGAATGGGAAGGAGGGGAGAAGAGGAAGATGGAGAAGGAGAGGGTGAGGGAAGAGAAGTAAAGAAAGATGGAAGAGGGGGAGGGGACAGGAGGAATGAGGGGGAGGGGACAACAGGAAGATGGATGAGGGGAGGAGGAGGAGGAGAAGTAGATTAATGGAGAGGAGGGGAGGGAAAGAGAGGGGGAGGAGAGGATGTAGCGGGAGGAGAGGAGGAGAGGATGTAGCAGAAGGAGGGGAGGAGAGGATGTAGCAGAAGGAGGGGAGGAGAGGCAGAGGGAGGAGGGAGGGTAAGAGTAAGAGGATGGGGAGAATGGGGACAGTGAACAGGAGGGGGGGAAAGGGCAAAAGGTGGAGGAAGAAATTGACAAAGTCATTTTTAAAACATCTAGAATTAATTTTAACAATGGCCATTCACAAATACTTGAAGGAAAAAAAAATTAATAATGCTTACTGTACAACTATCAACCACCTTACTGATGTCAGTTTCTGGAGTTGGTGCACAGTAATGCACAGATGCAGACAGTTTCCCTTTTTCTATTTAATAAAACTCTCATAAACTGCATTATTGGCATTTGAAAGTGACTGCTGCATCATTATTACCTTAATTTGATCAGTACAGTATTTATGTCTGCATATGTACATTACAGTACTGACAATATTAACAAAGAGTTATCAACATAAACAAAATAATCATGTGATGACATTTGGCTATCATGGAAGGTGTGAACCATAAACTGCATTAATTAGACCAGTGTGGTACTGTACTTACGTTACAACAAAAATAACATCTACATACCAGTGTACCATAATAGGTGAAAAGATCTACTAAAACAATTCTTATTATCAATATTAACCCACAGAGCAAGATGATGTCATTTTCATGTCACTACTATTATTATTATTATTATTATTATTAGTCTTTTATTCCATCTTGGGATAAGCTCTTTAAACTGAAGGAGTTCAATGCAGCTTCAGTTAAAACTTTCATAATTAAACCTTTCCCAAGTTGAGTAAAACAATACGGTGTTGATAAAAAATTTCATAATTAAAGACATTCCTCAGCTGAATAGAACAATCTTGTTGCAGCAAGAACAAATTGAAAATGATATAACCAAGACTCAAAAGACTGACACTCTGAAAAATTAATCATTGTTACCATCCCACATTCTATTTCCCACTTACAGATGGAGTACAGTGAGGTCCAGGGTGCAAGGACGGAAAACATAAAAGTGGAATAAATGATCCAACAAAATTAGTAAATGAAGAGAACCAGATACTAACACAATCACTATTCATGCCCAAGAATCCTATATTAAGCTTCACAGGCAAATGTATAATGTACATATATTTCTACACAGATGCACTTCACGTTACAATGAATACAATTCATTCGGAAGACTAAAGATTAATAAAGTTAAATATGGGACATTAAACTTTTATCATATGCTCCTCCATACATACTTCATCCAATCAACTCAACCCAGTCCATTTCCTAGCCCCACCATCTTTAACTGTTTTTGTAAACAGTGCTCGTTCATCATATCCATCCACATTCTTGGCCTACATTACCTCCTCTCACTTTCACTCAAGTATATTTTTTCACCATCTAAAAAATAATGAAATAAAAAATAAACTGTTTCAGATATAAAGGGTCCAACATGCTTGCATGTGTCAGCCTTGGGCACCTAATGTCAGCTCTCCATGCTGCTTGATCTCTAGCAACATTCCTATTCAATCCCAATAACCTAGCAACTGTTTCATAACACAAACTCAACAGTTAGCAGATAATCCCCAACAGTACCTATGGTACACTCACTTTAACACAGGCTTACATAAAATGACTTACACTAGCCAAATTAACCACCACCCTCACAACTCCAGACTAACACCTCAAACATACCCTCATGTTACCCTACTCAAGCAATCACTCCCACTGGAAAGACACCTAAAATTCTAATATCTACTAAGGGAACACATGACCTTTTCTCAATACATACAGTATATAACATCAGAGCAAAAGCATATCATAAACTCAGTGTCCTGAAAACAATAACAGGTACCACCTTCATACAACATAAATCCTATGAACAATTCATTAACAGTGACTTACACAAGACGAGTTCCCTATTTAACTGGCACAAAAATGGAAAAGCTTAAAACACAAAACAAAGCCTTTGGAATAATGACTGGATGCACAAAGGCCACAAATTCACATCATTTTTATCAAGAAACAAAAGTACTCCCAAAAGAGGATCACATGAGAGAGAGTTCATCACTTCAGGTTAACACTCTTCTCAACCCTGCAACTGTATGTTGCATCACCTTCCACCACAGGGAAACAAAGAGGAAAACCACCAAACACTATATAAATTGCTTCACTAACATTTCTCTCTCTCCACCCAGCACAATATTTCATACGCACACACACACACAAACACGGCCATCCAAAACCTTCAACCAAATAGCACCCTTCACAAACCTCCACCAGACAACACCCCTAAGAAACTACCCAATCCAGAAAGACAAGACCACCTAACCAGAATGCAACACAGTCACCACCCTTCCCTGCTACAATAGCAACACAAAATACAACTCAGATAATTCAATAAGCACAAACTGCAATGCAACCTCTCACACCACAACACACTTTCACACATCAGGTACCACACTGTCACAACACATGCAATCTGTGAACATAAAACTCAACAAAACATCTATGAGAATGGCTACAGTTGCATTTTACAAGTTTTCTAAATTCTCCCCCCCCCCCCCACCCAATTAAGACACTCTATTAGAGTTACATCCTGTGTATTCCACAAGTCTGAATACAACTCTTAGCAAACCTTCAGATTTCAACACAGCATAGTCTACAGTCATAACACCTAACCTACACAAAGCCAGAAATTCAGAGTTGCAATGCTGCAAGCACTGCAAATTTTGTTCATAACACAGATAAATAATCCACACACAGCTACGTTCATGAGACTGAATTTGTGGTATAACAGGAAATGTATCAAAAGAAGCTGAGGTAAGACAAAATATATCTGAAAAATATAACAAGGATTATACCAGACTTGTGGTATAAGTAAAATACACCAAAAGAAGCTATTGAGGTGTAAGAAAAAATATATCTGAAAAATATAACAAGCACAAGACTGGCCTTGGGGTATAACAGAAAACACCAAAAAGAAGCAATGTAAGGCATAACAAGACAAAATACAGTACCTATATACTGACCTATAAATTCCATCTCAAACATGTTATAAAGTCCATCTCAAACATGTACATATAAAATACAATATTATTACACTATGCTTTGCTGCATGGAGTGATTTTTTTTTTCTTTTATGAAACTGATTCGCTTTACGATGTCACCATTATTTTAAGATGTCACAAAACCACAAAGTAGTCCAAGTACCTCTTATCACTAAACCTCTAAGTAACGTCACCAAACCTCTTAGTAATGTCACCAATGATTTGTCACCAAACCTCTCTACCTGTCACTAAGAACCTCTCTGTGTCACCAAGCATAAAAGTTAATGTCACCATGCATGTATTGTAATGTCACCAAGCATATCTTTTGTTACCAAGCATATATTTTAATATCAAGAACCAAATTTTAATGCCACTAAATAACTGTGTTGCTAGACAAAGTTTGTCAATAAATTGCAGCTTTCAGCTAGAGTGATCTTCATTCATGTGCTTCTAGTAGCTCTAATATATGGTCGTGGAGAGGAATGCCTTCATCTGGTGGCGCTGATATAACTGGGTGCTTCTACTGCCCACTTACACAAACATCCCTCGATTCATCTCCCAAACAAAGGTTGTGGGCGCACGAGGACAATTTAAACATCCCTCGACTCTTCTCTCCCAAACGAGAGTCATGGGCTATAAGAGGACAATATCAGCATCCCTCAACTCTTCTCTCCCAAACAAGGGTCGTGGGCTGCAAGACAATTTCAACATCCCTCATCTCCCAAACAAGGGTTGTGGGATGCAGGAGGGCAATTTCAGGCTGCACTCCACAGGGTTCGTACTTCCAATGAACCTGAAGCAAAAGCAACAATATATACATGAAGATCACTCTACCCAGGTCCACCACGAGGAGGTAAGCTGCTCGGACCCACACCATGCCCGTCCCAACCACCCTACCATTGGATGTGCTGCCATCATCATCACTGAATAGGCCTTGCAGTTATACATTATAGTCTGTCTCTGTGTTAACTGATGGCAGTAAATGTTTGATCTTAGGAGAAACGTTTCAAACTGGAGGCATTAAATATAGCCTTCAACTTCTTACTGATCTTCATCTTGGTCTCGATCTTCTTTCAAACAAACCAAGAACAGGAACTGGTGTGTGAGAAAGAGAAAACACACCAATAGGAACTGGTGTGTGCAAGGGGGTGAAAACACACCCACAGGAACTGATGCATGTGAGAAGGAAAAAACACACCAACAGGAACTGGTGTGTGTGAGAAGAAAACACACCAACAGGAACTGGTGTGTGTGTGTGAGGAGAAAACACACCAACAGGAATTGATGTGTGTGAGAAATAGAAAACACACCAACAGGAAATGGTGTGTGTGTGAGAAGGTGAAAACACACCAACAGGAATTGGTGTGCCTGAGATAAAGAAAGCACACCAAAAACAGGAAGTGGTGCGCGTGAGGAGAAAACACACCAAGAACAGGAGCTGGTGTGCACGGAATGGTGAGCTCACACTGAGAACAGGATCAAACGCCAGCCGCAAACAAATATCCGGTTGCGCACACGGTCGTGCACACATGGCACCTTCCACCTAACTAATCTACATCAAAAGAATTCTGTGTTCTGCTATGCAAATCAAGCCAGCCATATCACAGGCTTTGCGCAAATACTCTTGTAAGGTGTAGCTTGGTGACATTTTGGTGACATCTTACTTTTCTAATGTAGAAAAGTTCGTCCAATTTAGAAACCTAATCACTTGGTGACATCCTACTCTTTAAAAAAAAAAAAAATCACCCATTTACAAACTTAACAGAAGGAGACACCCTAGTTATATATCAAAACACACACACACAAATGCCTTTCAGCTTTCCAGTTACTGATGTAGAATATTCAGGTGCTGCATGTGTAGGTGGCCAAAACAGATCTGAATCATGACAGGTGGTTGGGGTTCCTTGCCTAACTAGGCAACAGTGCGTGAAGACTGAGAGGATGTGAAATATGTATCAGCATCCTACGTGTGACATTCAGATAAGTGCTGGTGCCCTGATTATGAGCAACACATCGGCCCAGACTATACTCAATTCAACAAGTCCAACACCATCAGGAATGACATCAGTGCCTCTGATGTTGATGACCCCACAGATATGGTGCTAGACAGGGTGAAAATGGCATATAGCCTGATTGTTTGTTGTGCCCAAGGGTTATGGCCTCAAAAGCGTCCTCTCAGGTACATCCAACACCCACACGGCATATAATAAACATCTGTGATAAAAAATTACTAAAATCAAAATTGAAAAGACATTATTCAATAGAAAAAAATAAAAAACAAGCAACCACGTGATTGTCACACGCAAGGGCCGAGTGCATGTGATGGCCGGAACGTCCCACCTTTGTGACATCTTGCCGTTCACCTTACGTGCCTGTTGTGGGTTCGCGCAGTACATCCTAGGGCCAGGGCATCACTTTTAAGACCCCTTCTTAGCGACCCCCTGGTAAGAAGACCATCCCCACACAACAAACACATATGGCGAAACGACATCAAATTGACAGAAACGGGCAGGGTGTGTATGTGTGGACTATTCTAAGTACCCAGCCACCCAGACTTTACAGGAAGAGAGACAGTGAGAGAGATAAGGGGGAGGGAAAGGGGGCTTTTACTCAATTTAGCCAGTGAAAACACCTGAAATTCAGTACGCTAAACGATATGGTAATGAGCCATACCGTGTCAGGGCTTGGCAAATTTTTACGGCCGGATACCCAATCCTGACACCAACCCTCCCCAATTTATCCGGGCTTGGGACCGGCATTGAGTTGAGCTGGCTTCCTCCTGGGATCAAACGCAACTCAATGGCTGGGTTAAAATGTCATATGCCCCTTTCAATCTAACTCGGCCTAAAACTGCACTTTTACTTCCATCCATCCAAATACAATCAGAGAAATAGGACATAACTTTGATAAATTTCAAAGAGAACATGAGGCAAAAAGATGAAATGTACCATGAAATTTATGACAGAAACGAAAGGAGGGAAGAAATCCATGAAGAGGTTACTTAAATACCTCCATCTCCAACGATGAGGATTTGACTTAGATGTCAACAATGACAACAACATGACGGTTGACTGCAGGACACAGAAGTTTGATCTGACTAGTAACTGAGGAGATTCTAAAGCTTGACTGCACAAAACAGGTGTTTGATTTCACTCTTAACCATGGAGATTCTATTGTGCGATTGCAGGAAAAAGGTTTGATTTGACTGGTAACCAAGGAAAGTCTAAAACCTGACTGCAGGAAACATAAGTTTGACTAGTAACCAGGGAGACTGTAAAGCTTGACTGCATGAAACAGAAGTTTGATTTGACTACAGTCATTCTATTTTATCAAGGCAGTTTGGGTGGGGAGATTTGGGACCTCACCATGTTAGCTCTGTTGCCACATCGTCGCCACACACGTGCGCTCTCTCTCTCTCTCTCTCATGTTTACATTAACTACTACTAATTTTATTTTCTTTATTTTTTCTCTTGTTTCAACTTTTTTTCCACACCATCCCTGAGGTAAAAGTCTATAGGTGCGTTTTATTTTGTAGAGGTTTCCCCAGTAGGCCTAATCCTCTTTCTGATGTGTTAATCAGAAAAATCATCATCTGAACTTTCTGATAAGTGGATAACGAATGAATCCACAAACTGGTCCACTGCTCTATCATTCCTTCCATCCTCTTCCTGAAGCTGCTCGGCATGCTTCACTGCCTGCATCCAGTTTTGTGGTGTGACCGTACTTAAACCTTCTTTAACAAGCTTTAGATCTGCCATTTTAAAATTGTTCTTCTTAGCTACATATCTCTTTACCTGAGCCCAAATTAATTCAATTGGGTTGTACTGGCAGTGGTATGGAGGTAACCTTACAACCCTATGTCCTGCTTCTTTGGCAATTGTATCAATCAGATATTTTTTGCTGGTGTTGCAAAATTTCTTTCCAAACTCATAGAGTTCTGCTTTCAATAAATCATCTCTGGGCAGAACTCCCTTATTTATGAGCCAATCCCTTATCTCAGCTTTTTTCCATGATGAGCTTGGCAATCTCTCAAGCTGCACAGAATGGTATGGGGCGTTGTCCATCACAATAACAGAGTTGGGTGGAATGTTAGGTAACAATTGGTTCCTAAACCAGTTTTCAAATACTGCAGCATTCATCTGGCAGTGATAGTCGCCGTCGTTTTTCGCTTGAAAAACTAATTCGGCATTCTCCACAAATCCATCCTTCGTTCCTGCATGGAGAATGATTAGATGGCTTCCTTTTCCAGTGGGTGGCTTTATTCCTGTTGCATGTTGGGCTGCAGTGTCTGTCCAACATTTGTCCACAGAGTAGTTTTGGTTCACCCAAGTTTCGTCTAGATAAACAACCGTCTGGAATGACTGCTTGAGCTGCCGCATTTCTCTCAAAAATCTAGACCGAGCTGCAACAACATCACTCCTTTCCATAAGGAATTTTCGGCCATCAGTCTTTGCAAATCTGAATCCTATTTGGAAAAGAACCTTCCGAAGGGACTCAATGCAACCATTAAAAGCGATTTTTTCTCTGAGTTCTTCCCTTATTTTATTCAAGGTAAGGATTTCTTTCCTCTCACAGAATCCTAGAACGGTTCTTCTGAGCACACACTTGTCAAAATCATTGAAATTGGTTACAGTTGAAGGGCGATTTTTTGTTGGTGAAGAGAATGCAGGCTCTTCTGGTACATTTTGTGTGCTACAAGCTTTATTTAATTTTGAGCAAATTCTTAGCACTGTCCTTTCGCTGACGTTGGTGGATTTTGCTGTTCGAGCAACTGCTTTTGAGGGGTCTATTAACCCCTTAACCGCGGGGCGTCACTTTCGTGACGCTTGGGAGCAAGGGATCATACTGCGGGGCGTCGCTTTTGTGATTCTGTGTTATTTTGAATTCACCCGGGCTTCCAAGTGGGGGCTTGTATCATCTATCAGTACTGCCAATGTCCAACACTAGTCAGCACTCCTAATCTCATCTGTACTCCCATCCATTGTTGACAATTTAGCCATTTCTCCCCATTCTTGACTCCCCTCCCTACCCCCACTCCATTACCCTATCCTCTCGCCTGCCCGGCCGTGCTACGCTAAGTAAATCTTCCCTGGAATTTTTCACTGATTTCATCCATTGAAATAAGCCCTATGTCCTATTCTTATACCAAATAATATATACAAGAAAGAAATAAGGTAAGTGAGAGTGCCAAACACCTGGAATTGGCTAATTATCACCTGACAACACCTCACGTGCACTCGTTCGCTAATTTTCGCTGTTTTTTTCCCCTTGAAATATGCCCTATAATCTATTTTCGTAATAAATATACATGTAAGGAGGGAAGGGAGAAGCCTAAGTGATATTTACATTCACCTGGAACTACCTAATTTATAATGTATTATCTAGATTTCCTGCCAATCATATCAGTGCTAAACAAAGATGTTTCAAGATCTAACATTGGTAGCTCTGAATATATATCTCCCGAGTAGGCCTCTAATCTATTTTCGAAATAAATATACATGTAAGGAGGGAAGGGAGAAGCCTAAGTGATATTTACATTCACCTGGAACTACCAAATTTATAATGTATTGTCTAGATTTCCTGCCAGTCATATCAGTGCTAGACTTAGCTGTTTCAAGAAGTAATATTGGTAACTCTGAATAACCCCTTAGCAGGCCTCCAGCTGGCCCTCCGTTATCAGGTTACTCTCAACTTCCGAAGCGAGAGTACGTATGTTTCTACTTGCTGACTTCAAGGCCTTTTTTCACCCCCATGCAAATGGCCCTGTGACCTTTACCCCCTACTAAACCTCGTGTGGAAAGAGGTAAAGGGCTGACAATTGATAAAAGAGTGACTACAATCTTTCTATTGAGTAAAACAGTGCAAGTGGAATTGTAAATAATCTGTAAACAGCAAGTGAAAGTAATGAATGTAAATATACGTGAACAATGGAAAATAGTTTTATAAGTTATTTCAAGTGACAGTGCACAACACAGTGTAAATAAAATAGAAATGTAAATAACGTAAATAAAATAGAGAACGTAAATAGAAATGTAAATGAGTAGTATTATAAGAATACGAGTATATACCCTAGGAGTAATGAAAGTGAAAGTTTCACTCTAGCATGTCTGAATGCTATGAGTTATGAGAGTGAAGATGAAAGTGACATTCACTCTCAATGCCAGTATACAGGACGAGAAAGTGAATGCTACGTATTTTACTGAAAGAAATTGAATCCCTACAGTGACAATAAACTAATACTACTGAAGGAAACTTATGAATAAAGACTGTAGATATATATAAGTGTTATATAGTAATAGAAATATAAAGTGTGAGGGGTTTTATGAATAATAAATGACAGACTACTAAGAGCGAACTAGTGCCAGTGCGACGATCAGACGCGCTCGTAATTTCCATTGTTTTCACAGTGTTTTTTTTTTTTTAGTATGGATCCCAAACTACTTGAAAATTGTAGAATAGTGTTTATAGTGTTTGTATCTGGCTGTGGTAATCATATTACGGGTTGTCGGGAAGTGTAAAGTGGAGACTTCGTTACCCTACTTCAGAGGTCTCCACAAGTCCTACGGTAACTGACGAAGGCTCAACAATCATTCCAGGAGAAAGCTGAAGGTATGTGCCATAAGCATATGTAATTTTATTATTCTAGGACTAATAACTGATTTTTGGCAAATATTTTTTGAGAGTCTGTCGGAGCCCAAATAACCCCACGGCACACGCAAGTCATTGGTAAACAAGCCCGTGGTGTAGGGGTTAATGGTCCGTTGTTTGCCTTTTCATCTAAGAAATACTTATTTACATTGTAAATAACTTCTTTGGCTTGACTGTGAAGAACGCGAGAGCGGGATGATGGGCAAGCTTCCATGGCGGGAGACTGACTGAGTATGACCCGCTCAGCTATCCCTCGTGTCACCACCTGACAACGTCGCAAAAGCAACCCTGACAAGTCTTATGAGATTTATACTAAACTAGTTTTTTTTATTGAATTACATCTATACAGAGTGTTTAAAATTCGTCTATAAGTAGTTACTAGCTTAAAACAGGAGAGTGAGAGAGAGAGAGAGAGGTGAGCACAAATAATTATACGTGTGTCGGCGGCGATGTGGCAACAGAGCTAACAGTGTGAGGTCCCAAATCTCCCCACCCAAACTGCCTTGATAAAATAGAACGACTGTAGTAACCATGGAGATTCTAGAGTGTGATTGCAGGAGAGGTTGTGATTTGACTAATAACCAAGGAGATTCTAAAACTTGATTGCAAGAAATAGAGGTTTGATTTAACTAGTGACCTTGATGATATCAGGAATGAGTTTGACTTGATTAGTAACCAAGGAGATTCTAGAGTATGATAACAGGAAAGAAGTATGATATGACTAGTAACCAAGGAGATTCTAACATTTGATGGCAAGATATACGGCCATATTCTTAAAAATAATTCCTTCTCTAAACTTTTCCTTCCCTTTGAAGGATTTTTCTTTCCCTTCAGAATGCTTAAATATTTCCTTGGAAGGGAATGAAAAATGTTCAGGTTGACAGCCCTGTTAAACTAAAATGACCCATCCTGTTGATATTTGGCATGGTGGAGTGTTAAATATATAAACCAATACATCAAAACACGCATATCTCATGCTGGATAATGAAAGCACAACACATTTGAGATGTTGGAGATCACCACCATATCCATACTGTTGGTTTGTATTCAGCCATAAATCCATTCTGGCCAACACCACAGTGGTATTCACTCCTCAAGATAATATTTTGATAATAAATTATATTCGAGGATTATTATTATGCTTAACGTTGTTATTAGTGTGTGTAAGAATCACTTGTTAATGTCCGTCTCGAGTACTCGCATGGCGGCGCTCACTTGTTTTTTTCCAGCTGGAAGACATGAGCTGAACCACTCGTGTGACCCTGATGCCAATTTTCCTTTTTCAGGCAAATTAACAACCAAAACGTTTCTTGAAAAGAATCTTCGTGTGACCCTAACCATAATGTATAAGTTTTGTCAGTGTCAGATCATATAAGATTGGATGAATATCAGAGGTAGTACGTCATCTGCTCTGTTTGTCTATTATCTCTGCTGACATGGGTAACACTTTTAAAGAGATACAAATAGCACTTAACCATTAGTACAGCATTGTAAACTGCATCAATAAAGCTATACAGTAACTACTGTCAACATTTTAAATATATATAAGACAATGAACCACAATAGAAAGCACAAAAATTATGAAGAAATTTTTGAAGATGGGTCAAGGAATTCCTTCAAGTTCCAATAATTTCTGCTGCCCAGAGGAATAATCTTTACCTTCGAGCGGCTCAGGAAGGGAAGAAATTTTTAAAGACTACCAATTCAGCTAAAGATTTCCTTCCCATGCCTCTAAAAGGGAAAGAAATGTTTAAGAATAAGACTGATAGACAAACTGAAGGCCTGATATGACTAGTAACCAAGAAGATTCTTAATGTTAACAAACTCCTCCAGTACCCTTTGCCTGCATTCATCTGACATCGCTTCTTTCTCAGCTTCTCCACTTCAGTTTCACTCAAAGTACTCCTCTCTGCCTATATTCACATCACTCCTCTCAGTTTTACAATGCATAACAGTTATATAATCAGATAAACCTCTGCATCCCCCTCTCTCTATGCTCTAGTGTTAGGAAAGTTAAGTAAACAGTACATGTACTACACTTCACAGACAAACACAGCTACCAGAACATTTCAATATCACAATTAACAAGTATAAAGGTAATTAAACCTTACTCCATCATTAGCTGCGAAAAAGCAATTCGGATGATGGGAAAAAAAAGTAAACAAAATTATACAATACTGGAAGGCTATTACTGTAAGCAATAGTTTGTCTACAATCTGGAAAAAAAAAAGGGGGGGGAGGCACAAAATGGATAATGCATGATTAAACAAATGCCCTTCAACTCTACCAATCGCCTAAAGAAGAATGGTGGACCGCAGAGGGGACCATTTCAATCACCGGTACTGTACACTTGGTTTATATCGAATGAAGCTTAGGCCACAGCATTAACAAATGGTTAGATGTCAGTTGTGCATTAAATGGAATTCATGTAGAAATTAAAACACAGCCCTAAGTTTTCTATAATATGCAGCATTATTCACTTGAGCAATGGTATAGAGTATGGGTATAACAAGGCAGCCTAATGAAATACAGTACTGATAACCATTGATTTCACAAATCCCATTCTTCATTCATGCCTTTCCATGATAAAATACATTTTATGATAATGATAATGAACAACAGATGCTTCAGAAATAAAATACTGTACTGGGTACATACTAATGCTTACAGAGCTCCTACACACATAATATACATTTTATGATAATGTTGCACTATAGAATCCTCTGAAATATACTGGGTACATACAAATGCTTACAGACCTGCACACATTGATGAACAGTTTTCTGTCTTTCTTTTCCTTCTTTTTTTTTTTTTTTATATATATGCAGACCATTTTTGTTTTGTTTTTAACATCTTGTACAGTAAGACCTCAATGCTCAATGGATACATTAACCACGTGGCTCCACTGCCTGGTTATACTAACATCCCTCAACCACTTCCCTGTCCCCTGAACGAGTATACTGGACTGCAGAAGAAGGGCAATTTGAGTCTCCAGTCCACTGCCTCTATCTTACAGATGAAGCTGGGGCCTCGACAACATGCCACCAGTATGTATCAATATTTCAAAACTTTTTCAGACATCTAGAACTGAAAACTTGGTAACACTGCCAAATCAGCATTTATATGCACCAAAGGAGCTTTAATATCCGATTTTCTGTAAATTGTTAAGAAAATAAACAAACAAATAAACATACGAACTTTCAACATTACCTATGAAATGTCAACCATTTTCAACACCCTAAACCATTTTCAACACCCTAAACCATCACTCAAAAATACTTCAAAATTCCTACACAGCCAGCCCCTCCACCTATCAGCTGTGTTAGTCTGGGAAGCATTAACCTGTGCTGGTGGCAGATGCCTTCATGTGGTGGTACTGATACAATAAGGAGGCTCCACTGCCAATGAGCTAAGGGAAATAAGCTGCAAGAGGAAAATCCCTTGCCAAGTATGGCATGCGAAGAAGTGTTGGGTCTCAAGGTGTGACAGATCTGAGAAAAGTGTGCTGTGAGAGAACTGGCATAAGTACCACTGGGGAAGAGATGTAAACTGCTATGTTTGGATATGCTAAATGGAAGGGGGAGGGTGCCTGGCTGAAGAGGTCACAGTTATGTATGCTGAGGGTACTATAGTAGTAGCAGTAATAACCCAAGGCTCATCTGAACTGTGAACCTAGTGGACTGCAGGCTTAAGCTTTTTTCCTCTTCCAGTCCACCTTTCTCCTTTCATCAAGCAAAGGAAACAGATGCAGGACCTTTGTATATCATCATCCTCATAAAGAAACTGCCTAAGGCATTTATTGGCAATTTCTGGATTTTTGCCCACATCAATTCTTCGTCACGTGGCGCACCTATCGGTATAGCTGCCTTTGTCATGTCTAGGGTGTGAGTGGTCTAAAATGCACCTCAAGTTTCTGCCTAAGTCACCGAAAAATAAGAAAATTAGATTTTTTTTTTCATTTCCTGAAAAGTAGAAAAAATGACATGCATTTTTTTTTTTAAAGAGTGACAATATGTAAAACTGCTACTGCTCTATCTAGAATACTGTCACTGTACACAATACTATAGTGTGTGTGTGGTGAGAGAGAGAGAGAGAGAGAGAGAGAGAGAGAGAGAATCCATGGAGGAACAGGTTCTTGAGGGAAATGGACCCAAGTGAGAACACTGGTCCAATGTCAAAAATTGATCCAAGGAATGATATAGGTCCACGAGAGATACAGTTGCCTCTCAATGGGGAGAACAGATCTATGTGGAAAGTAAGTCCAAGAAGCGAATACATGCAAGGGTGAAACCAGGTCCATGGGTGACAATAAATCCATGAGTGGAAATAAAACAGGCCCATGGATGACAGTAAGTACCTGAGTGGAAATAAAACAGGCCCATGGATGACAGTAAGTCCCTGAGTGGAAATAAAACAGGCCCATGGATGACAGTAAGTCCTTGGGTGGAAATAAAACAGGTCCATGGATGACAGTAAGTCCTTGAGTGGAAATAAAATAGGTCCATAGATGACAGTAAGTCATTGAGTGGAAATAAATTAGGTCCATGGATGACAGTAAGTCATTGCATGGAAATAAAATAGGTCCATGGATGACAGTAAGTCACTGAGTGGAAATAAAATAGGTCCATGGATGACAGTAAGTCACTGAGTGGAAATAAAATAGGTCCATGGGTGAGTAAGTCCTTGAGTGGAAATAAAATAGGTCCATGGGTGACAGTAAGTCATTACGCGGAAATAAAATAGGTCCATAAGTGACAGTAAGTCACTGAGTGGAAATAAAATAGGTCCATGGGTGGAAATAAAATAGGTCCATGGGTGACAGTAAGTCCATGAGTGGAAATAAAATAGGTCCATGGGTGGAAATAAGTCCGTGGGTATAATTAGGTCCATGGGTGGAAATAAGTCCGTAGGTAAAAATAGGTCCATGAGTGAAAATAAAATAGATCCATGAGTGGAAATAAGTCCAAGGGTAAAGAACAGGCCCACAGGTACAAACAGGTCTGTGTGAGAATAGGTCCATGGGGAAAGAAGGTGCAAGGTGAAATGGGGTCCTAAGGAATAATGGGTTCTTGGGGAAAATGGGTCCATTGTGGATGGTAGGCCCATTGGGGGACAATAAACCACTGGGAGGGGGGGGGGGATACAGAGGTGTGGGGGGAAAATAGATAAAGGGGGAAAAATATATCCACTGAGGGAAAATAGGTATAACTCCACCTAAATCAAGGGGAGATAAAAAAGCAGGATAAATATCATTATTATTACTTTGACCTTTACTCCCACCTAAATATGGAGATAGGTAGAATGGAGAGAGATACTGGCTGATGAAACTGATCTGAAGCTTCATGTAAAATGAATCCCTGTTCAGAGTGACTATTTTATATAGGGATTATGCTTCACTGCCATGGAACTAAGACTGAGTGAAGCTTCAAACCTGAGTCTGCAATGAGTCAAGCAAATCATTTGGCAGTTGGCTCTCACAAAGTGAAGTGCTGGTGCATGGAAAGGCTTCATCTATGCTCTCCCCTGTAACTGGAACTAAAACTGCCATCTCTCCATCTTGAAAGGTAAGCTGTGACAACAGATTAACTCTAAGGTAAGGTGAAAGGAATGAAATAATGTCTTATTCTGCCAGTGACCTGCAACATATGGTGCTTTGTAACATATGGTGCTAGTGACTACTGGAAGTGTTATGGAATCATCTAACATCTAGTAACATTAAGCTGGCAACAACCTGTAACATATGGTGCTAGTGACTACTGGAAGTGCTATGGAATAAGACCAGACCTAGAGTAAAATTCATTTTTAATCTGACAATGACCTGTAACCAATGGTGCTAATGACTTTGGAAAATGTTGAGGAATGAGAACAAACCTATAGTAAAATACTGTACTCTTGTTCTGGCAATGAGCTGTTACTGTGCAAGACATTAACACTAGTTTCTGGTGCTAGTAAAAAAAAAGAAGTTACTAAAAGGCTGTAGAGCCACAGGACTGTTTTAATCACAATTCACCTACGGGAAATATGCCGAAAATGGACAAAAACCACTGCTAAGTCAGTGTTGTGAACTATAAATGAAAGTTACCATATAATTTCCTTCAAGCAATACTGGGAAAAATGACTGAATGACTCTAGCGGAAAGTCCTGTAAGTAAAATCTAACCATGCACCTACGAGCCTTAAAACTCAATAACTAACAGCAATGTGCTATGTCTACTGTGACAGGTACACCAAAAATAGACTGGGACAACATCAGTGTGACACCAGGGATCAGCAACTGAACAGAAAGTCTGCAAGAAATCGAGCAGTGTGGAGAGTTGCCATCAGGTGACCAAGGCTGACGCATGCATAATAGAGTCTTTACAAACGAATATCAGCATATGGAAACCATGACTTGTTAAGATCTGTGCCCTTCAGGACCATAAAACAGCTTGATCTGCAGCCCTACGAAGTCAACAAAAAGGTAGAGTACAGCTGAATTTTACACATTTACACTACCTAAACTTTTATTTTTAATCAACCTAAATTTGCCATCCTTCCATGCTGAAAACAGTGTTGCAATAACAGACTGAGACTACAATACAGTCAACCTTACCAAGTTCAAACTCCTTAGGTTGAAGCAGTGTTTAAATTTTAGAAATAACTGAGAACTTTAGAAGCGTGTGCTCTAGTATGAATTCACTTTTTTTTTTTTTTTTTTTTTTTTTTTTTTTTAATATTGAGCAGCATGGAGAGCCACCATTGGGTGACTAATGCTGATGCATGGAAGCATGCTGGAGCCTTTATAAATGAATGAATGAAATGCAACCAGCCTTTCTATTCATACTGACAGTCTCTTTATCAGTCAAAATTTCTTGTTTCCATTTTCCTGAATAAAGGTAACCAAATTAAAGTGACTAAAAAAGGCAAGGAAGCTTTCCCAGAACAATAAAATTTTACTTTTCTTACAATACTTTTAATTGGAGAAGGCAGTGGCTCAATTGGTAGGGAGGTGGCCTGCAGTCCTAATGGATTCCAGTTCATATCCTCGCTTAGGCAGGGAACAGTTTATGGATTTGAATTTCATAAAAAAGTAGGCTTTACTGGTCTACTGCTGACATGTCGTAAAAACACCCCTGCTAATACCAATACACCAGTCCTGTATGAGACAGACCTAGCATGTATTCAATATGGACGGTGGGTGTTAGTGCTGAAGTGGTGATATGTGGTGATGTAGGAGGACTACTGGGCCTTAGGGATATGCACTGAGGATAAGCCCTGAAGCCTTTGCCCAGAGTCACACACACACACACACACAAAACTTTGCAATGACTCTCAATAGATAATTCGTAACCTGATTCACCATAAACTAAAAAAGCTTTTCATTACTTTGTTATAACATATTATAACTCCAACACCAAAATGGATTCTTGGGAACAGGTTGCACAGCCTTGTCTAACTTATGTAAAAATGTACTGCCATTCAACTTTATGCACAATGGAAGTTTCACATATTTCTGTTTTTGGAACACCACATTCAAAATTACCAAAAGGTTGCATTTTGGTGGCCACTGTCACAAACTGGTGGTCTAAGGGAAACACATATGCACTGTTTGCCTACAATTAATTCTGGGACTGCATGTGGATTGCTGTATGTTGTCTGAGCATCAATTAAACAAATGGTAAAAATCATAAGCGGCCATGTTTGGGCAGCCAGTTTAATGCACTTGAACACTGGGCATATTTCATGCTTAGAAGTTTGAACCTGGGAAGGCTGCATGCATGATCATAATCATGAAGCACACAGATAAGAGGTTGAGCCAAAGCATTGTCTTTTTCTGCCAATGAGCTACAGAGACTAAGCTACACGGTAAACACTGGTATTTAGGCCAATTTAAGATAAAAGGATTATAATACAAAAAGCTGTCACAATCACCCACAAACTCCAGCACACAAACATTCATGTTTGGAACTTTTGGAGGTACAGTGAGTCTTCGATATACGAAAGGGATAGGGGCCAAAAAAAACTTTCGTAATTCGAAATTTCGTATATCAGGACAATTTTCCCCATTGAATTACAGTATACACATGGATGGGGGGATGCGTCCCAGGACCCCCTACTTAAACTTTAGCCCCCCCCCCCATTTTGAAGTAAGCAAATACCTGTATACAACTGTAGAGGAGGTGAGGACACTCCCTGAAATCCAATAATAAGACTCAGTGCTCAGTCTGAACGTAAGTTAACCCTTTTATTATGGAGGAGTCACGTCATAAATCTTTTTAGTTTACGAAATCAGTGCTGAAGAAGTATGCCCTCACATGCTGGCAATGACATAACCTGGCAGTTCTACAACCTAGCTTTATAAACCTTCAACTCCTCCCTATTCCCCTAACAGAGAATGTTGTGCTGCAGGAGGAAAACTTCAGCCTGCAGCCCATTTAATTCATATCTAGATGAGGCTGGATCATGTCTGGATGAGGTTCGATCACAACAAAATAACAACAGCTATATAAGAATCATAACGGTGGTGACAAATTACAATTAATTTTTACAAATATCCATCATCTAATCCTGTGTCGCCCCATGAGGAGCATAGGAACCCGGGGCTAGGCAAGTTGGTCCTGACATTTAAGATGAGAGTGATCAGCCTCACTCATCCCTGAGTGGCATTACATGAGAATAAATCCTAACCACCCTTTGGATATAGACCTACACATTTTCAATCAGACTGGAGCACCTTAATTACCCACTAAACCACCAAGCGCCATAATTTGGTTATATGGTTACCACCCAGCATAGTAAATGGTTTTCTGGTGTACTGGAAACCATCTGGCTTGTCACTCAGTGTAGAGTCACCCACAGACAGAAGGAAGAAGAAAGATTGATAAATTAAGATATGGCAAATCAACTTTACCACTGGCAAGGGAATTTTAATACAAAAATTCTGTATATCATACTGAGGATTTAACAACAAATAAGGAGGCACAAAAATGCTACTTTACAATAAGGGACAATCAGTTTACATACAACTACCAGTACTGTGAACTGGGAGCTAATAAATTTATGAGCAGCAATGGAACTTCAATGTACAATTTCCTTTCAATGAAGACTTTACCGAACAATGAATAATAATAATAATAATAATAATCATCATCATCATCATCATCATCCAATCCTACGTTGCCCCATGAGAAACACAGGAACCCGGGGCTAGACAAGTTGGTCCTGACATTTAAGATGAGAGTAACCAGTCTCACTCACTCTGAGTGGCATTACATGAGCAATAAACCCCAACGTCCCCTTAGATATGAACCTTCACCGGCTCAATCTCACTGGAGTGCCGTAATTGCCCACTAAACAACCAGGTGCCAAAATCTGGTTATATGGTTACTACCCAGCTTAGTAAATGGTTTCCTTGTGTACTGGAAACCATTTGGCTTGTCACTCAGTGCACAGTCACCCACAGGCAGAAAACAGAGGAAAGAATGAAGGAAACAAAGACAGAAGAGGGAGTGTAGAGTCACCCACAGGCAGAAGAGAAAGGAAAGAATAAAGGAAAGAAGGAAGAGGAATAGGTGGTCGCTCGAGAGCAGCACTACATCGAGTGAGTGGATGGTGAGTGCCCCCCCCCCCAAATATATATATATATATACATATACATATGTAATTCCTGTACTATCCGGACGCCCACTTTCCGGACTCCCCACTTACCGGACATTGTGAGTCTGGACCTTTGGGGGGGGGGGAAATCCCCCCCAAAATCCGAATTCTTTCCCACCCGTAATTTGAAATTGCCGCGCGACGCCAAACAGGCCAGCTGTGTTTACACATGGCCCCTTCACCCCTTCCTTCCTCGCCCCTCACTAGTTACCACCTAACTGCCATCACGAGTAGATGCTCATCACAATGAATGCCACACATGCTCATTTTTATGAATAAACAGTGAATAAACCGCAATACCTTGTCCCTAGACCACATGGGAATTTACAGTGTCGTGCAGTGTTATGAAATTAGAAGTTAAGAGTGCAAAGGATTAACTGTGGAGTGCAAACTGGTGGTTGAAATTGGCATGGTGCAATTAAGAACAGAATGTGCAGTGTTAAACAATTATAACTCACAGTGCAAAGAATTAAGTGCAGCACAACACCGGATTACTGTATGTGCTTCAAGAGGATATTCACCTCTGCCAAAGCCTTAGAGAAGACAGCCACAGACGTGCAGTAAGTACCCTGTACACTGCTAAATATTTTCCATAATCACTTCTAATTCCTCATTCTCTGGTTCCTTTTCATTTATTTCATGCTTTATGTCCATTACTGGTGTGAATAATATGTTTAAATAGGTGCTATGCATGGCTGGTAGGGAGTTATTTACGGTAAGTAGTTTTCAAAGATATGCTGGGTTAGGGTCCTTACATACCAGTCCAGCAAGCAGGGGCCCACTTTCCGGACGGGACCACTTTCCGGACGTGGCTTTGGCTCTATTATATTGGATATTAGAAGGATTACTGTATATACTAAATATATATATATATATATATATATATATATATATATATATGTGTAAAGTACATATTTTTTTCATCATCCAATCCTACGTTGCCCCATGAGAAGCATAGGAGCCCAGGGTTAGGCAAGCTGGTCCTGACATTTAAGATGAGAATGACCAGCTTCACTCATCCATGAGTGGCATTACAAGAGCAAATAAATAAATATATATATATAGAAATCCCTCTAATATCCGAACGCCCAATATCCGAACATCCCCACTAACTGGACATAATCGTCCCGGGATCCATTATTCCCAAAATGGGCCAAAAACCGCAAAAAATTAGAAAAAAATCTGACTTTTTTCCCTCCCGTAATTTGAAATTGCCGTGTGGCGCCAAACAGCTGTTACACCATAGTCCCTTCACCCCTTCCTTCCTCCCCCTCCCCCCTCCCCTGTCAGGGTTGCCATTTGGTATTTTCCATTACCAAGTGTGGGCCAATTTGGTAATGAAAAATTCATTTGGTAATGAATCAGAATAATGCATTACCAAATGGATTTTTCACATGTATGAGGATACACAGGATGGAGATAGTGGATTGTTTGCTCTCTCTGATTAATCTGCTACCCTACATAGCGTGAAAATAATCAACATGGTGTTAACTATAAGGACAGTGATTACATGTATTTCCACATGCATATATAATTAGTGAAGAATAATTGCTAGCTTTACGAATTTGGTAATGAAAAGTTAAATTTGGTAATGAAAGTTGAGGAGATTGGTAATGTGGTCGTTGCGATCTGGCAACTCTGTTACCCCGCCATCATCAACAGTCACAGCCAAACTCCGATCGAGAGCAGATGCTTATAGCACTGCAAGCCACAGGTGCTTGTTTTTTGTGAATAAACAGTGAATAAACTGCAATACCTTGCCACTAGAACACACGGGAATTTACAGTGTTGTGCAGTGTTAAGAAATTAGAATTTAGAGTGCAGAGGATTAACTGTGGACTGCAAACTGGCGGTTCAAACCAGTCCAGGAGCCAGGGACTTGCAAGTACCCAGATTGTTTAATATTGTATAAACTCACCTCTAAAACCTCATTTTATGGTTCTTTTGCATTTATTTCAGTCTTTTATGTCCCTTATTGGTGTGATTTGGGTCTTAAATAGGTGCAATGCATGTCCAGAGGGAGTTGTATAGGTGTTTTTCTGAGTTAGGGTCCATAAGTACAAGTCCAGGAGGCTGGGGCCCAATATCCGGACAGGATCACTATCCGGACATGCCTTTGGCTCTATTACGTCGGATATTGGAGGGATTACTATATATACAGGTAACTCGCACGGAACACGTGGGTTTCGTTCCTACCGTGCCGTGTTAGGTGCGAAATCGCGTATATTTAAACTACTCCGTATTTTGCTCCCTAGACCCCCCAAATGTGTTGTTTTGCTGTTATCTGTCACTGGTAATCACTAGAAAGCACTTTAAGTGGTTAGAAGGTTTATTTAATGTTATAACTCACAAATACAGTACTCCATAGCAAAACTTCAACACACAAATACTGTGCGTAAACACAAGGAAACATTCCGACGCCGATCATAGGTAATCATATAAATCAGGTTAACTGGTACCAGTGCTTTAACTTACAAGTACATACCAGAACAGTACATATTTAACTTAGAAATGCAGTACTGTGATATCGAATGATTTCAGTACCTAATCTGTTAGGAATAGCTGGAAAAAAAAAAAATGTTATGAATACATTTTCACCTTTTTGATATATGTTTATGGTAGTTTCGAGTTATTTTTTACATTATCGTTGTGCCCATGCTTGGAAAAGGGAGCGAAAGAGTTGAATTTTCAGTCCTAAATGAGAAAACTGCACGTCCTCCAAGGCTAGACTGCCACGGGAGAATAAAGTGAAGGGTCAGGAAGTTGTGTCACAACTTCCAGCTCCCACACCACGAGAATGGCTAAAAATAGAATCGTAATGCAGTTTCAGAACTAACAATAAGTCTAATTATTAGGAATACAGATACAAAGCAGAAATAAATACGTTTACAGACGGGGAAAACGTACTTCTTCCATCATAACATGTTCATCTTTCTCTATCATTTTACATTCGTCTTTATCATTTTACCTTGTTATTTTCGCAATATATATTGCTGTCTCGTAAACAGGGTGGTTGAGTGTGTTTTGCAAGGGAGGAAAAAGGTTGTATTTTCTGTCTGGGTCAAGATAATGGGTGTAACTGTGTGTGTGGTTAGGCATGGCCACGAGCGAAAAAATCGTACATCCACTCCTCACGATAGCAGGTGGTGAACTGACAGCTGATACGTAACATGAGAGGGTGAAGTCAAGGTCAGTCTCATGTCCCAGATTTTCGTTCACTGCCCGAAAGTTTTCACAGTTTTCTACAAGTTGCATTGCATCAAATGATCCAAACCATTACAGCAAACCTGAGCAAATAGGTAAAGATACCAAGACAAAAATGTATTTTTCTCTTATTATAAGTCTTTAACGAACAAACAAAAATGGCAATATTCCGATGCCGATCATGGGTAATCATATAAATCAGGTTAACTGGTTACAAGGCTTTATTTAATGCTTTAATTGCTTACTAGCACATACCAGAACAGTAAATATTTAACTTACAAATACAGTACTGTAGAAAAGCAGTACAGTAAGAGTTTAACGAACAAACAAAAAAGGCAATATTCCGACTTTGATCATGGGTAATCATATAATTCGGGTTAACTGGTTACAAGGCTTTATTTATTTAACTTTATTTAAGTGCTTACAAGTACAGTACATACGAGAACAGTAAATATTTAACTTACAAATACTGTACAGTACTGTGGAAAAAACGAACAAATAAAAAAGGCAATATTCTGACGCCTATCAGGTAAACTGGTTATAAGACTTTATTTCTTGCTTTAACATTATTTAATAGTACTTTAAGTTGCACATAAACTTACCAGAACAGTACAGTACTATAAATAATTAACTTACAAATACTGTGCTACTGTACTCGGGAATGTCTCACTCACTGAATAATTTCCCGCCTAGATCGTCACGTAATCAAAACAAACCGCGCGCTGCGGTGACGTTCGAGGATTTGATCTTTCAAAGGCCTCTCCTGCGTTAATTTGTAGTTTTCATAATGGTTTTTTAATCTTACGTTGTCTTACATGTATCCCAGCCCTTACCGTGTATAATTGCGAGCGCGTTCCGTGAGATCGTGTTCCGTGCGAGTTACCTGTATATATATATATATATATATATATATATATATATATATACACACTTAATCCTCATAAATCGCAGCAATTTGGGTCTGAACCACTGCCGCGATTTACAAATTCCGTGGTTTATAAATACTAACTCTTATGTGAAAAATGAATTTGGGTCTGGACTTTGGCCAATCACCCCCCACAGCAGCCTACCTACACCTATCTAGGCACCATCAAACACAAACATACAAATTTAAGAATATTCAGTGCATGTATTTAATAGAAATAAGCAATGTTAAGGGATCTCATCTTAATCCTCTGATGATATTGCTCTAGTGAATGGAGTGGGGTGGTTTTGGGAAGAACTTAGAACCTCTCAGCATGAGGTGGGGGTGCTCCCTTCTCAACATGACAAATGAGCTCCAAACGTTGACTGTACGACAACGGCTGCTGCTTCTTGATGCCATATTGCTTAGAGTGCTTCACCGGTGGTTCAGGAGGGGCCATGGAAGGTAGAAGGCAAGGGAGAAGGTGCACAAAAAAAGGCAGGTAGCTCTCGTACTCCACGGTGATGGTCTGTAGTGTGCGGACTGGTGGGAAGAACAACAACGTGGCGGCATTAGTATGCACACTTGCCACCAGGGACGGGTGGCGATTGGTTGTTGGGTCGCGATTTTCAAAATGAATGCCGCGGTTTACGATTCTCCTCGGGAAAGGCCCACTTCGGTGCCTAGGTCCGTGATTTTCATGACTTAACAGCGATTTATGGGTGCCGGCAGTCTGACAGCCACTTAGCTGTGACTTATGAATCCGTAATTTATAAACACGCGATTTACGAGGACTGAGTGTATATATATATATATATATATATATATATATATATATATACTGTATATGTAAAATCATACCGATCAGTACGGTACCAGTACTCCTAATTTTGGCAGTGTTCTGCAGTCTTTCGGGTGTTTTTAAACATCAAAATACACATTGCAAAATACAAGATGTAATGTAAATCTAAACACACAGAGCAAAAAAATAAAAATAAAAATATGCAAAACCATACAAATATGCATATTACCCCTCCTAATTTTCGCAGTGTTTTGAGGTTTTTTGGCTGCTTCCAGACATTAAAACACACATACCAATATACAATGTAATCCTCAACACTTAAGGGGTTGATCTTCATTTGACGATAGGTGCAGCGATTTTGTCAAAGCTGACAGTGTCCCTGACTGCTCGCAGATCCATGGCCAGCTTGAGTGGCATCAACTCCCTGTCGCACTGAAGGTGCTCGGCATACCTAAGTACCTGCTCAATGCCGGCCCGCAGCACACCAAGACGAGGTACAGATGAACTGGTGGGGTGGCCAGGGTCAGGGACCTCATCCTCGTCCTCATCACTTTCCTCTGTCGGTCCTGCAAAGACAGCAGCAGCAATCTTCTCATCAGACAACGTCTGATGACCTAGATCACAGCCATCGTCGTCCAACCAATCCCCCACGTCATCAATGTCCACATCCTCGCCTACATTTCATAGCCGAAGGTGGAAATCGTCCACGTCAAATCCTTCTAAGTCATGCACGGCCTCGCATCTCTGAAGGAGACAAGACCAACCACTTTCCAAGGTTTTGGTGAAAACTTCCTTCCAAGCATTGGCCCAGTTGAAAATCGCAGACTTGATGTTGTAACACCGCAGATTCTCCAAGGTCCACTCCCCACGTGTCAACCCCTTCCTCGTCCTCATGCCCCACCATCATCTCATCGAGGAACCTCCGACGATATAATCTCTTGGCCACACCACCATGACAACATCCTGATCCAATGGCTGAATGAGAGCAGTCATATTAGGTGACAGAAACAAGCACCTAATTCACCCATCATCAGCAACCAAATCTTTCTCCGACAGATGCACAGGGGCACTGTCAAGGATCAGGAGAACTTTAACCTGGCTGTGTGGGATTCCAAGTTCCTCCACCTGATAACAGATAACCTCCTTGACAAAGTATCTGAGGAACCAATCTCTGAAGATGATTGCGGAAAACCAGGCCTTCACAGAATGGTAACACAACAGGCAGGCTATCCATCAACCCACAATGTGGCTGTTTCGCACATCCAACAATAATGGGTTTGAGGCGGTGCATCCCATTAGCACTGGCACAGCACAACACCAAGACACGTTGTTTGGACAACTTCTGACCAGGCACAATCTTCTCCATCTTTTCTGCCAGGGTGTTGGTGGGCACAGTGGAAAAACAGGCCAGTTTCGTCAGCACTGTACACCTGATCAAGAATAAGGCCCTCCTTCTCGATCAGGCACTGTACTTTCTGGCGAAACAGCTCAACATCCTCCACTGCCGCATCCAAAGCCTTGCCATGTGACCTACGGCCAGTAGGTCCAATTTGAAGTTTGAACTGGAAGAGCCAACCCTCGGATGCCTTGAAGCAAACATCTCAGCTGCAGCCTTCAACTCAGTCCCACGTACAAGCATGCAAGCACTCCGTTGCTGGCAGAACCAAACCAAAGTCAACTGGTCGATGATGGCATAGAGGGGCTGGGACATCACATTCCAGTCACCTTTTCGAGTGGTATCACCATGGTCCTGTCCGTACTGACACAGTTTCTCCCGTGATTTCTTGATATCAGACAAGGTTGAGCAGGGCAAGTCAAATTCATGCAGACTGCATGAAGTTGGCCAGCCCGTGTCAGCCATGGCCAATACAGTATTTCACGCATCTAATCCAGAGTCAAAACCCCCCTCTCGCATTTCTCGGGTGGTGGTGGGGCCATCATCACACATACAGGAACACCACAAAGGAGAATTAAGGCCTGCATAAAGTAGGGCACCACCACAAACACTACAATGGAAGCTGCCACTGTTTAACCTCATCCATGCACATCCACACACAGAGAGACAAAGGCAGGAACTGAGGTGCAGTAGCACTTGGGAGTGTATTGCACTGCCATGTCTCTACCCATGCTTGGCTATAAGCATTCAAGTAAAAAGCAGCACACTTCCCTACGAGTGCATGGGTCCTTTTTGCTCGCCCAGGCAAATGTAGCAATGTGGCAGAAACACTGGGTCCCCGTACATCATAGGCCCAAGGAGCAACCAAGTAGTCCGAAGGGCAATGTGACTTTGACCATTCAATAAGGGAGCGGATGGCCGTGTGTGGCCGGGAATTTCTGACTAATCCAGGAGGCTGGGGGTATTTCGACCAAACGGTAGGGACCCGTATAGCCATTCTCTCACATCTTGTGGGTTACACTCTGTCTTCCTCATGCGCCTCCAGAATGTTATTGGCGATTGGGGTGGCCGTGGGATTTCCACCATTCGGTAGGGACCCACACAGCCATTCTCCTTCAGCTTGTGGTTAATGTCTGATTTCCCTGCACGTAGCCAGTATGTCTCCATTGATCAGGGTGGCCGGGTGATTTCAACCATACGTTTGGGATCCGTACAGCCATTCTCGCTCACCCCGTGGGTTAGTGTCTATTACCCATGTGTGGACACAGAAGCTGGTGAGCCACGGAACAAATTTTTTTTTACTCTTTTGGCAGCCGGCCGGCAACTGAGGCCCGGGCTTTTATGAACAGTTATGGACAAATAAATCCGGTTACAGATATAATATAGCCAAGGCCTAGTGAACGGATACGGAACATGAACGGATATAGATTGTACGGATATCCGAGTGATTACTGTACTGTATGCGTAAATAAACTAGTGGGTCAAGATGTCTTGACACAGTTTCAGAGATTTATCTGCAGTGTCAGTGATTTAACTGAGCAGCTTCAGTGTCCTGTTGTGTGCATGTCCCTGTATTCTCTCCTATCCACCATAATGAAGTTGGTACACTACAGGACAAATACAGCCTGCAGTCCACTAGGTTCATATCCAAATAAACACAAGGCTGCACAAACAAAAACAGAAATAATGCAAGTTTCATAAATCGAGGTTTGATAGGGTGAGGGTCTAGTATAATTACTACCAGCTTAGGTGAGTTGGAAACTCTGAGAGACAGGAAAGAAATGATTAGATAACTCTCGGGTTTACGGAAGTGACAGCTTTCTTTCCAGGGGATGGACAGCTAACACACTCAATTTGAATTTATAGCAGGCCTGGCTGTGCTGCCAGCTGCAGTGGGACAATATATTGTACCCTAACTTATCTTCACATCCCACAAAAACTACTCTTTACGCTTATTTCTGATGGTAAGCAGGAAACGGAGGGAAATAACTACC
This sequence comes from Coenobita brevimanus, assembly GCF_032717465.1. Lineage (NCBI taxonomy): Eukaryota > Metazoa > Arthropoda > Malacostraca > Decapoda > Coenobitidae > Coenobita > Coenobita brevimanus. The sequence goes on along the minus strand of NC_137030.1, from coordinate 3,871,664 downwards.
AGTTTAGATGGGTTCCAAACTTGTTTATAAACTTCACAGAGTGAGTGACCCTTCAGACAAAAACATATCCCGATTGGACCCATTATAATTCACTCGATATACAGCATACAATAAAACGTTACATGATTTTTTTAAAGCACATCCTCATTAATAAAACAAAGGCACATAAACCTATGCTGTACTTAAAAATATCTCTCTTTTCAAACGATATTCATCTTCTTACAACAAAACTTCTGCTAATAATAAGTAATTATCAATCTCGATTTATAATATAAATGTTGATATTTAAATTACATCTGAAGGAGAAACTAACTAGAAAAGTGTGTGTGAGCAAGGTGGGGAGGAGATGAAGGGGAAACAAATGTTGAGAACGAGGGGTATGTGCATTGGTGGGAGAGCAACCAAATGACAGAGGACAGAATGACATGGAAGTACAGTGAGTCCTTGAAATACGAAAACTTGAAGTACGAATTTCCGATGGTACGAAAGCAATAAATGTAAGACAAATTCCACAATGTGAAAATATGTCTCGATGGTACGGAAAACAATACGAGGAAATACGAAAAATTCAAAATGGGCGCGCTGCACAGCGCCACGTTCTCTTGCGGCGAGAAAACAAACTAATCCCTCTCTGGTAAACACATTTTCGCGCACTTCCCAGTTGTCACATCCATCCTCTCCCCTCAGCTTCAATATACGTTATGCTGTTTTTCGCTGTTCTTCACCTTTTCTTATTTCCACCATGCCTTCCAAGCACCCTGCATCATCTTCAGCATCTGGGGAACCAGCTGCAAAGAAGAAACAGCATCGTACTCTCACTTTTGAGAGGAAATTGGAGATAATAAGATGCCACGAGGAGGGGCAGGGAGTCTCGGAGATTGTGCAAGCATTAGGCCTTGCACCATCAACCACTGGGACTGTGACAAAGAAAAAGGAACTGTACAAGAAGATGGCCACCTCCTTCTCTTCATCTTCAGCCGCCTAGCAAGCCATGAGGACCCACAGCTGTTGCATGGACTTAGCACCATATCAACAACACGAATCTCCAGCCGCAGCACAAGTCTGTATCTAACTGTACAATGTACTAATACTACAGTAATTAGTTGTAGGTTTTATTTTTTTTAGTTGTAGGTTTTATTTTTTTATGTCTGTACAATAGTATAGTACTGTATACATGTATTGCATACTTCTAAATAGGAGGGGTAAAGTTTTAGTGGGGGGGATCCAATGGGGTCCTAGAACACATCCCCCCCTTTATATGTATATTTCAATGGGGAAAATCGTTCCGATATACGAAATTTCGGATTACAAAAGTTTTTTTGGTCCCTATTTCTTTTGTATATCAAGGATTCAATTTGTTTGTGGCCACCCTTTACAGGATAAAGGTGTCTAGCAAAAAATAGGTGGATAGATAATATTTAATGAACTTCTTTGTAGTCCAAAACTTTGCAAGTAGTCAATTCCAGTCCTGAGAATCAGGGGAAAATGAAGGTACCCAGGAAATCCTTTTAGGATGATGTGAACTGTTTTCCAGAGGAGAGAGAGAGAGAGAGAAACAGAAAAAAAACTATACGGGTCTTTTTCCTCATTTGGCGACTATCTGTACTAACCTTTGGTATTCAAATTACCACACGTGAGTTTTTTATAGGGATGGTGGCGGTCTTTGGAAGGACCAGTTTCACCCCAAAACAGGCTGACCCACCAAATATACAGAATAATGCTTCATGTCTGCTGTGTCAGGTGATTTCTTGAATGCTGTGGGGACAGTTCTATCAGTACTCATTTCCTACAACAAATATCACAACCACACCCAGTTTAGCCAACTCATCCATCTCTGTACCACAGAAGATACCACTACTTGTTTCTGGTGGAGTGCTATTTACGTGATGACCATATACTGTACATCCCCATCTCTCTCTCAGAGTGATGTTTGTTTCCCACTGAAATCATTTTCCATGTTTGGATAAAGTAGATTAAACATGCTCATTGGGTTAGTTATGAAAGGTTGTTAGGGTTGGATAAATTAGGTTAGTTATGAAAGGTTAGGTTAGATTAAATTAGGTTTGTTATGAAAGGTTATGTTATGTTAGGATAAATTAGGTTAGGTATGGGTAGGGTAGAATAAATGAGGATAGGTTGTTAAGATAATTTGGGATAAGTTTAGATAAATCAACAATGATGAGGATAATTCAGTACCATAATAAAATTGAGTTTTAGGATGGTGGCTGTCTGTCTTTGGCACTGCTGCAACTGTAAACAATGACCGATAGTTAAAAGCTACTCACTACTTGTAAAAAATTATAAAAGCATAGAAACTTGAAAATACACACACACAAAAAAATAAACATACAAAAACAAGGAGATTGGCCATGTGTAATTTGCCACAAGGGGGTGGCAAGTGCCAGTAATTCCATCTTGTGCAGTGTTTGTGATAAGTGGGTGCATGAGAGATGTAATGGTAGATTGTGAGATATATAATGCTGATTTCATGTGTGCGGTATGTCGGGGAGAACATGTGGAGATTGTCAGGCATGAAACGATTGAACTTGCTGGCGATTCTCTTGAGAGTAAAGAACAGTGTTGTTATTTGGGGGAGATGTTATGTGCTGGAGGTGGGGCTGGAGCTAGCTCTGTGGCAAGCGTGAGGAGTGGTTGGAGGAAGAAGTTTAGAGATATGCTGCCTCTCCTGACATTGAGAGGGCTCTCTCGCCGTGCTCTGGGATCTTAGTATGCTGCATGTTAGAAGTGTGATGCTGTATGGTACTGAGACCTGGGCAGTAAAGGGAGAGGATTTTAGCAGGCTCAAACGTACAGAAATGATATTGATTAGGTGGATGTTCAGTGCATCCCTGAGTGTGAAGACTGGGGGGTTTGGTTCACGATGGTAGAGTTGAGAGCTTGGATGGGACTGGTGTATACTGGTGTTGTGATGAGGGAGATTCAAAGGGTAGATTTAGATGGTTTGGGGATGTGGAGAGGATGAGGATGATAAATGGGTGCAGAAAGTGGGAAGTGTTAATATTAGGGGTAGGGTTGCGAGAGGCATACCAGAGCAGGGCCAATGCATGCATGCATGTTGGAGCTTAAAAAAAAAAAAAAAAAAAAAAAAAAAAAATGTAGAGAATGAACTGAAGAAAACTACAAAATAAGACAGTCTCAATTCTCCTTGAACAGAACAAAAAATAAAAAAATAAAAAAATAAATAAAGGATTAAAAAAGTTGATATCACTACCAACGTACCCTGAAAACTTTTCAAAATATATATATTTTTTAAAGTGTGGAAAACTTCATAATGTGGTTGTCCGATGCCTCCTAAAAAAAAAAAAAAAAAAAAAAAAAAAAAAAAAAAAAAAGGCTTGTAATTCAGTTATTGGTATAACTTTAGAAGTAACCAATGTTACCGATTTTCATTATATTACGTCCCTGAACTATTCTAACTAAGAATTACCTTTGAAGCCTAGTTTGAGTTGGGGGAGCAAATTTTGTAGGGGTAGTCATGTAGTGGCTTAGGTTAGGCTATCGCTTAGTCACGTCATATTGGCTGGTGCAGGCGTGTGCACTCGGTCTATGTCAGGCCCTAGATTAGGCCTAGGTTAGGTTAGGTTGGTATAATCCAAAATAGTGTGTATTAAATTAATTGTGATCTTGACGGGGGGATAAACCCACTTTCGGAAATCTTACTCAAAATTCCAAAAGGGGGATTTTTCCCCCAAAATGAATGTCAAAATTAATTAAAACACACAATTTTGCATTGGAAATCATAAAAATAATAAAAGAAAACGTTGGTTACTTCTAAAAATTTACCTATTTAATTGCATCGTTAAGTTAAATATCCATGGTTTTATAGTTTTTAAATTGTGCAATATCTGACTTTATTTCAGATCAAAATATGTTTTTCCCATGATTATAATGTTCTGATCGATTTTTAGTTAGGAAATCGTCCCCCCAAACCCTAATTAATGGGCTGGCAGGCCAAAAACTATGAAACTAGTGACTTGCAAACAATATGATGGTCAAATTTTCCAAAAATACCCAAGCATATAAATTCATGTCTATGACCCAGTGTTATGGTTTTCTAAAAATTTATATGCAATATATAAATTTATAGGAGTACCTTACCTCAAACACCTCAGTCCCAAGACATTTTTTTCATGCTACCGTACCGACAATTCTTAAATCTCGAAAAGCCATACATATGTTAAACAATCGCCCTTAATTTCCTCACAACCTGATATCACTTACAAGGCTGGACAATGTTGTTTGGGAGTAGCACGAATAAAAAAATAATACAACTAGTAAAATATAATACATCAGACTGAAACGGCGACCAAGTGACGGTACGACTTTCGACACCATTATCAGCGAAGTGAATTTAACCTGTTTTCACTTAAAATTACTTTTTTAAAACTTTATTATCTGTGTTCCAATTGATCTTGGGTCATTAATCAAACGGCATACCATGCCTATTTCACGTAAAATAAGACATGACGGAGAAACAAGAAACAAATAAAGACCACTCACTTGCAACAAACGCCCTCCTCGACATTTCGTTCCAGTGATTACCCAAGCCTGATCAGGCACGAATAAAAGTATAACAATCCCCGTAAAAAGTCAAAATAATGAGCTACATAATACGTACACAGTTTATTCTACAAGATAAGATTATTCTTTGGTTACTGTGCCTAACAGAAATAACAATATTCACGTCAAGAATCCGTTTTATGCAGATTTTACTAAGACCATTTTGAGTTTTGGTGGCAGGGATTCGTACTATTTTCTTGAGGACTGTATTTAGCGTCAATCTAGTGTTTTATACTCTACTTCCATTTAGCAATTATATTAACGTTTAGGTGCACGATATCTTCCTATATTATTCAAATTTGTTCATATTGGTATTCCGAAGATTATATCATGTTTTTGGGATATGCTAGAGATTTTTGCTATTCAGTATTCTAGCGGAGTTTGAGAACAGGTCGGTCTAGCAGCATTGGTAACACTCCTTCCTCCGGCATTTAAAGATGGGCGGGTCAACATCTAGGTAAATAAATAACTAATCTTCTATGTTATGCTTCACAGGAGGTACGTGGCTTGAATATTTGTACACAGATGTTTCCACAGGCGCCATGGATTTCATTACATACAAAAATTCTGAGACAGTTAAGCTTGTATGGCGGACTGTTGTTATGGTCAAATACCAGAGAATGCCGGTAGACCTTATGATTCATTTAGCCAGTGATCTTCCATATTTGAGTGTCATGAGAGAACTGTGCAATCTTTAATAATATAAAGGGTATTTCCACAGGATGTGGATATCGAAAATGAATTTACAAGTACCGAAAATCCCTATTGTAAACTTTTCATTGGGACCTCCGGCAGAGTGCCCCTATATTATTTTTTACACTTATCTTGTGATAGAATTAAACATACAGAACGTCACCCATCTGCGAAAGCCGTGCACAGTAGGAATAAGAACTTTATATTTTCTATGTTAGGGCCTCAGCACAATCTGTGGCTTTTTTTTTTTTTTTTTTTTTTTTTGGTACTACGAAAATTTAATACCACGGAATATCCTGATCTAACCTTACCTTATTTAATTAATGCAGGTTAGCCTAACTTAAACCATATGTAATGTTCATTAGAAAATATATGCTCTATTACCATTGATTTTTTTCTTACATGTACAGAAAATCATCAGGAAAACTATATTAATAAGAAAGGGTCAGAAAATGCAATTGAAAATCAGAAAAGGGCACCTAATCCCCTATTTAACAAACTCAGTTTACTAAACAAAATCCTGTTTACTACTTATCTGTCTATCTATCTGTCTACTGTTACTGCCCAATGTCACAGCCATTGACATTAATTCCTTCTTATTAGCTACTTTTTAATGATCACTTGTTAAATCAGCTGGAAATTTCAGAAAACTTGCTGATTAATGATCCATTCCTGGCCATACAGCAGATTTGTCACATTCTCTGAGTCTGCAGTACCAGTTATATGAAAAAAGTTTGTGATATTTTGGAAATGTCCTTGATTTACAATGAAGACTGCATGTATAATATTTATGGGATATATGTGTTTTCCTTGCTTTTTTAACCTAGCCTCACTGTGAGTATGTGCTTTTGTTGCTCTCTGAACCCTACTGCAGTGTGTATGTTTTTTTTACTCTTTGAACCCATCCTCATTTTGTTCTTACCTAATTGTATCTTTACAGGAATGAGTCAAGCTCGTACTGTCCCGTGTCTTAGACCATATTTATCGTACATATCCTTAACTTTGTGAATTGTTTTGGCACACACTATTTCATTCGGTAGTGCATTCCATTGATCAATTGCTCTGTTTGGGAAACTGAATTTCCTTACGTCTTTTTCACCTCTCTTCTTATGCAGTTTCTTGCAGTGTCCTCTTGCTGATGCTTCTCCATATGTTAAGTAATCATTTATGTCTATTTTCTCCTTTCCTGATATGCACTTATATAGCATTATCATGTCACCTCTTTTCCTTCTCTCCTGTAGTGTTGGTAGATTCAGTTTATTTAGTCTTTCTTCCTAGCTTAGGTCCCTTAAGCTTGGTATCCATCTTGTAGCGGCCCTTTGAACTTTTTCAATCTTGTCTATATGCTTTTTGAGATGAGGACTCCAGACTATGGATGCATATTCCAGGGTTGGTCTAATGAATGATGTTATTATCCTTCTTAGCATGTCTTCATTTATTTATGTGAATGCTATTCTCATATTTGCAAGCAGTGTATACATGTTCCGTACCTTCTCGCTGATGTGGTCAGCCGGAGATAGTCTGTTATTGATAATCACACCTAGGTCTTTCTCTCTTTCTGATGTGTATAGGGTTTTATTTCCTAACTTATAATCCCAATCTGGTCTTTTTCCACTTTTACCAAACTTGATTACATGACACTTGTCCACATTGAATTCCATTTGCCATGTACTACTCCATTCATGAAGTTTATTTAATTCTTCTTGTAGCGCCCTACAAGAGTCTGTGCTAGTAATTCTCCTTTGTATTTTTGCATCATCTGCAAACATATTCAGATAGCTCTCATTTCCAGTGTTACTGTTTATATCATTTATGTACACTAAAAACATGATTGGTGCCAGCACCGAACCCTGTGGTACTCCACTAGTCACTTCTTTCCATGATGAGTAGTTTCCTCTTAGTACTGTCCTCATTTCTCTTTTTATGAGAACGTCTTGCATCCAACAAAACAGTTTGCCTCGAATTCCTCCTTGATGGTACAGTTTCCATAAAAGTCCTTGGTGTGGTACTGTGTCAAAATCTTTCTTGAAATCTAAATAGATACTGTCCACCCATCCTTCCCTTTCCTGTATTGTGTTTGTTACTCTGTCATAGTAGCTCAACAGATTAGTAACACATGATTTTCCTTTTCTGAAACCAAACTGTCTTTCTGTTATCATACTGTGTTCTTCTAGATGATTTACCCAAGCTTTTCTTATAAGTTTTTCTAATACCTTGCTTACAACACTGGTCAGTGATACTGGTCGGTAGTTGAGAGGATTTTGTCTATTTCCTTTCTTGAATAAGGGGACTATATTTGCTTTTTTCCAAATATCAGGTAGTTTCCCTTGACTCAAGGATTTCTTGAAAATTAAAAATAATGGTTTACTTAACTCCTTTGCACATTCTCGTAACACCCAACATGAAATTTCATCAGGACCACTTGCTTTTCCTCTGTCTAATCTACTTGACTCCTCCTGTATTACTTTTTCTGCTATTTGTATATCTGGTAGTATGTGTGGACATGCGTGTTCCACATAGTCCCTCTCAAAATTTTTTTCTTCTGTAAAAACTAATTGGAAATTCTTATTTAGTGCTTCACAAATATCTTTCTCTTGTGTATAAGTGATTCCCTCATCCGTAATGGATTGTATTATATCTTTTACTTTGGTTTTGCTTCTGATATAGCTGTAAAACAGCTTTGGTTGATCACTACTTTTATTTATTATATCCTCCTCAAACTGTTTTTGGGCTTCCCTCCTTATTCTTGTATAGTCGTTTCTTGCCTGTTTGTAATTATTATACGCCCTTTCACTACTGTGTCTTCTGTATCTATTCCACAACAAATCTCTTCTTTCTTTTGATTTTTTTACATTCTGTATTGAACCATTTCTGTATTTTCTTATCTGCTTCTTTGTGCTGTGGGATGTACTTCTGGACTCCTATTTCATAAAATTCACAAAATTTTTTATATACAGTAATCACTCCAATATCCGGATCAATAGAGCCATCGGTAGGTTCGGATATTGGTTTTGTCCGGATATTGGGCCCCAGCTTATGGACTTGTACTTACGGACCCTAACACAGAGAAACACCTATACAACTCCCTCCGGACATGCATAGCACCTATTTAACACCCAAATCACACCAATAAGGCACATAAATGACTGAAATAAATGCAATAGACACATAAAATGTGGGTTTAGAAGTATGTTCATACATTAATAAACATTCTGGTACTTATGGACTCTAACCGAACCTAACCTAACCGAACCTAACCGAACTCTGAAAAACCCATTCCTACTGCACATGCATGAGGTAAGTTTAGTATGGAAAGAAGTACAGTATGACACTTTCTGGTAAGTATAGTATGGGAAAAAATACAATATGAAACATTCTGGTAAATATAGTATGGAAAATAGTACAACATGAAACATTTTGGCTACTTACAGCAAGTCCCTGGCCACCTCGATGAATAACCGCCTCCTCTCGGACTCTGACAGTAAGAACGATTTCCTGAAGCACTTGCACTACACTCTTCCTGAAGTCTTGCACTGAACTTAGTCACTAACACACAGAAGTCCGTTCTTTTCACAGTGTTCACTTTAGTCCAAATAATGTTCCATTAAATTTAAGTGTTGCACATTAACTTTTCCCAAGTTTTTTTAAGTTTCCAAAGCCAAAACAAAGGTTAGTTACGTTAAATTTCTTTTCTACTTAGTCTTTTCTCCCAACTTGAAAACCTTAACACAACACACCGTTTTTTTCACTGCACAACACTCAAAATTCCCGTGTGGTCTAGTGGAGAAGTTCTTGCTGTTTATTCACTGTCAGAGCCCGAGAGTATCACTGGCAGGCGTCCAAGGGGTGCATCGGTGGGTAGTGGTGATGGCGTACCGACTACAGAAGACTCTGAAGACAGCCGCAAACTCACGTCGAGCGGTGACTCCACTGTAGCTGATGTGCTGGGCTGTGGCTCGGAGCATGAGGGCCTGTCTTGGGGAGGCAACGGAGTGGAACCAGGGCTTGGCACAGCGGGGGTCACGGGCCTGAAAAAACTGTCAATCGTTGACTGACGCAAGGACCGGACGATTCTGGCGATTGATGATGCGCTGCGGTAATGCAGGAACTTCCTCCACTTGTCCAAGGGCCCCATCTCCCTGTCGCAGTCCGGGTGTTCCAGGTAGTCTAGGACGAACTCTAGATGTTCCCGGAGTGCGCTCAGCTTGGGGATGGCTGGAGTAGTGTCCTGCTGGGCGGAGTCTGCATCATCATCGCCTTCGTCGTCGGAATCTTCAGGATTCGGGACTGACACCAGCAACCGAAGACGCGATCTCGATATCAGACAACGTCTGATACCCAGGATCGCCCTCGTCGTCGTCCAACCACTCACGAACATCGTCCACATCAACATCGTCGCCGTGCGTACGCAGCCGTGCATGGAAGTCATCCACGTCAAACCCTAGGAAATCGTACTCCACATCTGTTCCGAGAAGCAGACGAGACCAACCATTTTCAAGAGTTTTCACAGGGACTTCCTTCCATGCACTAGCCCAGTTGTACAGCGCAGACTTGATGTTGTAGCGGCGAAAGGTTTTCCAAAGTCCGCTTGCCTCGAGTGTCACGTCCTTCCCTGCGCTCGTCCTCGTCCTCGAGAACCACCATCACCTCGTCCAGGAACTTCCGACGGTACAGGCGCTTTGTTGCCACGATCACTCCTTGGTCCATTGGTTGAATGAGAGCAGTCGTATTAGGTGGCAGAAACATGCACCTAATGGGGGGGGGGCCATTCTCAGCAACCAAGTCCTTGTCGCACGGGTGGGCAGGTGCATTGTCGAGGAGAAGGAGAGCCTTTACCTGGTCGCGAGGAATTCCCAGTGTCTTCGTCTGGTAATGTATGACCTCCTTGACGAAGTGATGGTGAAACCAGTCTTTGAAAATCACAGCTGTGAACCATGCTTTCAAAGAATGGTACCATACGACAGGAAGGACATCCATCACCCCACGAAGGCACCGAGGCTGCTTTGCACGGCCAACAATAACGGGCTTAAGCCGGTGCATGCCGTTAGCATTGGCACAACACAAAGCAGATATCCGTTCCTTAGAAAGCTTGCGGCCAGGTACACGCTTCTCCGTCTCATCGGCGAGAGTGTTCGTTGGCACCGAGCGATAGAATAGGCCAGTTTCGTCAGCGTTATAGACTTGACCGAGAGTGAGGCCCTCCCTGTCGATCAAGCCTTTCACCTTGTGCCGAAACTCGTCCACTCCATCCTCGTTAGCGTCCAATGCTTCGCCATGTGCTTTACGGTTAGTAAGGCCATGTCGCAACTTGAAGCGCGAAGAGCCAACCCTCGGATGCCTTGAAGTCTAGGGCGTCGTGAAGCCTTGCAAACTTCTCAGCAGCAGCCTTCAGCTCCGTTCCACGTACCATCACACCAGCTGCACGTTGCTGTCGATACCAAATCAACGTGGAGCGGTCGATCTCTGCATACTTGGGAGTAAACATAACCTTCCTCTCCACGTTGCGTTTGCTTCTCGACGAGAAGTCAGCCGTGTACTGCATGAGCTTGTCTCGGGAACGCTTGATATCAAACAAAGTCGACCGGGCCAGGTTGAACTCGCGGAGAATGCGAGAGGAAGACCAACCCGCATCAACCTTCTCCAATATCTCCCGTTTCTTCTCCAGAGTCAACACCACTCTCTTCCTTTTCTCAGGAGGCGGGGCCATCATCACACACACTAAGAGTAGGGCAGAGAGCAGCAGGAGGCCTTGCAGCAAGTACGGCACCACCACAAAAGCGAGCACGTGGGCAGCCATGACGAAGAGCGCAGGTCCAGTCGCGGTGAGAGACAGGCGGGAAGTGGGGAGGATGCAGCGGCGCTCTATCGGACGTCGGAGGAATGACGAACCAAAACAATGCTCTCACGCGGCGCGCGCGGCAAGTTCAAATTACGGACGGCAAAAAATCGGTTTTTTTTCCAATTTTTTTGGATTTTCGGACCATTTTGGGAATGTTTGATCCCAGGACGATAAGGTTCGGTTAGTGGGGATGTTCGGTTATTGGGCGTCCGGATATTAGAGTGATTACTGTACAGCATTTAAATCTTGTCCTCTAAGCTCAGTTTCCCAATCAACTTCTAAGAAATACTTCTTTAGGTCTTGATAATTTCCCCTTTAATAGTTTAGGCTCTTTTTGTAACTGTCATTGCTGTTTACTATGTCATATGCTATCTGTGTGTGTGTGTGTGTGTGTGTGTTCTTACCTAATTGTATCTTTACAGGAATGAGTCAAGCTCGTACTGTCCCGTGTCTTAAACCATATTTATCGTACATATCCTTAAATTTGTGAATTGTTTTGGCACACACTATTTCATTCGGTAGTGCATTCCATTGATCAATTGCTCTGTTTGGGAAACTGAATTTCCTTACGTCTTTATCACCTCTCTTCTTATGCAGTTTTTTGCAGTGTCCTCTTGCTGATGCTTCTCCATGTGTTAAGTAACCATTTATGTCTATTTTCCCCTTCCCTGATATGCACTTATATAGCATTATCATGTCACCTCTTTTCCTTCGCTCCTGTAGTGTTGGTAGATTCAGTTTATTTAGTCTTTCTTCCTAGCTTAGGTCCCTTAAGCTTGGTATCCATCTTGTAGCAGCCCTTTGAACTTTTTCAATCTTGTCTATGTGCTTTTTGAGATGAGGACTCCAGACTACTGATGCATATTCCAGGGTTGGTCTAATGAATGATGTTATTATCCTTCTTAGCATGTCTTCATTTATGTATGTGAATGCTATTCTCATATTTGCAAGCAGTGTATACATGTTCCGTACCTTCTCGCTGATGTGGTCAGCCGGAGATAGTCTGTTATTGATAATCACACCTAGGTCTTTCTCTCTTTCTGATGTGTATAGGGTTTTATTTCCTAACTTATAATCCCAATCAGGTCTTTTTCCACTTTTACCAAACTTGATTACATGACACTTGTCCACACTGAATTCCATTTGCCATGTACTACTCCATTCATGAAGTTTATTTAATTCTTCTTGTAGCTCTTTACAAGAGTCTGTGTTAGTAATTCTCCTTTGTATTTTTGCATCATCTGCAAACATACTCAGATAGCTCTCATTTCCAGTGTTACTGTTTATATCATTTATATACACTAAAAACATGATTGGTGCCAGCACTGAACCCTGTGGTACTCCACTAGTCACTTCTTTCCATGATGAGTAGTTTCCTCTTAGTACTGTTCTCATTTCTCTTTTTATGAGAACGTCTTGCATCCAACAAAACAGTTTGCCTCGAATTCCTCCTAGATGGTACAGTTTCCATAAAAGTCTTTGGTGTGGTACTGTGTCAAAAGCTTTCTTGAAATCTAAATAGATACTGTCCACCCATCCTTCCCTTTCCTGTATTGTGTTTGTTACTCTGTCATAGTAGCTCAACAGATTAGTAACACATGATTTTCCTTTTCTGAAACCAAACTGTCTTTCTGTTATCATACTGTGTTCTTCTAGATGATTTACCCAAGCTTTTCTTATAAGCTTTTCTAATACCTTGCTTACAACACTGGTCGGTAGTTGAGTTGATTTTGTCTATTTCCTTTCTTGAATAAGGGGACAATATTTGCTTTTTTCCAAATATCAGGTAGTTTACCTTGACTCAAGGATTTCTTGAAAATTAAAAATAATGGTTTACTTAACTCCTTTGCACATTCTCTTAGTACCCAACATGAAATTTCATCAGGACCACTTGCTTTTCCTCTGTGTGTGTGTGTGTGTGTGTGTGTGTGTGAACCCTGCCAGTGTGTATATGTTTTTCTTGGCCTTTGAACCCATCCTCATTGTGAATGTGTGTGTTCTGGTTGCCCACTGAACCCTATCACAGTGTGTATATGTTTCTCTTGCTTTTTGAACCCCACCTTACTGTATTCATAAGTGGGAAATGAGCTGATGATGATGATACTGGTTTACAAACATATATTCATCTCGCAGAGCAGTTTTCTTGCTCTCATGGATCAGGGTGTCTTCATGCATGACTTTTTGTTTCAGGTGCCTGGTGATCTGTTAGTCAAAAGGCCTCAGTTTGGGTGACAGCCTTGCATACATTCAATTCCCAAGAGGTGGCTGGAGGTTGACTGAGTGGTGCCACCCGGGGAAGAACGGACTGCAGGAACCATGGTAAGGAATTGGGGCTGGATAGTCCGAAAGTCCTTGGTATATGTTTTGTGTGTGCATGTGTGTACGCATGTGCATCAGATCGGGGGAGGGGGGGGGAATGGCAGTTTGGGTTCCGTTGGTATTGCTATAATCAAGAGTTCACAGACAATCTTTGCCAGGATTGTGCTCTGCCTTTCATATTTCTCAGTCCTCCCTGAATGACAGAGTACCCTTCCTTCTTATACTCTTTTATATGCTTCATATTGCTATCACATGTTGTTAGAAACCAGAGCCAAGTGCTTGTTACCAAAATAACAGGATATGTTAACAGTTGCTCCCCTACTTAGGAAAGTTTTCTTGAGACTTCCACACCCCATCCTTTGGTGGGGAAAAGGAGTTAGGGCTGATGATGATAATTGTGATCAGCACTGCCAGGCTCCATAACCACCACTGGGGTAAACAGCTCCAGGTACTTCATCTAGGTACTCATTTTACATGCTAATGGACAACAGTGATGATGATGCAGTGCCAGGAATCATTTCTTGGCATTACCAGGCTGACAGCTAAGCAGTAAAACAAATCACAAGGCCTAATAAAATCTCAGGCTAGTAAACCGTTAATCTTGTCAACAGCAAAAGTTCTTAGTTCAAAATAATGTTTGTAAGTGGGAGAGCAACTGTCTATTCCATCTAACACCAGATTTTTTTTTTTTTTTTTTAACTGAGAATGATTCCTTGAGGGTCTAAGGATGATCATGATCTTTAGTTTATAACCTATGTTTGTATTTATATTAGTCTGCAGGTCTACATCCTTCCCATTACACTTTTTCATGATTAGCATTATTCTATTTGATAAGCTATATATAACTATTGTTGAGAAGGTAATTTTATGCCAGGTTAGAGTAACAAGAGTATACTAAGCAAATTCCCCAGGTATACCAGTAGCAGATAGTTTTGAAACCTTTCGATTGCACTTCTTCATGATTAGCATGTCTCCTTGCTAAGCTGTTGCATCAACTCACCATTATTTCAAGTTGATTGACTGATTGATAGACCAGTACACAGATACACATGACAAATGCACACAGGTAGTAGATTGTTATAAGTGTTAGCTAGATAAATTGCTAAAATTTTTAGATAGGAAGGTTCCCCATGTTATTTTTTATGCCTTTGACCACTAGTACAGTAATTCCCTTCAGTTGAACAATATCTGGGGTTAGTAAAGTGAAAGTGCCTTGTTTCTTTGTGGCTTTGGTGATTTCCTAACATAATTTCTTAGCTAGCCTCCTATGCCATGTATAAGACCCCAGTTAATCAAGCATGTGATTATTGACTGATTATTATTATTATTATTATAATTATAATTAGTTATTATTATTATTAATATTATTTGTGCGGTCCTTGCAAGATGTGCAGTGGACAGACTTTTTTATAGGATGTGGTTTGGCCAGTTGTTTCCAAGCAAATGCTTATGATTACTGATTAGCATACTGTATTGGTATATATTGTAAACTTCCAAATCAGATGATCAATTTTCAAAAATCTCCACAATATACTTTTTCATGCAAATTTCCCTTCGGTGTTATCTGTGCTTGAGATTATTCCCTGAATTTTTGGGGGTACCTGCTGTGTTTTCCATTTCAATCGTCCACACCAATCAACCCTGCGCTGTTGACAATTCTCTTTGTATGCAAACCTCGGCCCTGTGAATTCCCCCTTGTCTATAGTTGACTTTATTGTCCCATTAAAGTGTGTGAGGGAGGAAAAGCAATTACAGTATTCTTAACATCACATAGAAATTGGATGTACTTTTTAAAATGTGCTAAAAGTTGGGGTAGCGCTAGTAACAAATGTGGTAGAGTATTGTTGCCATACTTTTGCACATGCCTGTACATCACAAACAGATGCAGTAAGTCCTGGTTATATGGCACAGACGCTCAAAATACAGTGAGGTTCATATGTAACATGTCTGATTACATGTGTTTTGTCCTTTCTTTTTGGGCCATACCTTACTGCATCCTTATAGGCATTCTGTTTTATGAAGGCAGTTTGGGTGGGGCAATCTGTGACCTCACACCACTAGCACAATTGCCACATCACCACTGTCACATGTATAATTACTCCTGCTCACCCCCTCTCTCTCTCTCTCTCTCTCTCTCTCTCTCTCCTGTTTTAAGCTAGTAACTACACTCAACCCCCTGCTATTGCACATTCAGCTACTGCGGTTATCTGCTATCGCGCACACATCAAATGCACAACCATATATGCTATCACGCACCCCAAGACCGCTATCACGTGTCGAGTTTGAAGCGCCCAGGTTGCGAATGTCGCACTGGATTGGTGCGACTCATCTGCCTATGCCACAGAGCACCTCCACTGGTGATTGGCTGACGCTCCCCAATCGCCCCGCCACTTCAGTTGAATGCGCGTTAGCTCTCTGCCAACAGTGAAAGAGGAATTCCTTACACTTTTTTTTTTTGTGTGTGTGTGTGATATAATGGCTAACAGACCACATACAAAAACACCCACCATCGCTGACGATACCACGGGCATTTGGAATTCATCTGGATGGATTCCTGCCAAGGATACGACGGGCAAAACAGTGTGACCAAAACCCAAGTGACTCGACAGAGAATATACAGTACTATGGCATTGAACATTTAGCCTAACACTGAATACTTGTCAGTATTTTAGAATAAATATCAATTGTTTTGAAAGCCTTATAAAGAGTTAATATTTCCTATACCGAGAAAACTGTGATGTCGATAAAGTAATCACGTGTTTACAACTGAGACGGGGCTCTGACAACAGTGTGAGATGCATGTCCTTTGCCGAGGATACGAGGAACGTGTGCGATAGCATCCAAGTTTTGTTGCACTTAAGTTTTCCCCAGCCATTCCTGATATGAGGTACCATGTGATACCCCCTTTAGCTGTGGACACTAAAGAAATCATGGAGATAGCCAAAGAGATCTGGCGGCAACTAAGCCATTCCCAAGCCTCGGAACCCTTCAAACCACCCAAGCCTTCCTTAATCCTTATAAAAAGTTTGATAGCTTTGTATGTTGTTTATTTATTCATTATAATGTTATTAATATAATAATGCTTTATTTCATGTTGGAGGAGAGATTGGCTGGAAATTGTAGGCATAAAGTGGTTAAAAGTTAGAAAAATGGGCCACCCAAAAACCAATTAGAAATTTTCCCATTGACTGTTCAGTTCAGCTATTGCGAATCCAGCTAACACGTGCGTCTGCTGTAACCAATTAGGCGCGATAGCAGGGGGTTGAGTGTACTTATAAATGAATTTTAAATACTGTTTATGGATGTAATTGAATAAAAAACTATAGTATAGTATAAATCTCATAAGACTTGTCAGTGTTGCTTTTGCGACACTGCCAAGTGGTGACTCGAGGGACAGCCCTGCATGTCCAGGTCATACTTGGTCAGTCTCCCGCCATGGAAGCTTGCCCATCAACCTGCTCTCGCGTTCTCCACAGTGAAGCCAAAGAAATTTTTTACAATGTAAGTATTTCTTAAATAAAATGGCTAACAACAGACCATTAATAGAGCCCTCAAAAGCAGTTGCTTGAACAGCGAAATCCACCAATGTCAATGAAAGGACAGTGCAAAGAATTTGCTCAAAATTTAATAAAGCTTGCAGCACACAAAATGTACCAGAAGAGCCTGCATTCTCTTCACCAACAAAAAATCGCCCTTCAACTGTAACCAGTTTTGATGATTTTCACAAGTGTGTGCTCAGAAGAACTGTCTTTGGACTCTATGAGAGGAAAGAAATCCCTACCTTGCATAAAATAAGGGAAGACCTCAGAGAAGAAATCACTTTTAATGGTTGCACTGAGTCCCTTCACAGGGTTCTCTTCCAAATAGGATTCAAATTTGCAAAGATTGATGGCTGCAAATTCCTTATGGGAAGGAGTGATGTTGTTGCAGCTCTGTTTAGATTTTTGCAAGAAATGCGGCAGCTCAAGCAGTCATTACAGACTGTTGTTTATCAAGACAAAACTTGGGTGAACCAGAACTACACTGTGGACAAATGTTGGGCAGACACGGCAGTGCAACATGCAACAGGAATAAAACCACCCACTGGAAAAGCAAGCTATGTAATTAGGAACGAAAGATCGATTTGTCAAGAATGCCGACTTAGTTTTTCAAGCAAAATACGACGACGACTATCACAACCAGATGAATGCTGCAGCTTTTGAAAACTGGTTTAGGAATCAGTTGTTACCTAACATTCCACCCAACTCTGTGATTGTGATGGACAACTCTCCATACCATTCTGTGCAGCTGGAGAAATTGCCAAGTTTATCTTGGCAAAAAGCTGAGATTTGGGAGCTCAGCCCAGTGATGATTTACTGAAAGCAGAGCTGTATGAGCTTGCAAAGAAATTTTGCAACAATGGCAGAAAGTATCTGATTGATACAACTGGTAAAGAAGCAGGGTGTAGGTTTGTAAGGTTACCCCCATACCATTGCCAGTACAACCCTGTTGAACTAATTTGGGATCAAGTGAAGGGATATGTAGCCAACAAAAACAATTTTAAAACGGAAGATCTAAAGCTTCTCGTTAAAGAAGGTTTAAGTCCTGTCACACTGCAAAACTGGATGCAGGCAGTGAAGCATGCTAAGTAGCTTCAGGAAGAGGAGGGAAGGAAAGACAGAGCAGCGGACAAGTTTGTGGGTTTATTCGATATCCACTTATCAGAAAGTTCAGATGATGAATTTTCTGATTAAAAAATCAAAAAGAGGATTAGGCCTACTGGGGAAACTTCTAAAAAAAAAAACGCGCCTGTAGACTTTTACCTCAGGGGTGGTGTGGAAAAAAAGTCGAAACAAGAGAAAAAATAAAGAAAATAAAATTAGTAGTTAATATAAATATGAAAGGGAGGGAGGGGGAAGCATGTGTGTGGTGGCGATGTGGCAAATGAGCTAACGGTGTGAAGTCCCAGGTTGCCCCACCCAAACTGCCTTCATAAAACAGAATGCCTATAGGTGGGAAGAAGAGGTTAGGATGATGATGGTTATGACTGCAATGATGAATATAATATGATGGCTGATGCTGATTATTATAATGATTATGATGACTGATGTAGTGAACAGCTCAGTCAGCATTACCAATGTCTACTGTGCATCAGTTTCTATTTCCCATAACCCTTCCTTACTTTATAGTGATTGCCTGTTGCATCCACTGATTGCATTATTTTTTATAAATTAATCGAATATCTCCTATTGCATTTGCTTCCAGTAATTGCATAAAGTTCACTCATTTCAAGTAAGCACAAATTTTTCCCCTCCTCTTTTATTTATCTAATGCCGACACCTCAATCTCATATGAGGCGGCCACAAACAAATTAACTTCACATCAACCTGTCTTCTGCCATCTGACTTCCCTCTCTCCAGCTGACACTCCCCTCCCTTGTATCTCCCCACTCCATTTTCCCATGTCAGCCTTAGTCTCTCCCTCCTTCTCTCCTCTGCCACCTCACTCTTATTCTCTTCTAGTCTGCCTCTCATTCAGCATTCTCTCTACATAGCCCAACCATCTCAAAGTATTTCTTCTAACAGCACCACAATGCTTCCTTACGTCTTCATTTGTCTTTCTGTCTGTTCATAAAACTCCACATAATCCTACTTCATTTCTACTGCACTCACTCTTGATTTGTGTCCTTCCAACAGAATCCAAGCTTCACTTCCATGCTCACTTTTCTATTCCTTATCACAGCTTTCAATGATCCAGCAACCTTCCTACCTTGCTGTACCCTTTCAAGCACTTCCTTTCATCCTTACTCATCACACTACTTTAGTACTTGGATACACTCTCATTCTTGATGTCCTCACCGTCCAGTCTCAGTGTGTATGCTGTGACTTCTTTTCCCTCAAGACCATAGTTTTACTCTTCATTCTCTTTTAGATTCCAGTTCCTACTTACACCCTCAAACTCATTCACCAAGCCTTGCAGTGCACATTCATCCTCACTTAACAATACAGTATCATCAGCAAGCAACAGTTCAGAAAGTTTCCACACCTTTCCCTCTTTCATTAGGCACTCAATATTCCCTACCTGTTATCTCTTATAGCTCTATCCTTATATAACCAGAGACATGACACCAAAACATAACACAAGATATAACACACACATACACACACAAAACATAACACATGGAGATAAAACACACACACACACACACACACACACACACACACACACACACACACAGATTTTTTTTCTTTATGCAGATTTCCTTCCCATATCCCACAGACAGAATAAGTTAGCACTGTGGCCCAACATCCTTTCCATAGCACTTCTTCATGACTAACACCATACAGTAGTACAGTAGTCTTGTTTCAAAAAGCATTTACAAAGGAGAGATGGTAATAACTTTACTTCAGCACAGTTGAATACCCAGTAGCTATTTATGTAATTTGTCAAAATATCTGCATTCCCCATACTATAAAACTGAGCCGACAACACACTATATATGAGTAGCCCTCTATTATGGTTCAGTTAATTGTGGGCTGCTGTTGCTGTGGTCTTGTATTCCTCTGCAGTAGTGCTGTAACCAAACCACTTCTCTGAACCAATATAGCATCAGTTTTAGCATTTTTACAGTACTGTACAGTAATTGCTTCCTGACAAAATGCAACAGTGTCAGTTGTTTGCGTACCTTATATGTGCTGATCATGTAGGTTCTTGAATAAGATGCCGCTAATGAGCTGTGTAATTTTGTGAAGGATATGTGCTTGTCATTTTCCAAAGCAGACTGCTGGTAGAAAGATTCACACACATCTGAAAAATATTATTAGAGGATAAGCTGTGTTGTAAGGAGAATTTTGGAGCTTAACTCTCTTGCAAAAGGTCATATTGCCCCTTTTCTTTCATTAAATTCATGTATTTAGTTTCTCTAGCACTGACTGTGAATCTTAACAATGAAAATGAGCCCGGGACCACCACAACAGCCTGTATTATCAGGCCAAAACATCATAAATGTGGCAGATAGAAGGAGTTTGATAAGCCATTGTGCTGTTTTACCCAACAATAACAAAAGATGTTTTGCATATATTATCCTGCCTGAAATATTGATATTTGTTGTGTTATATTTTTATGCCTATTTTTTTGTACTATGTTATTTTTGCAATTTTATTAATGGCACGTCATAGTGATGTACTCCACAGTCTGTCACCTCTAGTCCTTGTTTGGAAGATTTTAATTGACAACATGTCAACTCTGAAACTGTCATCCTCAGTCTTTATTTCCCTCTGCCTATGACCTCCAGTCTTTTAAACGCAATATTTGCGGAATCTCAAAATTAACGGATCTTGAATTAGTCTCTCTTTTGTTTATTTCTTAAACCCTTCTGATTCTTCTCTGCATAAAAAAAAAGAAAAGAAATGCCCCAAATAGTTTTGAGAAATTAAGAACAAACATCCTTAGTTAACTATTAATGGGTATCTTGGGTTATTTCCCTTCATTTATATCCAAGAATAATAATCATTATGAGTTGATTCCCATCATTAAATATCCCCACTTGATTCCCTTTATTTATGTCAGAGATTAATGAGTTGAGAATTTTCCCTTCATATGCTGTATACAGTACGAACATTTGTTGTTAATACAGTTTATGTTTGTTAATTTTTTTATCCTGTGGGCGACTGTACGTATATATATAATTTCTCTTGATTTATTCTGTAGCCAGTTTGTTTTCACTTGGCAGAGATTCATTACCTCTTAGCTTGGTTGATGGCCAAATGCTGTCAGACTAGAGAGTTAAGCTCCTCAGGATTGAATTACATTAAAATATAATCTGAGATGTACGGGCACATTTTCCGCACTATTACAGACTAAATATGTGTAAATTGTGAGCTTTGTTTGCGTATAATTCCAGCAGAAAGTAATTCCTCATTTAATAATTGATATATATTCCCATAAACTGCTGATAGGTGAACAATGTGTGAAGTAAGGGTTAGGTCCCAGAAAGAGGGATTTTTTCTCAACCATTTAAAGATCATATGCAAGACAGCAACTACCAAGATAGGTATTTGTGTTAAATTTCAATTAAAAATATTTTCAAATCAATTAATCTTGACCTTTCACGGCACACCTTTTGGATTAATTAAGAAGCATATGTGAAAAGTGTTTGTATTTTTGACTGACAGATTAGGAGAGAGACTGTGCTTAGTGAAAGCATCTTAAATGGGGAAATACTGATAGGGGTTTGCCAGTAAGTTAATACTGTTATTATTTGACTAAAAAACAGTTTCTGAAGCTTAAACTAATGATACCCCTAGTTGGCATTATACTACAAATCGTTTATTGTCTGTGTTTTAGTATTTCATAAACTTAAGTATTAAGCTCCCTCTCTCCCTCCATCTGCTGCTTCTTCTCCTCCTCCTCCTCCTCGTTCTTCTCATCCCTTTTCTTCCTGCCTCCTCCTTACCTCACCACCCATCCAACCTCTGAACATCCCTGCCACCACCACCTTGCAACAGATCCTACTATTACCACCACCACCCAGCAACACATCCTACCACCACTACCCTTGTTATGCCTTGCCAGGTGTCCTCTGCTGTTCCTGCCATCCTTGTCCTGTCCTTCCATCACTGTTTTGTCATTTATGTCCTGCCAAACCTGTCCTACCCTGTCATCAATGTTCTGTAATCACTTAACTGCCCTGCACCTTTGCACTTACCTCCCCTCCCCTGCACCCTTGCAATATACAGCCATGCCCTCCCCTGCACCCTTGCAATACAGCCATGCCCTGCCCTGCA
This sequence comes from Coenobita brevimanus, assembly GCF_032717465.1. Classification (NCBI taxonomy): domain Eukaryota; kingdom Metazoa; phylum Arthropoda; class Malacostraca; order Decapoda; family Coenobitidae; genus Coenobita; species Coenobita brevimanus. Next base: position 3,849,467 of record NC_137030.1, on the reverse strand, counting down.
CCCTTGCAATACAGCCACATCTCTCCTACACCCTTGCAATATATAGCCATGCCCTCCCTTGCACCCTTCTTATGCCCTGGCATGCCTCTCTCCCCTGCCCTGCCATACCTTCCCATGGACCCTTGCAACATACAGCCATGCCCTCCCCTGCACCCTTGCAATACACAGCCTTGATATTCCCTGTCCTGTCCTTTCCTGCCATGCCATCTCTTACCTGTCTTGCACCCTTCCATTGTCCTCCCTCCCCTGCACCCTTGCTATACCCAGTCATACCTTGCACAGTTAGTTGCTTTGCTGTTCTTACCTTGCCCTGTCATCTCTGCTGTGTTCTGCTGTTTTTGCCTTGTGCTGTCCTGCCCTGCCATCTGCTATGTTCTGCTGTTCTTCCCATACTCTGCTATGTTTCAATGTTTTTGCCTGCGACCTGTCCTGCTATTGCTGGCTTGTGACCTGTCCTACTATTGTTGCCCTGCTCTTGTCTGCTGCTTCCTTCTTCTCCCTTATGTAATGTAATGTATTTGTTAATATATTTCATATAGTTTTTTTATTTCTTTGCTTCTATAGTTACCAATCCACAAAAGTGATCTCTCCTTCATAATGTGTACAAATTGTTGACTTAGAAAAAATATCAAAGAAAATAATACCAAGACATATGAATAGTACAAAATGTTATCTCCTTTGTACTATTCATATGTCTTGGTATATTCTTTTTGATATTTTTCCAAAGTCCACATTTAAATATATGTAAAAAATATATATATGTAAAGAAAAGATAGAATAAAGACATTGTAATAATCTATTGGTTTTATTTCCACTAGATATACACAAGAGTGGTGGATGTCAAAAAAAAAAAAAACCTATCTCGATAAATGGGCCTGAGAAATACGGACTGGTAACCCAAGGTGTGAGGGTTGCCAGTCCGTATTTTCATGGCCCATTTATCGAGATAGGTTCGGCGCCCTTCCCCAAGATGCTTCCAGCAGCGTGCCCTACTCATCCCTTTGTATATGCCATGTCTTGTATAGCTCTCTACCCAGCTATAAGCCGGGCAGAGCTATACAATTAAACATGGCAATCAACAAAGGATGAGAAGGGCTTTATTAACATGCATTAATTGCTAAACACAGTGTGCACCCTGTGTTTGCACTAATGCATGTTAAAGATCAACACAAAAATCACATGTCAAAATGGCATATCAAAGGACTGAGTACAAACAATTAACCTCTTCAGTACAAGGACCTTTTATGCCTGCTGACACCACAAGATTTTACTCAGCTGGAGGGGGAGGGCAAGGGTGCAGGGTAGGCCAGAGCCAGGAGAGGAAGGCAGGGACTATGCCAGAATTCCTTCCAAAGCTGAATAAAATAGTGTGGCAGCAGCTGCAAGAATAAACCTTCATAAAATGTGGCATATAGCAACAATAAACTGGGAAAAGACATCACAGTACTGAAGGGTTCAAAGATACTAACATGCACTGTTGTGATGCAACTTAAATATCCATCAACAAAATCACACTGCACTTACTCTAACAATTTTATATTCTTCACTGTAACTTGGCCCAATTTTTTATTCTTTTCCAGCTGTCACAACTTGAAGCATAAAACGGCAATGCTAGGGCTCAAAATCCTTTTCAGTGTTTGTGACTAGCATCATGTTTTACGAAACTCATAATTCTGGCTGGAAATGTTTAAATTTTAGGCCATGTTAGTGTTCTGGGTATAATTTCAGCAAACAAAGCTTTAAAAAATTTTAACTCTAGGCCATATTACTATTACCAAAAACGTGAAGGTGTGGACAAGCTATCTCCACCTACAGCCAGATTCACTAATCCCGTAGGTGTGCAAAATGCCTCCTGTCTCTTGCCATTTTGTTTCCTCCCTCCAATTTACACCCCTCTCCCCCTCATATACCTCCCCACTACATCCCTCCACCTCGGTCACAAACTTTCTTAGTCCCCTACTCTCCATTCCCCCAAATAACACCCCCCTCTCCTCTATCTCTCCACTCCATCACTCGGTCTCCCCCGGCCTCTTCCCTTACCTCCAACTCACTCATACACTCCTAGTTAGTCTCACTCTCACCATCCCCCCCAACTTACACCATCCTCTCTCCTACAACTCCAGTTCATTCCTCCATCTCATCCTCAGTCTCCCCCTTCACCTCACTCACACACACACTCCTAGTTAATTCTCTCCATCATCTCCACTCCACCTCCATATCATCGTCTCCCGTTTCTAATTTTTGGAGCAAAAGGCAATAATGTCCTATTTCTGACTAGACTAAGATGTGGAATGGAGGCATATCAACCAACAACAGGTCTTCCTTAATAAAACACCTTCACTCCAGTGATAATAAATAAGGCCACAAGTTATACATATTTTGCAAGTTATGAAGTAACATTTCTCACCTTTAAAGACTTTGTTCCCTTAAAAATATTTAAATAAAAGTTACCTTTTGCTCTTACGAACAGCCTCCTACTTATTAATTTCTTGATCATACCATAAACAGACATGCATCTTTACTGAGACGGGCTGAAGTTTAAACTTATCGCTCATGGTCTGGTGCAAACAGGCAACTAATAAAGTATATATAAAAGCAGTATGCTGTTCCTGACCTATTGTACACAGCCATTACATACCCAGAGAACTGGTCTTCAAGGCCAACATGACAGATGAACACTACAGAAAAGATGAACACTACAGAAAATCATTTTTAGGCAACGTTGTTCCCACAATGGTTTACAAAATATTTATGCAAGGAAGAAGGAACCAAAGCCTTAAAGATTGTTCCCTCCAACAAAAAACACTGTTAAGAGCTAAATTCAAGATCAGTTAATTATCAGTTCCAGATGATAATTTTGAGATGCCAGGACACAACACTTAAATGACTGGAGGGTCATAGGCAGTAGGAAGTGAAGCGGAAGGCAGTTCTGGAGTTGACTTGTTGCATACATGATGGAATGGAGGTAACAGTACGAATAAACTCCTGCATTACAAAGTTGGACATAAATGGGACGAGAGTTTGACGCTAGACAGGTGCTACACACCCACCAGAGTGGTGAAGGGATGCAAGCAGACGTTTCAGAGGAGCAGTGACCATTGACATAGCAGCAGTAATGAGATAAACATGCAACAGTTGTAGTCAGATGGAATAAAAAATGGCATGCTGCATCACTATGTGAGATTTTAAAAAGCAAGATTAATTTTACTACATCCAAAGTATTGGAAATTCGGCGACTGCCCTGTCGAAATCAAGCTGTTTTTCTTATTACCAAAGTCTAAAAAGGCTAAAAATAGTTTACTCCACTAGACAGAATATTAAAACATTTATATTAAATAACCATTTATTGGAATAATGAAAATATTTCATGGTCAGCACATAACAGTATATATAAGTAATGGATGTGGGATCATAAGGGCCGCAGTGTTAAAATCGACACGAGTGAAGTACTGCTGAAAAATCAAATGGTCTGACTGATCGACTGGCCAAGAGCTGCCTCCACATCCACAAAAACAGACAGTGCATATACAGGTGTCCTCATTTAGTCACAGGTTCCCTCCACACAAATGGTCATGGAAAATTTTGTACCCTGACTATTCTTTGTTTGAAAACTTTTCACTTGACAACTGGAGAGAGAGAGAGAAAAAAAAAAGGGGGGGGGGAGGTGAAGAGGAGCTGCATTGCTTGATGATCCTTAGGTATGAGGTATGAATCAGTCTCCTTGGTTACTTCGTTTCCTTTCCTATCCCTTACAAAGGCTTCAACATCCTTCAATGGTCACTTAATGGCAAATCTCCGAGCTACTTCATCTCTGGCAGTCTCCCTGTCCAGTCCCTTATCCCTCAGGTCTTACTCTGACTTCATCCCAGGTCTTTCATTGGTTTGCCTCTCTCAACTTTACCCTATACAATCACATCTCTCATCCTCCATCCTCTACACATGTCCATATCACTTCAATTTACCCCTCCTTATCCTTACACCAATACATTCAAGGTCCATCCTTCTCAACTCTTCAACTGCAGTCCTAACACTCCTCCCAAGGCCTGTCATTCAAGGATGCACTACATACAAATCTAATCATTGTCATTTCTGTATGTTTGAGCCTACGAACATCCTCCTCCTTCACTACCCAGGTCTCACCATCTTACAGCATTACACACAAAGATCCCTTAGCACTGAGGGAAAGCCCTCTTCAATGTCAGGAGGCAACAGCTCTCTGAACTTCCTCCAACCACTCCTCATCCTGGCAATAGAGCTAACATTAGCCCCACCTCCAGCACATATGTCCCCCCCCAATTTTTTTTTTTAAATCCTCCACGTAACTCACCAGCAAGCTCAATCCTTTCGTGCCTGAATCTCCATATGCTCTCCCGACACACTACACACACCAAATCAGCATTTTCAGTCTACCTCTAATACCACTACATCTCTTATGCATCCACTTATCAAACACTGAAGAGGATGTATTTAATTCCCACACCCTCGTGGCAAACCACACATGGCCACACACACACTGCTCTGACAGTACTCCACCAGCCCTAGATACCATCACCTACGGTTACTAGTTATATCAATCCTCCAATCTGACAACACACTGCCATCAACCGAGACAAAAGAGAATATGGATCGGTCAGGTCTGACAACATGCTGTAACTAATAATGAATCTTTATAGGCAATGGAGAGGGTTGCCTTCATGAGATGGCACTGTCTCCCTGGTTAATAGTCATATCAATGTGGTACAGATATATGACCACGGGCACAAGAGACGATTTCGTGAGACTCCATGGTTACTAGTCTCTCAGGTGATAGGATGATTTTATTGTTTTTCCTTCCTTAAAAACAGTGACCATCCTCCCCTCATTTCATACAGTACTACCTATTTCCTCCTTTATCATTCTGTTTCCTTCTGTCCTCCACTCTCCCTAATTCTATCTTTCCTTCCTGTCACTTTTTATTTCTTCTTTTTCCATTTCGGATGCTTCTACACCGAATGCCTGCAATCCAGGAAACCATTAACGCTGGGTGGTAACCATACAACCAAATTGCAGTGTGATGTGCTTGCTATGGTGCCCTTGTTACCTAGGTGGAGATGCCAATGTGGCATCCATCTAGGAACCAAATCTCTACACTCTTCCCAGCACCTCACTGTTGCAGGGTGCTGTCAGCCACAAAGGAACATCGGTTCACTGTGTGAGGTGGCCCTGCAAGGAGCTGTTGCATGCCTGTGGTTGATAGGTCTGCTTGCCCAGAACCTGGGGTTGATCAACTAGTCCCTCAATTCACATCCCATTAAACATCACTCAATTCTCTCCCTATTCTCCTTAGGGAAAGTGGTGGACTACAGAAGTCTCCTTGCTTACTACAGTAAAAGTCCTCATTCGGCATGTGGTCTTGAGGTATTTCCAGTCTTTCGGCGGTTTTCATAAAGTTCCATTAGGAAAGGTCTCTGCCCTTCCAGCACACAGCCTGAGCCGATCAGCCAATTTGGCGCTAGATCTAGCGCTTTTCATAATAGTGCCAATAATTATTATATTTTCTTCTATATCTAGCACATTTTGAAGTCCAATTTAATGTGAAAGTTTGAAGAGTCCACCTATGGCTTACAGCATTTTAAAGTTGAGCTTAGCACTTTTGAAGATTGCTGCTTGCCACCACTGCGCTGTTGGGCATCACGAGTTCATGACTCGTGAGTGTCTGCCTTTGTGAGCAGGGCCCTCTGAAAGTTTGGAAAATCTGTCGTGCTATTTTACAGTCATTCTCTCGTTCTCGTGTTGCGCTACGGATTCTGCTAGTAGAAAGCCTACTGGTGTTGTGAAAAAACACACCCATAAGGTGCTATCACCAAAAAGGTGGAATTATTGAAAAACTGGAGGAGCGTATTCCTAGGAAGAAGATAATGGATGATTTTGGTGTGAGCTCTTCCACTATATAGACCTTAAGAAACAGAAGGCCAATTTAGTGGTTGGGTTGACCAATAATACTGTCACTGCACTGGGGTGGCTGACCATGATTGCTAGAAGCTTTTTGTCTGGTTTTCCCAGTCATTCGACAGTTTCTACTCTTTTGGCACCTGCTTGGTCCCAAAGAAGCCGAATGAGAAGACTTTTACTGTAGTCATATTAGCCCGTTTTATAGATACTGGAGAGTTGCCTTATTGAGTGTTACTAACCATATACCTCTCTAACTTCCCAAAAGATAATGGCCGACTGCAGGTGAAGGGCAAATTCAGCCTGCAGTCCACCATGTTCACGCTCATACAAGCCTTGGGGCAAAATAATTCTGCACTTCTTCATGATTAACATAAACGAGCTTGAGGGGAAAACGAGTAAACTACTTGAATATATATATATATATATATATATATATATATATATATATATATATATATATATATATATATATATATATATTATAAACTATAGCTCCTTCACTTTCAACAACACTTCTTCATGACTAGCACAAACGAGGACTTTCTGTATACACAACTACAGTTCTTTCACTCTTAACTCGGCCAAGATTTACCTTCAGCAGCTTACTTCACCTAGTTCTTAAAAAATAATAAAAAAAAACAAACAAACAATGACTCTACATCTTTCTCACAGAACTTCGTGACTAGGATCGCTAATTCCAATGTAATATAGCTAAACACTTAAGATTCAAAGATGGTAATTTTTGACCAAAGTTAAACCCCTCCCACAGCACTTTTTTGTGACTAGCATATTTTAAAGCCAAAGTTCAACCCTTTCCACAGCACTTCAGGACTAACATGGTAATTTTTGGCCAAGTTAATGCAGAGAGAGATGTGGGTTTAACACATTACCAATACTCTTGGAACAAAAGGCATTTGCCTCTACATAGCTGGGTTGTTTTTTCTATCAATATGATCTTCAACCAACTTGTTAGAAGTCAACTCACCTCCTGCAAATAGAAAAAAAAAGATACATTAATTAATTTGTTTTCATCTGATGAAACTGGACTACTCCCAAACCGAAATACGAAGCTGTGGTTGTTGAGGCAGCACGTCCCCAAACCCACTGGACCACTAGGTACCCACACCCACTAAGCCACCAGGCACATCAATACACTTAAGCTACTCTAAATACATACTAATACACACCTGGTTAATATTCAAACACCTGCCAACTGGAGCATCTGAACACAAGATCACAAGTTCAAATTCTGTATTAAAGAAAAAAAAAAAAACACTCCATAGCACATCTACCTGGACCACCTTAACCCATTAGACCACCAGGTACAGCTGTACAAAAAAGTATCGTTACGACGTTGTGCTAAACAATATGACAAACGACTATGGTTTAGGAAAGTCAGGCAGGGGGCTAGGAAACTGTTGGTATCCCTGCATATCCAACAACGTTGGTTATGCATGGGATACAAGAGGCATTTCCTGTGTTTGAGGTTATAAATCCGTCGATATGAATGTATCAACCCTTCAGAAACAGCAGCCATCGTAGCGTTCGTTACGTATCTATTGGACCCCTGAGTAACGATACTTTTTTTGTACACCTGTACATACTGTAAACTACAGAAGTAAACACCCACGTAACAAATTCCAAACAACCAATGGAAGCACTTTACCCCACTAAATGACGACGACAATGATGATGGCCAAATTACAGGTGGGTTTCATACTTACAGATTAAGCTTGTCTAGACATTACTGAAGGCAAAGGCAAAAACTGTAAACACTGCTAATACACCTATATCTATCAACCTATTTATATTGGTCTGTATAATTCTATACAGTGTGTGTTTAAGCTAAAACAGTTAAAGGAAAAAAGTACTACCAGAATGAGCATTATAAAGTTTGGATTACATGAAAAAAAAAAAAAAAAAAAAAAAATCCAAACGAATTTAAAGTCAAGCTCCAATCACCGAAAGATGCCCAGACACGGAATTTAAAGATTGCCACTGGTAGAAGGAAACAATTATTCACAGCAGCCAGTAAAAGGAAAGTCACGGGCAGAAAAAATTACTGGCAAGTGGGAAAAAACAGCCACAGGCAACAGGAAAAACCGTCACAGGCAACAGGAAAAACCGTCACAGGCAGTAGGAAAATGTCACAGGCAACATGAATAAATCCACAGGTAGGATTTTTATGATTAGATTTTAACTAACTTAAAAAGAGCTGAAGAAACTCCCTGTGTTGGGACAATATAACGGAGCTGCAACCACCTAATTATATAAACACTGCTTAAGTATTTCCCTATCCCGTGAATGGAGGATGGTGAATTGCAGTACAGGGGCTACTTCAGCCTACAGGCCACCTGGTTCGTATCAATTTTAGGCATTAAAGGCTCCTTAACACCTCTTCCTTAGTGATTTATTTCTGGACAAGGCTGGTTAATATCCTTATGAATGTTATACAGACAGAGTATGGTAATGCTTGAAGGCTATAACGCTCAGTGTAAAGTTTCATTTCATTTACAAAGGCTCCAACATGCTTCCATGCGATAGCCTTGGTCACTTAATGGCGACTCAACAAGCTGCATCAATCTCTGGCAGCCTCCCTATTCAGTGTTGTAAACAAAATAATCGCTTAGGAAGGGGTTTGGGAACTTCCTATCTAACAACAGTACAAGCCAGAGTGAAAAGTTCGTCAATGACAGAAAAACTCCATTTAATTGCAGACTAAGCTCCCCTATACCCTTTTAACCACAACTTTGTGACTGGCATAATATCTTGTCAAAGCTATTAGTATATTGCCATCAGTAACTAAGACCAGACGTTCTTTTGCAGCTTACATCACAGCTCGCATGTAATCAAGACAAGACTACTGCTTTACGTCCATTGCATAAGACTTCGTGACTAGCACCAAATTCTAGTGTTATCAACTCAGCATTTAGTGTAGAGGAGAGAGCAGTTTTAGGCCAAGTAAAAGAACATATGTCCGTTTGCAGCTTATAATCACAGTTCAGAGGTATAAAAGACAAAACTATTGCTCCTCATCCTTTGCATTGCACTTCATGCCTAGCATCAAGTTTTCATATTAATATTTTCAGAACCCTTTATGCAAACCTGACAATACACAAATAAAGGGGTTATGCATTGGCTTGTATTCTTGGCAGTTAGGGAAGTTCCATTACACCCCATCCTAAGTGATTTATTTTTGATTTTCTTCTTACTACCATCAGCCTATTTTACCATAAAGACTTATGACTGACAGGGTTAACGAAGGCTATATCTCGGTTCAAAATGTGTATGACGAATAATCTGGAAATATTGTATCATTTATGAAGGCTCCAACATGCTTACAAGCGTCAGCCTAGGTCACCTAATGATGGCTATCCATGCTGCTCAATCTCTGGAAGCCTCCCCATTCAGTCACTTATTCCTTTGGTCAAACCATGACCGTCCCAGGTCGTTTTGGACCATCTCGCAATCCTACCTTCAACATTCAGACGTTCACACTTCTCTACCTCCACACCCAATTGTCTTCTTCATCATGAATAAAATCTAGTTATTTGTTAAGTTGCTTCTTCATCATGAATAAAATCTAGTTATTTGTTAAGTTAAAAGTATCAATGGAACTTTGAAAAACAAGTTCACACAAAAGACGAGGTTTTACTATCATAACATTGCTGTCCCTTTCAAATGCATGGGTTTCCAACTGGCTGTTTCAACTCCTACAATAAATCACATCGGAAAAGGTATTTGGGAACTTCCTGTCACTTGTTCTATTTCATTCCTGCCAACCATTTTATCCAGCTAAGGGGATACTTGTGGTGAGGGGGTATATGATTGCCATCTTACTTCTACAGCTCAAACTACTGTAATAGCTTATTAAAACTATATGAAGTAGTTACGTAAAACAGACATAAGGTGGATGCGCTGAAAATGTTTGGCTTGCCATCAAACTACGCCTATGCTAAGAAGGTTTTTTGATTTGGGAAATGCGTTTTTTACAAATTTCATCAATACTTCTACAACTACCTTAAGTTATTTAACTACAGTATAGGTTTCAGTGCATTCTAAATTTCCACCACCTATCGAGACTAGTTTTGCAACCAACTGGCAGTGAGGAACTGCTAGTACCGTGACAAGATTTAGAGAAAACAATGCTTGGTGTATAGTACACCACTAGATTACATCTATGGGCAATCATATTAGTCACCATTCATCATCATCGAATCCCACGTTGCCCCATGAGGAGCGTAGGAGCCCGGGGCTAGGCAAGTTGGTCCTGACATTTACGATGGGAGTGACCAGCCTCACGCATCCCTGAGTGGCATTACGTGAATCATTTTAGTACTGTAAATTATAAGGAACTAGAACACATTTAAGAGTACTCACAATTTTAGCATCCAGCCGAGTTGCTCCCCTCCATCAATGGCGGTGGTGGTAGTGGTGGTGGATGTCTACCACCAGACACCATCTCCTCCCCTCAGTGGTGGATGTCTACCACCAGACACCATCTCCTCCCCTCAGTGGTGGATGTCTACCACCAGACACCATCTCCTCCCCTCAGTGGTGGATGTCTACCACCAGACACCATCTCCTCCCCTCAGTGGTGGATGTCTACCACCAGACACCATCTCCTCCCCTCAGTGGTGGATGTCTACCACCAGACACCATCTCCTCCCCTCAGTGGTGGATGTCTACCACCAGACACCATCTCCTCCCCTCAGTGGTGGATGTCTACCACCAGACACCATCTCCTCCCCTCAGTGGTGGATGTCTACCACCAGACACTACCACCCCTCCTGCTACCCTGAAGTACAAATATACTTTAGTTTTAGAGCTCATTAACCCTTTAACTACAATGATAGTGCTACCTCAACACTAGGTAAGTCTTATGCTAAAGGACATAACTGAAGGCTGTATCTAACCCATCCATCTCCAGAAGTCTATCAGTCAATATTCTTGCCATACAGGTGTATACACCCACTAAAAATCTAATACCTTTGTGCAATGGTACAATATGACATGAACCAAGGATTCTCAATTACCAACAGCACCAAATGAACACCATTTCACTTAAATTTCAAAGCTCATCGCACCCAGGGGTAACTAATACTTTTTGTAGTGGGTGTACCCTTCCCTCAAATGGAGAACAGTGGACTGCAGGAGGGTAATTAAAGCCTGATGTCACCCACATCCACGTACAGATATCCATGAACCCACGACCGTGTCAAGAGCTCTATGTTTTTCCTCAGTGAAAATATTCACTAAAATTTGCACAGCAATCAATGCGTCTGTTCCTATACAGCAGGGGTAGGGAACGCCTGGCCTCCGGCCTGTATAATGCTTGCAAGACCATTTGATCAGGCCTGCAAGGCAATTCACAAATGCAATTTCATAAACTCATGAACGAATATATGTATCAATCTCTGGAAGCCTTCCTATTCAGTCCCTTATCCCTTTGGTCAAACCATTACCGTCCCAGGTCGTTTTGGACCATCTCGCAACCATACCGTCAACATTATGTATAATGTACTGGGCTACAATTGATTTTAAGTTGATAATTTTGTATGGCCTGCAAATGATAAAAATACCCTAATGGCCCTTAATAGGAGAAAGGTTCCCCACCCCTGCTATACAGTATGATGCTTGTATTTCTCTATTCAAGCTAATGCAAAAACTTAGTGAATCACCTGGTGACAAACCCTAATATACTTTCATCCCAATCTTTTCCACCTAATGAAAAGGTGAGGCAACATGTAGGAAGCAAGAGGAAAAAAAACTCCTCTGGTACATTTAAATCATCTCAGCCTCTTTGACCACTAATGGATGAAATAAGTTGCTGTTCAAAAAGAGGGAGAAACAGCTACCTTTTCATTCATTCCAAGATACTTGCATACATCAGCCTTGGTCACCTAATGTTGGTTCTCAATGCTGCTTGATCTGAGCATCCTCTCTATTCGGTCCCTTATCCCTGATGTCACACTGATTTCATGCCAGATCTGTTTTAGTCTCCCTTTCACAACTCTACCCTCAACATTCACACCCGTAACCCTCCACACTCCATTATCCTCCATTCTCTTCATATGCTCAGTGAAATGGACCACATTAAATTTCTACTGCTGCACCTACATAGATATTTACTTTATCTTTGTTCTCTCACACTGAATAAAACTTGGGTTTCAGTTTCAGTCACATCAGTTCTCTAATACTTCCAGCAGTCTATTATATCTTCTGTTAACTTGCTCTAGCATCAGCATCTAAATGCATGATCAGTATTTAAATGAATGTCAGTAACAATTATGCTACCATACTCAAAGAAGTGCTATGACAAAGGAATACAGGCAAGGTATTGATATTCTGGCATTAAGCCATATTAAACTACAAAAGGAAAAAAATCAATACCAAGGGGGAAAAACTTCATCTCATTTAAATTTTTTAACCATAAGAAAAATTATCATACCACTAAGAAATTCTTATTGCTTAGCTAAACTGTTGTCTGTTCCACACCTGATGTAACTGGTCCACTCAACTTTGGTACTTAAGTGAATACACAAAATTTCCGCAACTTACGGAGGTAGGAATGAATTTCCATAATACAGCCTATTTGTTTCTGCTGCACAGAACTAAAGTCAATAAACTGTGGTTGCACGAAATTAAGTCTATAACCAGACGCCTTAACCCCTAACCGCCGGCTGACGTGTATAGCAGTCACGATTTTGGGTGCGGAGCAACGCCGGTTGACGTGTATAGCCACAGCCGTCTTCCCACTACCCTTTGACCTTTAACTTATCCTTACTCATCGCCGGGACCATCTAGAGACGTGGGGATACTTTAATTTGAAAGAGGAAGAGTTGGTGTTTCTTATGTATCTTTAATTTTTTCTCTAGCTGTTATAGTTTGGCAGGTATTAGGGCTTAAATAAGGGATTCTTTTTCCGTCACGGATATCTCCCGAAGGGAGGAGCGTGCAACATCGGAAAACCCCCAGCATGTAGGGGTTAAGTGTGTAAGGGGTGCCCCCAAACAAATCATGTACATATTGCCGTCCTTCCTCGAACTCACACACACTCATCTCGCTCCACTCCTTTCCTCTATCCCATCCATGGTTATAAAGTAGGAATGAGTCTCCTTGGTTAATTCCATCTTCCATGATTACCTGACTAACTGAAACACTTAGGAAAGTTATCAGGTTAAAACACATGCACTACAATACTGTACTTATATGAAGACTTCTGCTATTCTCCTTCAAGCAGTCACAGCCCCTCCACCACCTGAGGTCTCCAAGCAGTCAAGGCCCTTCCACCCTTCACTATCTGACCTCTCCAAGCAGTCTCCCACCGCTCCTCGAACATAACAGACTGTCCATCCTGGAACCAGACGATCTTGATACGTTGTTCACACCCACACAAACCCAGGGCTGCCACAAACACCACTGCAATGATTATTGAAATTAGTACAACTTATTTACATTTACATTAGACAAATATGCAGTAGGTAACAGACTAGTTCTTTTACCATAAACCCAATTTTCCCATGATATTGCCTTATGCAGTCCACTTCACATAGCTCAGTGACAGAACAAGGTAATGCTGTAACTAAGTATCCTTTCCACAGCACTTCATGATGAGCATCATTCTACTGTTGATCTATTGTTACAACTCAAAATTCAAGATGCTACGAAATTTTTGACCAAGGTCAAGTAAAGAGCATCATTTTAATAAGCTTTTGTTACAGCTAAGTTTTCAAGATGGTCAGCTCACTTTTTGACCAAAGCAAAATTAAAGTACTATACAGTAAATTCAAGCGTTAACCTAACCATACTACTGCATTTAAGGCAATGTTCAAGAAAGAGTATGCCTGCTTTGTTTTAAGGCCTAAATTTGTCCTTTTCCAGCTTATTTCATTTAGCTCAATAACAGAAAGATAATAATGGACTACCAATCTACAGCCCATCCATAGCACCTTCATGACAAGCATCGTTCTAAAGTTACCATACTCATTACAGTTAAGCAATAAGGGCAATGCGATTTTGTGCCATGTCAGATTTTGGCACCTGGTGGTTTAGTGGGTAATTACGGCGCTCCAATCGGATTGAGCCGGTGAAGGGATGAGTGAGGCTGGTCACTCATCTTAAATGTCAGGACCAACTTGCCTAGCCCCGGGCTCCTACACTCCTCATGGGACAACGTAGGATTGGATGATGAAGATGTTAGATTTGGGCATAATATCAATTACACTATGCTTCACCATGGTCATTGGCTCGGCAAACACTTTAGTCCCTTGATTCCAGGATTATGGAGGCTTGAATAGCAAGCAAATGTGTTTGCCTCATTCAACAAGGCAAATTTTGGTTAGTATCTCATTCTGTCAACATTCTTTTTCTGGCTCAGGACCCTATCTCACCCTACTCTGGGGTGAAGGAGGTCTTGATGATGTTTCCAGTAACACAGCTACATATTTTTGCTCCTATAGCCATTTCTGACACTGGGTTATTACCACAAAAATATAAAGATGTGGTTGCAAGGACTTTAATGAGCCTTGCTTATGAGTTAGGAATGAGTTCCTGGTTTCTATACTGGTGTTACCCTTGTGACCTAAAATTGCCATCTCTCCATCCTGAATGCTAGATTGTAATACTAGCTTACTACTAGAATATGAGGCTAGTCACTCAGTGGTCTGACAGCACTTTCAATAAGAAAATATCACCATACAGTTTCATACACACCTAATTATCTGAAATCCGGTCAAAAAATTAGGATTCAGACCAACAACGTGCTAAAGTTTGCAGGTACAGTATTTCCCTTTTGATCAACACGCCTTAACAGACTTCTGTTTTGCATTAAAATTGATTTACAGTGCAAAAGAAAAAGTATTTGCATATTAAATCTACTGATAAAAAATAGAAATCTGCAAAGGCAAGTTGTTGAGCTAAGTGCAAAACACTTATGCTACCCTGAGCAAGTTTTTTTTTTTCTTTTTTTTTCTTTTATTAAGTAAAACACAAAACGTTGGGTCTGGTTAGTACTTGGATGGGTGACCGCCTGGGAACACCAGATGCTGTTGGCATCCCTACGTGTCAAGTGGGGTTGGTGGAGGATTAGTGCCCCTCCCTGTAAAACGATTAACTCTAAGCCCTTGGCCACCCCGTTTGGGATACATGGCGTCTGGCAATGAATGAATGAATGAAAACACAAAATATTGATTTCAAATAATTAGGTACATGAACCTATGTGGTGATTATTATATTTCCCAATTAAAAATGCTGATTCGGTAGTTTATGGCACCTCTCATCTATAGCCCAACGCCTCAATCCCACAAAGGGTGGCCGCAGACAAAATTCCTCCAAGTCACTATCACCCACCGTTTGACTGCCCTCCCCCCAACTCACTCCCCACTCCCTCGTATAACTCTCAATTCCATCCCTCCACCTCATCCTTGGTCTCCCCCTCCCTCCTTCCACTTCACCTACATACATCCTCTTAGTCTTTCATTATCATGAAGTGCTGTGGGGAAAAATGTACAGTCATACCACTGCCTTTCTGCCAACGGGCTACAAAATATAAATCTGGACCAAGTTATTGTTAAAGACCTACAGTCAATACCCTTCCAATCTGACAGCCATCAAGTAAATGAAAAGGCCCTAAGAACCTTTACAAAGAGCTTTGGTTGTGAGTTTGGAATGTTTCCTTCATTACTAGTCAAAACTACTCTCCCAATCTATCTATACTTGGCCATCAAGTAACTGAAAAGGAGCTGGGGATCTTTCAGATGAGAAACTAGCTTTTACAAAATGTTTTTATAATTTAGTTATGAAAATTGATATACCTAATGCCTACAGAAGACAAACTACATAAAGCCACATGGAAATCAGTTTGAAAAAGTTACGACACTCACCAAAATTAGTATCCTGTTAAATGCCCCCTCCAACAATGGTGCAGAACAGCAAAGAAGGTTGTGGTTGCATTATTAGTGGTAGTGAAACTTCTGGCAGCCCTCTACGGCTAAATGCCTTGATGCCGGAGGGGAAGCCCACAAATTAATTCGCCGCCATGTAATTCCATATTTCACCCCTGAAAAAGAAATCCTTATAAGTCATCGCAAAAAAACTTCATAAACATCAATAAAATATTCATACACAATGAAAGCCAAAATTCCACACCCACAACCTGAGCTCCACACCAACACCAAACTCACGCACAAACTCTTCCCCAAACTCCACACATCCCAAACCCCAAACTCCACACAGATGTTACCCTTCTATTTTCACTTAAAACTATTCCAATCACCTCAGTAACCTTTAGAAATATTCTGGCACGTTTACAACAAATTAAAATCATAAATGTAATAACTGGAAGGAAAAGGGTATACAGCTTACCAAAAGTGATGACAACCTTCACCAGCCACAGTTCAAGCGAGAATGATCAAAAGCCGGCAAGTTCCCCCCCCCCCTCCGAACTCCCTCCCTCACCCCCACTAGTTCCCCCCTTCACTAACTAGCCTGCTTCCATCACCACCTCCCTTCCTTTCCTCCACTCCCCCTCTTTCCTTTCCTCCCCTTGCCCTTCCACCTCTTGTCTTCCTCCTTACCTCTACTTCTTCCTACTACTTGAAAAGCAGGCTCCCTCCCCCCTGTTCCCCCTCCTCTCCACCTCCTACTTCCTCCCCCTCTCTCGTTCCCCTACTTCCCCCCCTCCTGTTCCCCTACTTCCCCCCCTCCTGTTCCCCTACTTCTCCCCTCCTGTTCCCCTACTTCCCCCCCTCCTGTTTCCCTACTTCCCCCCCTCCTGTTCCCCTACTTCCCCCCCTCCTGTTCCCCTACTTCCCCCCCTCCTGTTCCCCTACTTCCCCTCCTCCTGATCCCCTAATTCCCCCCCTCTTGTTCCCTTACTTCCCACCTCGTGTTTCCCTACTTCCCCCCCTCCTGTTTCCCTACTTCCCCCCCCTCCTGTTTCCCTACTTCCCCCCCCTCCTGTTTCCCTACTTTCCCCCTCCTGTTTCCCTACTTCCCCCCCTCCTGTTTCCCTACTTCCCCCCTCCTGTTCCCCTACTTCCTCCCTTCTTCCTTTCTCTCTGGTTTTCAAGGTCAGTCAAAATTTTAATGCCTTATAATTCACACACACACAGGTATGTATATTGTAATGATGATGAATACACCAATATTAATGGCTGAGATCTAAACCAGAAACACCACAACCCCAATTATCACCACCAACCATCATCACTGTCATTATCGCACTCTACAACTACTACCACCAACCACCACCATCATCATCATCCTCTACAATTGCTACCACCAACTACCGCTATAACCACTACCACCACAAAAACCATCTACCCACCATTAGTGCCAGCAACACCAACTACCACTATCACCACCACCAACAACTACCACCATCACCACCAACTATCACCATTACCTCCACCACCACAATCTATCACTATCAACTATCACCATTACAACCACCACCATCACCACCAACTGACAACATTATCCAACTCCATCTTTCCTGAAAACAGTAAGTGTCGGCTCAAGTTACTTTTATATTAACACACACACACACACACACACACACACACACACACACACACCGCTCGCTGGTGCAGTGGTAACGTTCTCGCTTGCCAACTGGTGGACGGGAGTTCGCGCCTCGCTCAGGTTGCGAAAAGTTTCACTGACGAAGTGGAGTGGGTGGTTACTGTCCCCCTTGAGCAAGGGGACGGGTGTGTGCGTGTGTGAAGGTCACAGCCTTGCCCTTAGATCGGACTATATGAGCTCTCAGCTCCCTTCCGAGAGGGTAAAAAGCTGACGATCACGACCATCAACTGATCCTGACCGACCCGGTGAATTACACACACACACACACACACACACACACACACAATGCCATGTAATAAACTTTGGTAAAAGTGAAAAAAGATGAGACTGGGATTATACGCTAGGAAGTTTAACTCTACATATCAAAAAAGGAGGGCTTAGGAATGATTCAATAACAGACCATCTCCAGCTGACCACATCAATAAGAAAGTACTGAACATGTTCAAGCTGCTTGCTAATACGCGATTAGCATTCACGTATATAAATGAAGACACGCTGAGAAAGATAATCACACACACACACACACACACACACAGAACAGTACCGGTATTTGTTTGGCCACTATTCCACTATTTAAAAAAATATATATATATATTTCCAAGACCTACTGGTGGATCTGCAATTGCATTCCTTGGGAGATGAATCAGGTTAATATGGGAGAAACACCAGTATTACTGCATTTGTTTCAGGTCAAATCTGCCTTAATTTTGTTTATAGCTTATTGGCACAACTACAACAGCAGATCTCTCATCGCATGCGCAATATTTTTCTAATATTGTATCTTTTGTGTTGTAAGTGATTTAGAACAATCTGGTTAAGTTTGTTTAGGTTGGGTTCAGTTGATATGACCTTGGAGGAAATCTGAAGGGTAAATTTGTTGCTTTGGGCAACACATCTTAACCTAACCGAGAGTACAGTACCCTAACCTGACCTAACCTATCATAACCTTGGCTATCCAAATCTAATCTATCGTATTCAAAGCGAAATTGTAAGGAAACCCGTCATTTTCTGCTGTTGCATGTTAGTATATATAGGTGGCCTTTGCACCTGCAGGTTGGGTGGCATGCCCTTAGCACAATGAGGATTTGCCCTCAAGCTGAAGGGATACTAAGGGGGAAAAGTGACTGACCAAATAAAAAAAAATCACCTATGCTAACCAAACCAAAGTTAGACTGCCATAATCTTCATTCCTAACCATATACTTTATAATACTGCAATCATTTGGCAACAGCATATATAACTGCTATTTACAAAGTACTTGGGTAGTGTGATGAGTAAGGATGGAGGTTTGGAGGGTGAAGTGCTTGAAAGGGTACAGCAGGGAAGAAAGGTTGCTGGTTCTTTGAAAGCAGTGATAAGAAACAGGGAAGTGAGCATGGAAGTGAAAAAGTTACTACGTGACAGTATTGTGATACCAACTCTAACGTACGGAAGTGAAGCTTGGACGTTGTTGGAAGGACACAAGTCAAGAGTGAGAGCCGTGGAAATGAGTTATTTAAGAGGAGCCTGTGGAGTCACATGGAGAGACAGGCTGACGAATGAGGATATAAAGGAGCGTTGTGGTGTTGATGTGGATGTGATAGGAAGCGTTATGAGGAACACACTGAGGTGGTTTGGCCATGTGGAGAGGATGGAGGGTGAAAGACTGACGAAGAGAGTGTATGTGAGTGAGGTGGAGTGGGAAAGAGGGAGGGGGAGGCCGAGGTTGAGATGGAGAGATGGGGTGGAGAGGTATATGAGAGAGGGGGGTGTGAGTTGGGAGCAGGGGAGTGAAATGGCGGGGGACAGGGCGACTTGGAGGCGATTTGTTTGTGGCCACCCCAAACGGGATTGAGGCGTCTGGCAATAGATAGATAGATAGACAAAGTGGAGATAAATATTGCCCCGGTAATTATTGGCCAATCAGCTCAACCTGAATTGTGAGTACTATACCTGAAACATTTATAAGAGGAGATATAATAAAGCACATGAGAACAAACGGGAATATTTAGTGATAAACAGTTCGGTTTACCTGACAGGTCCGTTACATTACCACTGCTTCCAGTCTTCGATGAACGGACAGAGGCTCGTAATGAATGAATTTGGATTGATGACGCCTACTGTGATTTTAAATTGGCTTAAGAAAAGCCACCATACAACAGACTGCTTCACAGGGTTAAGATGTTGGGCATTGGTGATGTAACAGTTAAGCGGCCTGAGGCATTTATTAGAGAGGAAACAGCGTGTGATGTAAGGAGGGGCATCAAGCTGGCGAAGTGTGACCTCTGGGCTAAGGGAGTGTTTTGAGGCCAGTGCTTTTTGTTATGTACCGAACATAAATGATCTGCCTGATGTGACGAAAAATTACAGATATTTATCTGTATATTGTTGATACAGAAATATTCCGGAAGATTACATGCACAAATAGGATATTAAAAATTTTCAAGCGGATATTTCTGAAATGAGAAAATGGTCTGATAAATGGTTGTTGGACTTCAACCCCGAGAAATGTAACCATATGAGGATACGCCAAGTTACCAAGAAATTTGGAATGAAGAGATATAAAATGTGCCAAGAGAAAGGTTATATGTATAACCAGATAGTGGGGATGACTTGGGAGTGATTCTAGATAAAAAGCCGAGTTTTGAAAGCCACATAGCAGAAAAATTTAGTACAGCAAATCTGATACTCTCCTGCAATTGGGTTAATTTGCAGAAATACCAATATTGAGGGTTTAGATAAGGACATGTTTAAAACATTCTATTGCTTTGGTATGGCCACAATTAAACTGCACTTCGCAAAGGATATTGAAAATACTGAAAATGTACAATGGAGTGCCACTATGTTAGTACCAGCTTTGAAACATTTGTCATATACAGTTTAGTCACTCTCGTAAGAGCTGCCTAGCATGGGCTAACTGCAGTTATCCTCTCTTCTTTGGTACAACAGTATCTAACCACGTCAAAGGAGACACGACAATGCCTCAAGATACTGACTGGGACATACCATGCTGGTGAGGCAAAGGATCTATCTGAAGCAAGAGTCACATACCAGGGGAATATCGGTGTATAATATACAAGTGCCTCTCTGAACTTCAGGAAACCTACTTTCGCATTTATAACACATGACCTTCCACTCTTGATGTAGTGCTGCCTACTTCTTCCTTAAGCCTTTATCATTCTTTTACTGTGGCCGCCCTCCTCTATTTCTCCCATCTTTCCTGTCACTTCTTATTGCTTTTTTTTTTTTTCTTTTACAGGTGGCTTCACATTGAGTGACAATTCAAATGGTTTCCTGTAAGCCAAAAAACCATTTACAATGCTGGGTGGTAACCATATAACCAAACCATAGTGCCCCTCCCCGTAAAACAAATAACTCGATGTCAAATGGCCACCCCCTCCAGGATTATGGCGTCTGGCAATAGACAGATATATAGACAGATTAGTGGAACAACTTACTTAAGCATATTGTTAAAGACCCTGACACATTAACTTTTGAAAAATGCTTTGATATGCACTGGAATCAATGATCACAGATCAAAAATACAAAGCTAGAGCTACAGCCTCTTCTAGAACTCTACATAATACTGTACATATTTCTAAGCAATAAGTAATCAAATTGACATATTTTGTTCGGACCTGACCAATATCCTTGGTGAAAGTCCCTACTTTGAGAATATTTCAGACATTTCCAAGAATGATCTAAAAAAATACATAAAGAAACTAATAATAATAATAATAACAACAACAACAACAAATTTAACCATAACATCATCTGAATTTAAGGTAATTCTCTATCAAACAGGCATGGCAATTCCATCTATACTTTAACACTCTTGATCTCATGGTACTAAGTAATCTGGGTACATAAGCAACACAAATAGTTCCACTGTTCCACTGTGACAGCAAGAAATTAATGGAATAAAAAATACACCTAGAGTGGAGTATTCAACCCCTAAGTGCCGGGTGATGGTTATCTCAGACACAAAGGTTGTGGATCAGGGACACTGGGTGACAGCAATAGACGCACATGTTTTTGGACCCTTGTTTGAAGCGGACGCCACTTCATCTCGTCACCAAATGCTAAGGAGTCTAACCAGCCAAGCCAACCTCACCTCGGTCGCCTCTCTGACTCTGCCAGGTGTAATATGTTTTCTCAACTTACTTGACCGATGCCATCCCTGCCTCGCATTAACTTTTGCCCCATCCACCCCTGCCAAGCCTCTTTCCAAGGATACTAGGAAAGGGATCAGTGATGCTGCCATAGGGCGTGCTTTGGATGCCACCGTGTCTAGTTTATACAGTAATACATTGAGTGCAGTCATGGTCCAGAATACGCGCTACGCACACACACACACGAGCACATCCTACTTCTTGTGCCAAAAATTAGTCCTCATCGTGTCCTTACTCATCAACGCGACGACCTACACACCTGGCGATACTTTCATTCGCGAGTTGGTAATATGGTCTTCAATTTGTTTCCCTAACCAGGACTGGAGTAACTGTAATTGCAATTTAACTAAAATGTAATTAACTAGAAGTATGGTAACTGTAATTGAAAATAAAATTGAATTGTAATTAATTGTAATTGAGAAAGGGGAGGAAAGTGGTACTGGTAAGTTAACCCCATACAAAGTTGTCACTATGGGATTAAGATGCCCCAGGATTAACCCACCTAAGCTGCGTTTTGACAGTTCTGCCTTCGAGGTTTGGATCCCGGATGGATGCTGTGTCTGCATCTCTCCATTCTGTTACACTCGCCTAGAGAACTCACCAAAACCCTTGTAATTTGAATGGGCACTCACAGGATTTTTTTTTTTTATAGCAATTACGGATTAAATATGCTATTCCTGCTGCCCATCATTCTTGTGTCAAGGAAATAGGATTCAGTGAGCCGTCCCGGACACCCAAGGGTGAAACAAATCGGCCGGCGAACTCTTACTGCATACTGTACTCATCTCTTACCATACCGACAAATTCCACATCTCAGTAAATTCACCAGACTCTGAAGCATATAGAGTAACAAACTTACTTTCACTAACAACGTAATGACGCCGTAGACACCATCACAAATTCAGCTTCCACTTACCTGTCTCCATCTTCTTCTCCAAGGAGGCCCGTGACGTCACAGACTTTCCGCCATCCACGTAACTAAAATATTAAATGGGCTACTACAGGAACTCCCCGGGATAAAAACGACCGCAGATACGAACGAGGGCCCATGAGCACTATTGTTTTTTCTGTCTGAGTTACCTACGGCGGTTCATTGGTACAAACGCGAGGAACTAGTTCGCGGCCATCGCGGAGGAGTAATAGCGCACTGAGGCTCCCTACCCAAGCTCCCGACCAGTTTGCCAAATGTTGAAAGATGTTGATGGGCCTTCCAGTATGATGCTTCATGGCGATTGCTTCTAACCCATTAACAGTTGGAGGACTTCCTAAGCTGAATCAAATAATCTGATGATGTCACGAATAACATAAAGAAAAGCTGAAACTGCAGTTGGTGTGATCTAGGGATCATTCCCAAAGCAGGCTGTCAGCAACCCCGCCCCTCCTCTCACCAAAACTGCGTGGGATGAGATGTGATTAACATCCTTCAATAATACTACTCTGTCTTCTCCTATAGTTGTGTCTATTGTTTTCTGTTCACACAAAGTAGCCTGAAGATGGTTGTCATGTCAAAAGGTTTCCAGGTCTGTGCAGGGTCTGAATATGAGCTTTTTAATTACTTCAATATTGCTTTGACTGGCTAATATGCATCAATAGTAATACTGTGGTTGCAACCTCAGAATCAATTAATGTGAACCGAGATGAGTAGAAGCTGGAGCTGCCTCTCCTGCAACCCACCATCCTCCTTTCAGGGGGATAGGGAGGGAGATGAAGGAAGTTGTTGCCATTGTTGAGTAACTTTGATCTGTCTGGCCAAGTACCCCATCAACTTCAGACAAGCAACAACTTCTGCCAGGTTATCCCATGCAGGGAACTGATGCTCCCCTGCAGTAGGACGTGGGGAAGACTGCGGAGGTTTGGATCCTGATGGACACTGCATTTGTGCCTCTCCAACCAGTCAACTGGGACACCTTAGCAAGCTCCACATCACCCCATAAATTGGTTATGTGGTTACCACCCAGCGTTGTAAATGGTTTTCTAGGTTACAGGATACCATTCAGGTTATCACTCAGTGTAGAGCCACCTAGTGTGAAAAGAAGTTATAAAATGTGGGAGGAAATAGGGAAACAGGAAGAGGAGGGCAGACACAGAAGAATGATAAACGTGAAGGAAGAAGGAGGCAGCACTACATCAAGTGAGTGGATGATGGGCACCTCCACCTACCACCAAGTCACAACATGGCTTTAAGCCACCACACTTCACAAACACCCTTCTTACAGACCTTACACAGAGTTTTTGATGGCATGAATTCAGCTAGGCCACCACACAGAACACTCCTAATCACACTAGACATCAGCAAAGCTTTTGATGCCATCCCCCGCCACAACCTCACAAACAAAATACTCAACACAAACATGCACAATAACACAAAAAGATGGCTGGCAAACTACTTAGCAGGCAGATGTGCATAAGTAACATTTGCCGGTCAGTCTTCTAACATCAGAAACTTCACAAATGGCGTCCCCCAAGGATCTGTTTTGTCCCCTACACTCTGTAACCTATACATGCACGACGTACCCACACCCCACACACCACAGATACACATAGCTTCCTGTGCAGATGATATAACACTTACATGTATGCACCAAAATGCAAACACAGCTGCACACATCATTCAACCTTACCTCAACACACTACACGAATGGTTCACCACAAACAGGCTCAAAATAGTCCCAGCCAAATCTATAGTGACTCTTCTCACAAACTGGACAGCAGAACACAGTCACATCCCACACCTCACCATAAACAACACTCCACTACCACACACACACACACACACACACACACACACACACACACACACACACACACACACACACACAAAATCCTTGGTGTAACATACAATACATCAATGTCATTTAAACAACACATCACAAACATTAAAAATAAAATAACACCAAGACTCAATGCTTTGAGGTCACTTGCCCATACAACATTCGGACACAACAAAGAAACCACCACCACAGTATACAAACAATACATACGTTCAGTGATGAACTATGCAAGCCCTGTCTGGGCTTCTAACCTCACCAAAACACACTACAACACACTACAGACCATACAGAATAAGGCCCTAAAAATAA
This sequence comes from Coenobita brevimanus, assembly GCF_032717465.1. NCBI lineage: Eukaryota > Metazoa > Arthropoda > Malacostraca > Decapoda > Coenobitidae > Coenobita > Coenobita brevimanus. The sequence continues at coordinate 3,824,719 of NC_137030.1, read as the reverse complement.
TTACAAGCTACACAGCTACTACACCCACAGACCACCTACATCAAGAAACCAAAGTCCTCAAAGTCAAAGACCACCTAGACATGAGAGGCACCCAGTTTCTTGCTGCAGCTTCCACAAACCCACAATCCACTACAGTACATGGCAGCACATCCACCTACACCAAGGAACATCAAAACAACACCCACCACATGATACCATACACAAATATTGTCATCTCTCCCCCCACGCCCACCTCAGACCAGCTTCCAAAAGCATATCCACACTCAGATCACTCGCCGCTCCATTCAGTCACTTAAAGACAACACACAGCTGCATGCACGGCCTCCTGACATCCACCCCTCTGAATCCTATCTTCCTCGTGAGGACAGGGTCCACCTGGCCAGGCTGAGGTATGGGCACCATCCAGCCCTCTAGAAGAGGCTGGATGACTCCGTCGCTGATCCCTGTCCAGGATACAACACAGTACCCCATACTATTAAGCACATTATGGAAGACTGCATTGCACACAATCACCTACGCCAACAACACAACATACACTCTTTGAGAGCTCTGTGGGAAACCCCGGTCTCGGCCATGGCCTTCCTAAGGGACCCGGGGCTGTTCAGCCAGACTGCCTAGGGAACAACTACTACTACTATTACCACCACCAAGGAAAGTTTGTATAGCTGGGCAGCTCCACCATCCAGCCATATACTGTTACCTCATGCCACATCCATACAAAGGGTATGAGGGTATAATTATACGTACATCTGGCCAGCCTTTGAAGCTCACTCCATATTTTAGGTACCATATCCTGAGGAGGCTCTCCATCTAGAAATCTGATAATCAGGTGTTGTTTTTGTTGCTGTTGAGCAACCCTGGTACTCTGCCAGGCAGAGCAGACCCATCAAATGTAGACAAGCAACCGCCACCGCAGAGATATCTGTTCCCTTGTGGTAAACAGTGCCTCGCTCCAGAGATGCAGGAAGAGAGTAAAGATTGGCTCGCGGATGGACACCACATTTGTGTCTCAATCCAGTTAACGGGAGCACTATGGTAGGCTTAACATCACTCCATTACCTGGCCAGCACTGTAAATGGTTTCTTGGGTTATTGGAAACCATTAGGCTTATCACTTACTGCAGAGCCACCTGAACTGGAACGAAGAGTAATAAAAAGTGGCAGGAAGGATGGAAGAAATAGGGAAAGGAGGGCAGACACAGAAAAAGAATGATAAAGGTGAAGGAAGAAGTTGGCAGCAATACATCAAGTGAGTGGATGATGGTCACCACCATCTACCACCAGATAATCAGGTGCATTTTTTTTAATGACCATTGCTTTTGCTCTCTTATTCTTTTCATAGCACTGTAGTTTTTAAATATTTTTCTTCAGTACATCAATGCTTCTACCATTCACACCTGCCAGGTGCATAATCATTAGCAGCAACAGAACTTTCATCCCAACCCTTATTTCCATGCAAACATATTTTCCCATATTTTTTGCTTCTTGAGGGGTTTCTAGAATGAACACAACACCCACTCAGGTCTTCTGTAGGTATGCAGCTGCAGGCTGGTTCGTTTTGTTTTTAAAGGCTCCAACATGCTTGCATGTGTCGGCCTTGGTCACCTAATGGCGGTTCTCCATGCTGCACGATCTATTGCAGCCTCCCTGTTCAGTCCCTTAACCCTGAGGTCACACTTAATGCCCTCGTCCCATGTCTTTCTCGGTCTACCCCTCACAACCCCACCCCCAATATTAACACTTCTCACCTTCCTCACCCAATTATCGTCATCCATCCTCTCTACATGCCCAAACCATCTCAATCTACCTCTCCTCATCACAACACCAATACACTCCAGTCCCATCCTACCTCTCAACACTTCCATCATAAACCCAGCACCCCCAAACCTTGCATGCAGGGACGCACTACACATCCACCTAATCATTGTCATTTCTGTCCGTCTGAGCCTGCGAATATCCTCCTCCTTTACTGCCCAGGTCTCACTACCATACATCATTACACTCCTAACACATGCTGCATATAAAGACCCCTTAGCACGTAGGGAGAGTCCACTCAACGTCAGGAAAGGCAAGAGCTCTCTGAACTTCTTCCAACCACTTCTCACCCTTGCCACAGAGCTAGCTCCAGCCCCACCTCCAGCACACAACATGGTACAGGCAATATATACAACACCTCCTCAGCACTGAGTTAAGGATATGCTTCAGATAATCAGGGATTTTCCAGTCATTTACTTCTAAAAATGAAGAGAGAGAGAGAAAGAGAGAGAGAGAGAGAGAGAGAGAGAGAGAGAGAGAGAGAGAGAGAGAGAGAGAGAGAGAGAGAGAGAGAGAGAGAGAGAGAGAGAGAGAGAGAGAGAGAGAGAGAGAGAGAGAGAGAGACTTACAACCTACTTTTCAGCAACTGAGTGATTTGATAGCAATAATACTTGAGAATACAGAGGACTTATGAACTCCCATATAACAAATAATAATGTAAAGTACAAAAGTTTCTGGAAATGAATTTTCGAGACTCAAAAGGAGTATTAATTGGCACTCATTCCCACATTACCTCCTTTGAGATGTAGGGACCCAATACATAACACTGACTTTGCAGTACTGCATGATAAAATTTTCCAGTCACCTCCATGACTGTTGAACTCATAAACACACTGTTAGACAAAATCACTCCAACTGGTGGTTTCCAGTCACTAAACCACCAGGTATCATATCTGTACACATTAAAAATACATAGCTGGTAGGTCAATGACAATTTGTACATACACTTCCATAATCTCTGCTATACAATGACATTTTCTTTTACAGCTCATTCTTGCTGCAACTAAACACATTCAGTACCTAATAGTTTAATTTGTACATCCACTTTCATCACCTCTACTACACAATGACACTTTCTTTTAGAGCTCATTCTTGCAGCCACTTAACACATTAAATACCTAATAGCTAAATCTGTACATCCACTTCTATACTCTCTACAACACAATGTCACTTTCTTTTACAGTTCATTCTTGCTTCACATCTGCTCAGCTTAGTACCCTTAGCAATGCAGTATTAACAATGGTTTTATGCAATGTCTCCAGTTTGGTAAGTTTCCCTTAAGCTGCATTAAAATGTCTAGTGGTAGCAAATAATAACAACTTATCATTGTACTCAATGGATTTACTACTTTGGCTATTCATTTTTATTTACTGCTTCATCCTATGTTGGCCTAATAGGAGGATAAGAGTCTGGGGCTAAGCTACTCATTTCAAATATATTTAAGGTATGAGTGACTGGCTGCTCACTCAACTGGTAATATAAGAGCAAGAAACCCCAACTGTTCCTCAGATTTAAACCCTTAAGGTATAAGGATAATAAGAAGCAAAGCTCTAGTACGAACATTTATATAATGCAGTAAACATGGGACTCTGATCTGGGAACTTTGCAATCTAGGCCAAACATCCGACAATACTGAATAAGTGGGAGAGTATTGTGAGAGGAAGGGGAAATGGGAAAGGGGGAGGAAGAGTGGTGAGGATTGGTGGCTCTGGGCTGACAACGAGGAAGGAGAGATGGAAGAGGAGGGAGTAGCTTTGCTGGAGAGAAGAGGAGGAGGAAAGGGAGAAGCATACTGTTAGAAGGGAAGAAGGGGAAAGAAAACACTGTACCTGTATAGAAAAGAAAATGTTGATAAATGAGAGGGATGACAGACAAACAGCATGACAGTAAACAGACACTGCAAAAACCTGATACAGAAATATATAGAAGAGAGTGGCAGAGATGATAATGCACCAGAAGGCTACTGAGTGAAAGATGAGAAACTGGTCCACATATAAACACCCAGAACCAAACAACACCTCGGAAAAGACAGGGGATAATGGCAGTGTTTTATTTTTCTTCCTTTGCACAAAAATTTTCTTCTAGAACTCAAGTCTACTGGCAAACCTCTGTGTTCAGCGCTATCCTTGTCAAGTTGTCTCTACTTAACATGGCAAGTATGTGAGCACACTTACATAATCTAAGTCTCAGTCAAGTGTGAAAGTATGAGATACAAGAAGGGCAGTATTGTTAAAGATGAATACATGAAGGAGTAGCCATACTACCAATTTTTTACGGTCATTTATGGAACACCTTTAACTGTTAATATGCCATCAGCCTCCATACCACTTTACACCATATAGTCAGCAATGATACTGAGAGGTCTGATATGTTCCATCATTATCACATTCTTCGGAAATCGTTGAAAATTGGTGACTTGTCCACACCTTTGCGTACCCAGTTTTAAAAATACAGCTGAAAGTGTAAGAGATTTGCCCATAACCTCAAATGCTAGTTGTTAAATATAGTCCCCTTGGATGTTGGCCCAGTGGCTTTCTCTTGCTCCCAGGCCAGAGGCATACACGGGGCAAAATAATAAACTCCAGTTCCAAAGTTTACATAGGCTTATCACGCACACGGGAACTACGCTATGTATGTTTTATTATTTTTTTTTGGTGTTTTATTTTGTTAACGATCGCTTGCTCGCGCCTACCGAGAAGATTGATAAACAGTCCGCCTTGTGGATACAAAATTACGCTTATTCAAAAAATGCAAAAAACTTCCATGTAAAAGTTTGCTACGAGGTTCGCCCTACTTATTGTCGTGTTTCCAAACCCCAAAAATGTGCAAGTTGTACACAGGTTTTTAATATATCCTTTCTTTAACCTTACGTGGTCACTAAACTCACCAAGAAAAGTTTTATTAAAGCTACTGGCTACGAAGAATCAACGCAAGGGGTCAAAGAAATATATGTAAAAAAAAAGATTCCTACAGGTTATTAAACTTATGCTCTGAAAAATATCTGGGCTTGGCATGCACTTATTGTCTCTGAAAGCCTTTGAGTTAATACAATTTCACTTTGAGAGAATACTGGGACATTCTACAGTGAGCCCTCTGAACCTGTGTTATGGCCTTTTCAGTTTATTTTTGTCACCACCAGAAGATTTTATTCAACTTAAGAATTGCCTCTTGTATTAATGGGGATTACTTAAGGCTACATCTAACCTCTCAATTCAGCGAGTCTACACTAAGCTGATAAAAACCATCAATGAAATAAAAAGTATGTTCCCAGGCTCAATGGGTTAAAGTTAAAAAAATACATTTGGATCAAAATTCTCTCTTACACAGGACAGATACAACAGCACAGCAACACACTTCATAATAACTGCTCGGTCAAATATTTCTAACCCACTGAGCCCAGACATGTCTCTTTCATTATTTTCCTGCCTTCCCCTCATGATATTATTAAGCCTACAATCTATACTTTCAACTGGAGCAATTAGCCTTGATTAAGCCCCGCAATACAGGTGTCTTCCCAAAGCTGGATAAAATCATCTGGTATCAGCAAGACTAAACTGAAAAGGATGCCACACAGATTCAAGGGGTTAAGTGACAAAGAGGGGTACAAGAGAGGGTATGGGGGCATATTCTTGGTCCGATACAAGTTGTGCTTCAGTTCCACTCATCCTGTGGTTCGGTGCTTGAGCGTAAAAGACTCGTTAGGGTAAAGAGCCATATTCTAGGGGGCACAGATGACTGTAATGTCCCCTCCCCAATTATTTATTCTGCATACCACATCTTACTCTCTTGAATTACTTTAATATTGACATACTGATGTTTACATCAATAACAAACAAGGAGATACTGAGGTCTAATATGCAGAATAAATATCTAAGCAAGAGGCTTTACAAAATCTGAAAGCCACTTAAAATATGACTATAAGTTGCGTTGCGTAAACAATGACATACGCACGGCCTTATTTCCTCTCGCCGTTTGTGTCACAAACTTGCGTAGGATAAAACGCAAAAACTCTCTCCACTAGTGACGATCACGAAAAACGCATCACATACGTTAACACACATATGTTTTTTGTGAGTTTTTTCTTTGTTTTTCGGCCACGATATGAAATCCGACACAAGATAGAGAGAGAGAGAGAAAGAGATGAATGACGAACCACTTCGCACAAAGACGATTACTGTTACTTAACTAATGGGAGGAAAGAATCTCAGCACGTCAAACACTGCTAGCCATATGGTATGTACAAAAAAGCAGCCAGCGTGTTCTCTTACAAATAACCAAACACGTCTCACTAGCGCATCAGGAAACAGGGAGTATTCTTTAACCCTTTCAGTACGGTGCTATCTCACTCCATTCTGGCTACTGATGGATGATTCAATTCAACTTACGAAAGAACCCTAATAGTGAAGTGGTTAGAAACTATCTCCCCTGGACCCCTATCACTACCAAAGTTCCCTACAAAGCTGAATAAAATCACCCAACAGCGGCAGGAATAAAGCACAAAAGCCATCAATGCACTGTAAAGGTTAGGGGGAAACTGCTCATATCTAAATCTAAACAGAAAAGGAAAGAGGGTGCTCGCAAGGACAAAACACGGAAGGGTGAACCTTACGTTTATGTACAAAATATCAAGGGAAGTTTAAGACAGTGAGGAGTATCAAGAGCAGGGCTAAGACTTACGAAAAGACTTGCGAATGATTCCCCTTGTAACTCCTGATTTGTTTCTTGTGTGGTGAACAAGTGACATGGAAAGATTCAGTATTTTGCTATCACTGTTCTCTCTGCAACACAAATCGTGGAGGAAAAGTATCATTTGGCCAAAACTTGTTATTGTAAAAGGAGTAGGGAGATACTGATTTGCATTTCCACCTCCTTCCTGCAAACAAACATATCCCATGAACATTTTCCTCTCATAACCATGCTTGTTACTGGATGAGGAACAAGAGACATGGAAAAATTCTACACACTCCTTTGTCCTTGTCCATCCTGGGAGAAACGCATCACAGTTACGCTGGGTCGTAAGGTCGTAACTCCAGGCCCAGTACACCACTTTGTGACATCTTAAATTTTTGCTTAACAAAGACTCGTTTATGAACACATTTATTCCTGTGAGTAATGACCAGCAAATTTTGACACACTGTGAAAACCACCATGGTAAACTGCTAGCCCCATGACACAGATTTTTTAGGGCTATATCTCTGAGGGACTTGTGACAGAAGCAATTAATAAGTAAAGTCCAAAGTCATTATGTACTATAAAGGTCAAATTTGTGGACTTTATTTATGTTGTAACTTGGGTACCATCATTTTTATCATCATCACTAAATCCGGCATATTTTGATATCTGGATCACTACAACTGGATGGCTAGTTATAGAGTAACAACAAAACTAAAATCTCCAAAGGTTAACCTCAGAACTGGCATATATATTACTTCAGTCTCAAGTGCCACAATTTTGCTTATTTGTCAAGCAATGGCAAATGAATTTTTCCACTGATCACAACCCACCATTTATATGGATTAGTCGAGTCTTCCATTTACCTTACAGCCTAGAGTACAAGTTAGAAACAGGAGCGAATCTCATATTTTCCTAACTCTCTCAGTACACTAACATATTCTGTATTTTATTCATGCTACAGCCAGACAGTTTTATCCAGCTCAGGTAAGACCCCACATGATGAGAGGGTTAATGGAGATAGTTTCTTGCTCCTTCACTACATGAGGTCTCCCATAAGTTAAGTAAATTGCCTAGTGGTAGCCTGAACAAAACACAAAAGAAGCCATTGTACAGAAAGGGTTAAAAGTTTGGGTAAGGATCGGTGGGCTTGAGGGATGGGTGCGAGGGAGTGGGGGGAAGGGCGGGAGGAAGCTGAGGATAAACGTATAAGTAACGGCAACAGCAAGTCCCATAGTACCCCCAAAGGAGGTGTAGGGGCCCAAGGCTAGGCTACCATAGTCCAGAACATTTAAGGGCAGGCGACTGACCCACGCCCCTAGTGGCACTGAATGATCAAAACTCCTCCAGCTGGAGTCTCAAACCTGACTGGTACCTTCAACCAGTCAGCCACCAGGCGTCCACATAAACGTATAAGCATCTACAATATATACAGCATCTGTTTTCGTTTCACAACATGGAAAATTTTGACCAAAACTGCACACAGATACACCAGAAATACTTAAAACCTTTGGTTGGGGGACAAAATGAAGAAGAACAGGGAGAAGGTGGGCGGGTGGAGGGGTGGGAGGAGGGTGGAGCTACGGAGAGAAGGTAGGGGTAACGTTGATCCAATAATCCGCACACAAAAACACTCAAATATTTCCTCCACGCAAAAATGTAGGAAACTCTTATCCGAAAAAACATCAAGTGCATTTTAAGATTAGTAGGTCCAAAGCATCATAACTGCTTGTACTCTTTTAGCGATTTTTTTTCGTCATATATTTTTTTATATTTTTTATATTTTTTGGTTAATAGACTCCCCGCACAATGGCACAAATCGATGTGGGGTAACTTGACTCAATGCTGTCCTGCTTAACCCTGCTTTTTTAATACTTTCCTTTCACATGAATATCTTTTAACACTCACCAGGACTGTTCAATAATTCTGAAAACAATAATCGTTGTGCAAATAAATGCCGAAAGTAGCTTTGATATTCGGACATCTGGCCAAAGCCGCACAAATACCAAAAAAATGCTTTGATCTTCCAAGAGTCGACTCAAAGACTAATCAATTAAACCTAAACATATTCACGTATAAACACTCGATGCTAAACTACATGCACGGGACTTGTAAAGACAAACATTGGTTACTCTTCAAATGGTGCTCATGTACAGTAAGTCCTCACTATATGCAGGGATTGTTAAAAATATCACACCGTTATCATCAGCCCAATCTCTCTTCCCTACCTAACCTAACCTAAGGATGGGGCAAGGTAGGGTCCAGAATACAATAAAAGGGAGGACAAATCAACAGCACGCACAGTGCAACACTACTTCTTCCAAATAATAAGTACCTGTACTGTCTAAAGTGAATGCTGGCAGAACAGTCTTATAAGCAGCAAGGGAAATTTAATAGGTATTTTTTCTCGAAACTACTGTGGATGTACCGTAATGGCAAAAATTAGCATTGAAAAAAAATGACATACAGCAAGGACTTCCTGTCATCAAGAAACATTCGTGGGTCAAACAAAAACAAATGCTGAAGCCTTCATACAAAACCATCAGCTATGTAGACTAAACTCGCCTCTCCTGACATAGTATATTCAGATCCATTGATTCATGGATAGGTTGGATTCTCGGTACTTCGGCTGGCTCAAGTTGCAAATTGCTCATTGTCAATTATCATAAAATTAAAATCCTGGCTGATTGAAGAAATTATCACACACAAAATCAACACTAACTATAGTCTGGTATTTTTGTGGAACTGACCAGTAATTGTAATAACCAAACCAGCACAGAGATTCACAATATCACATTCAATTTCCTGTGTAACTACAATATGCTTTGACAGGAAGAACAAGAGAAAAGACTAATAATTTTCCTTTCTTTGTCCTTCATGCAAAATGAACTTACACATGGTTGGAAATTCACTGTACATTTGTGAATCTATGACGAAGAAGACATGCAGAAAATCCAAGCATCTGGCTACACTACCAATATGCAAGAGAAGTGGCAGAGTATGTGAAGATAACAAGTCTGTTACAGATCTTCCCCCAAGTTCTGTCAAGCACACTAAGTTAGGCTGTTAGGTCTAGGTGTCGTATCCTACTGTACATACCGGGCTGTGCTGCTATACTATCATGATATGCTGTGATGTCTTGTTAAGAAAAGGTTGCAATGGAACTTTATTAAGCCCTTCAATCAGAAAACATTATTTTACTTTCTGTATTCCTGTTATATTCATATTAGGAGAAACTTCTTTGGGACTGGAAGGGTTAGTGAAGGCCATCTATAATCCCTCAACTTCAGAAAATCTATTAAAAAAAAAAAAAAAGGGGGAGGGGGGGAGAAGCTACACCAGCCTCCCCAAAACTAATAAAAGTATGGTCATAAAAGAAATAAAAACAAAACTATATTCCCAGACTACAGGGGTTAACTTACATCTGATACTGTATTAACCTGAAGTCAAAATATTATAGTATTTTCTTGCAGTACAGACAAATCCAAAGATATTTCTGCATGCCATTATCTACTTAGTTATTACAACTACTCCTGCCTTGGGTTCCAATGGGATGCTACAGAAGTCTGCTGTATCAAATTATTAAAACATAATTATTGTACATATTATCCAATATTAAGATAGGATACACAAAAAGAAACCACAGACAGAATCCTACAAAAATGAATGGCTAAATCTTGTCTTGGGTTCAAATGTCTTCATACCAAAGCCTGCTCTACCAAAAGTTCAAAGCAAGATTAATAATTACTTAATGGCAGACTTACCATCCTACCCATATGCATGAAAACAATGTTTACAGAATTATCTTCTAAATAAATACATCTTCCTTATGGCTGTATAATTCTTCCACTTAAACAAGTAATGGCACTATAAAATCAAGACAAGATTATCTAAATACAAGCAGAATACAAGAAATCAAATCACAGACAGAATCCATGTTTTCTTGATTCTAATGTGATGCTATAGAAGTCTGTTGTAATCTGCCATATTAACTAATTTTAAACAAAATTCCATGATTACCTAAATAAAAAGGGATACAACAAAAAAGCTGAGGACATTAAAAAAAAAAAAAAAAATCTTAATATCTTCAACAATCAGATCATTAACTTTCATTGTACAAAACTCAAAATACTGTTCTTCTAAAACCTACACAACTGCCAACATCTGTTACTACTCAAACCTACACCCTTACCCTTCTCAGTACAATGAATCTTATTTTATTCCTGCTACTCCCAGGCAACCTTATTTAAAGGAGAGCTCTCATAGCGAGGAGGTTAGAATCATCATCATCGCTGCTGTCATCTTCATCATTGTTATCGTCATCATCATCATCATTATTATCAAGACCCTCAATCCCACCTGAGGATAAGATAAGGCTATAAATAATCTCCACTGATCCTTCTACTATGAACTTGCTCTCCTTAAATAAAATCATCTGATGGCAGCAAGGAAAACAATAAGCAACATCACCATACTTAGGTGGTCATCATATAATTGTGGTCAGCTGGCGTACTCTATAAAAACAATGCTCAATTCTAAACCGTATTTTGATCTTACTTCATCACACACTTCTCTAGCAAGTGCAAATCTATGAACGTGCACAGACAGTCCTCATTATAAGCCAGGGATGGGTAGCAAAAAATATAAAAGCTTCTTACTATATAATATCTACACTTTCTTCATATGATCACTTCTTCTTTCAGAGTATCACTGTTCCTTACTTCAAAAGTTATCATTTCTTCAATCAGAATATAATGACTTCCCTGAAAAATCAGTTCTTCTTTGAAAATATCACTACTACTTCCCTCAAAACATCATGACTACTTCAATCAAAATATCACAACTTCCTTCAAAAATTATTCTTTTCTCAAAATATCACCACTTTCCTTATAGTTTCTTCCTTCAAAATACTGCAAATTCTTGCTTGAAAATACATCTTCTTCCTTATGACTGATACAGTATAATGCAGGAAACTAGCAACTCAGCTTTAGAGGTAGCAATGGAACTAATTTTTCTGTAGTTTACTCTGGACTTAAAGACCAAAAATACTGCACAAGAAGCTACTTATAATGAGGACTTGCTGTTTCAGGTACTGGGAATCATTTTAATACTGCCGATTGCATATCATGAATACACTTACATTGAGCATCTCCTTTTCTCCTAAATCCCTTGAGCCTGTGGTCATCCTCTCTGTCTTATTCTCAGCATCTCCTGACCATTTCACTCAACTTAGGAAAGACTTTTCAAACTGGATGGGTTATACAGTATATAGCACTAACAAACCCTTTCAGTACAAGAAGTTTTTCCTAAGCTGTGTAAAATTTCTGTGATAGCAGCAAGAATAAACTAAATCTGGATGTCACCCAGGTTCATGGGATTGCTCTAGGAATTTTACTGACTCACTTATTGTCTTGTGAAAACCTAGTCCTACACAAAATTTTGTATAAAAATTTTGGTCCATTTCGTATCTCAGACTGGGATCAAATGAGCTTCCTAACTCACTTGCTTCACAGTTTCATTATCATCATATCATACTAAAGTAACTATTTTCTTCTATGAGTACTTTTCTGCTTATGAAAATACTTATGTAGGTGAGCTTTTGTCAATAACAATACCTTTACATAAATAAGAAAATACTCTTATGATAAAAAACTATGATCACTATTATATACATAAAAATTACCAGTAATAAAATAAGTCCTTAAAACCATATAAACAGATGTGACAAGTCATTAATATTACACAATAAATAATAATTGAAAAACTTATGACTGTATTTGATCATGTCAGCTTCTGCAGTCGCGTGTGATCAAATGAGCTTCTCGTGCCGGCCGAGTGAGAGTCTAAATGATGCTGAAGAGGGAGACTTTGTGCTCTGAGCGCTGGTCAAGGGCAGGGGGGGGGCTGGAGGGTGTGTGTAGCATGGGCTCAAGTTCCTGTGGGGCTTTGTGGGGGGGCAGGAGGGAGGAGGGGGGCTGGTGGGCGGCCATCTTTCCCCCCCTCGCCTCGCCATTGACAAAGCAACTACTGATGCTGTGGACCGACGCAAAATTCGGCCTGCCGGGCAAACCTCATTCAATGCGGGTCTTGTAGGAGTTCTTCCAAATAGCCGCAAGAACCACAGTGGAGTGGAAGCGGTGGAAGATGGCCAGGGGCAGCGTGCAGCGTAGCAGGATGGTCCATGGCAGGTCACCAAAGAACTCCAGCTGAGAGCACAATGAAGAGTTACCTAAAGTGTCAACAGTAACTCCTTCACTGACAGAAGCAATTATGCGGTGGTAACGAGAATGAAGGAAGATTTCATTAGTGCTGAATAACTGACCAGAAGACACTATAAAGATTTTAGTTACAATATTACATCATAATTCCTTCACTATGACAGGACACTTCCAATATGAATACAATTATGTTGGGGTGATGACAATGAAATAAAAAAGACTTCATTAGTGCTCTAGGACATATCGGCCTCTTTAACTGGATTACAATGATCAATCTCTCCTAAGCTAAACATAATACAGTAGCTACAGTATAATCATCTCACACTGGCAGGGAAAAATAAAACTCAGATCAACATAGAGTATGTACCTACCTATCTATCTATCTACCTATCTATATATATATATACTAAATATTTTTTCTTAAAAAATGACAAAATGAAAAAAGATTTTTCAGACATCCATACTAGAAACAGTAGTGTATGTGACTGAACAAATTTCTGCATTCTGAATGGCAGTGATCTGTGCCTGTGTTGGTTAGTCTTCTTTACTTGATCACTGATAATTAAACATAGGTCTTCCACATACTAACCACTGATCACCTAAACACTATTCTTGTCATTATACCACCTAAGCAGCCTTGTCTTTTGAAGACTTTACAAAGGATCAATCATCATTATCATACAAACTAAGCAGTCTTGTCTTTTGAAGACTTTACAAGGATAATTCGGTCGTCGTCATCATCATCATATGAACATTTATTCTCATTCAGAAAAAAAGAAGGAAAAACCATAAAAGGGCAGAGAACAGTATTATCAGTAAAATGGAATCCTGGTTTCACCTCATAAGCTCACTGCACATATTTTTACACTTTTTCTTTACAGATGCTCTTGAAATTCAACAAAACCAAAGCCAAACAGTTGAAGATGTAAATAATCTGTAGATTTATGATGCAACAGTCATGTACTGTTGTTGCTGTCCCACAAAGCCAAACAGTTGAAGATGTAAATAATCTGTAGATTTATGATGCAACAGTCATGTACTGTTGTTGCTGTCCCACACTTATCAGGACATGAACCCATGAACTGCAGGCTGAAGCTACCCTTCTCCTGCAGTTATGCTTGAAAAAAATCTATACTGTACTTGGAACTTTATATACAGTAGACATGTGCATGAAAATTCAAGCCCCTACAAAGAAAGTTCACATACTCACATAGCCTTTACTCCCTTCCATGAGAGAGGTTTTTCTTAGGCTGAATAAAATTTATATTGTTTTGATACTCTAGTTCCTTCACATGGAGTCAGTTGGCTGTCTCTGTGCTGTAGGTTTGTTTATCCAGAGTGGAGCATGAGGTTCTTCGGCAATCATGACAATACTGTACTTGCTATGTACATGCCACATATCCAGAACAGGCACACACACACTATATCTACTACTTACCTGCCACAATCCATCAGACCAATACACACCAAAACTAAACCTGTTACACTCCCCCCACACATACCACACACCACTACCAACCTACCACACCTCCTTCACAACTATGACACACAACCACACACACTACAAACCTGCCACACACCCACTAAATCCAACCACACCACTGGACACTTGCCACACACCTACCACACTCATTTAAACACCAACTACTGTACAAACCTACCATACCACTACATACCTGCACAGGGTTTGCCTCAACCTTCTGTGTCTCAAAGGTATAAATGACCCACATGGTGAGGTTGCAGATGAGCAGGAAAGTGACAATCTGGCGACCGGGCTTGGTGCGCTCGTGTTCAGGGAGCGACACCTGGCGGCGCTGTGTGTCCTTGATAAACACCATCTGGATGATCACCTGTGGTAAAAACAGAGGATGTGGTTAACTCCTCCAGTCCCAGAACTTTGTTACTGGTACTATCTTATTCCTGCTACTTCCAAATGATTTTTGATGCCGAAGAGAAATGCTAACATGTGGTGGCACTGATATGACTGGGTTGTGGAGTAGCCCAGTTACACAAATATCCCTCCATCCCCTCCCTATTAACAAACAGAGGAGGATGGACTGGAGCGGAATGGCAACTCTGAAGTGCAGACCCTTGGATTCATGTTTAAATGAGCTTGAGGTTGAAACTACTACAGCACTGTACTACTACCTTATCTTGAGACTTTTTGAACAGAAGGGGTTCACTGTACACCTCCATCAACCCCATCATTATTAAGTGGCAGCCTGATCAAAATGAAAAATATGTCACTGGAATGAGAAGGCTGATCAAATGCAGTTAAGGGGTGAAGATCAAATTCTTATCTAACACCTCATCCTTAATGAAGCACTTTGCATAATGCGATTCATTAATCTCTGGTATGTTACTCATATGTACTTTTTCTCCAGAAGACACTGCATAAATAACAGTCTCATTATCATCATCATCATCCCAACCCTTACAAAAATCCTGCCTACATGACGAAAGAATGAGAAATGTAACAAGAGAATGCATAACTACCTCTCATTCTCATTCCTTATTCCCATCTCTATATAGTGGGTGAGGGTGGATCCAGAAATAAGGAAGGAAAAGACATAAAATGTGGGAGAACTATCAAAAGCATGCCAAGTGAGATGAGCCACACAAACATTCACACATTACTCAAACCATCAGAAGCCTGGGTACCCCTTACACATATAACCATCTGCATATATATCAAGAAAATGAAGAGCAATGTGGATAAGTAAGAGAGTGAAAGGGGTTAAGATAAAGAAAGGAAGGGACTTAAACTGAGTAGGTCAAAAATTAAGTAATAAAAAGACTGCAGTGTTATATAGGTGGAAGAGAAGTGCTTGACAGAGTGATAGGTGTGTGAGTATAAGGTAGCCTGGAGGTATTTCTCCCATGCTCTGTTCACGGGTTCCTTTCTTTAATTAAAACAGTGGAGATCATGATACCGAATCACGAAAGTACCCCAACTTAATAATAATAACAATACAACCCACAAGATGTTACAGTAATATGAGCACCAGTTACCTGCAGCACTGAAAGTATTCCTGTGACCATGACAAGAAGATTTGGTTCCTTGGTATATGCAGACAGCGATCCGGCCACAGTTGAGAACACAGCATACGAGAACAGTCCAAAGGCAGACACCATCAGCAGGATATCATCAAGCTCCTCTTCCCGCTCACCATGGAACTTCAACTGACGTACCCTGGTGTATTGTGGGGTTTGGGAGTCAGGTATATTGTCCTATTCACCACATCTGTTTCACAGTATCACTCTTATTTCCACCTTAAATATGAGTGATTTGTTTATACTGTCCTGGACTAACTGTAGGAAGTGGACAGAAGACCTACCGTGACACGAGCAAGTCTGATAGTAGCAAACTTTTATTGCTTTGGAAATTTTCTAGATACATCAGACAACAACCTAAGACATGATACAGTAAAGTATGCATGCTAAAACAATGCTGGATGCAAAAGTACATACACTAAAAAAATAAATGATTGTTGTATGCTTGTTAAAGTGGCATAATAATCTATTAAAAAAATAACATACTTGAGTACTGGCTACACTGTTTTTCCTTTCCATTACAGTAATGTACATCAGATGGAGTCTGATGGAATAACTGAGTTCAATACATTCAAGATGCCAGGAAAAAGACAAAATTCCATTGTAGTTAAGTCCAATAAAGTGGGGTTTTACCGTAACACTCAACATCTACAACACAATGATACTTATTTTCCCACACACCTGACAAATCCGATAAAGATGGCGATGATGCTGAAGAACATAATGCCACAGTGAGAACAGTCAGCCAGGTAAATAGCCAGCATCCTCAGTTCATCCCTGTTCACTAGCACAAAGAACAGGATGAGACAGATGAGTGATGCCACCAGGACCAGGAGGCCACAGAACAGACCCTTGCTGGCCCCAACACAGTCCACACGAGAATGGCACCGGCGTGAGATTGTTGACATCCCGTCCCCGGCAGATTCAGGGTCATACACGAATCTGGTGCGTTGTGGGGAGTTACTGTAGTCAAATGTGGAAAACTAACATCATCATCAATATCATAATCATTATCCTGGCCTTTTTCTTACCTAAGGAGGGGATGAGGACTTATTAAGGGAATGGAACAGCAACAAGTACTGGACAAACACCTAACTTGACAACTGACTATAATGCAGACATGCAGTTACTCCTTATTTACAGTTAATAAGAAGTTCCACGAATAACTTGTGGGTGTTTTAACAAGTATTATTACTTAAAACTGCCAGTTTCATTATAAATATGTTTTATTCTTAAAACTATGGTACTAACAATTATCACTAATTTTTTACTTTTTATTCAGGCAACCAGATCTGGCCACACATGCATCACCTGAACTCATTTCACTTACAGTAGCATTCTGCAAGTTGTCCCTGCACATTTCCTATTCCCTACAAACATCACGTGAGGAGTGACTGTACATTGTGGGATACAGCAACAGCACATAAAAACTAAGAACTACCTTATTAATTATGATACTTGTACACTGAAATACTGCAAAACACAAACTCTCTCTCTCTCACCTAGGGTTGCGTCCTATGTGCTTCCACATGATGTACAGCACAGATGCCCCAATCAGTGAGTACTCCACAATGAAGGGGTACAGGTACGGGGCTGAGTCTGACACAATCGACCCCATGATCTCAACTCGATCGCAGGTTCGGTTCAATATGTCCTCCTCATTCATCAACCCAGCTCCTGGGTAATGAATGCTTGGTTAATGTGATGGATTTTGAAGGTCCTCACTACAAAAGGTAAATTTATCATCACCATCATTATCACCAAGCCCTTTTTTCCAACTAATGGTGGGTTGAGGTAGAATCCAGTAGCCAGAAAAGAAGGAAAAAAGTGGGAGGGCTATCAACAGAAAGGCCAGTGAAAAGGGCCACACAATCATCCACATAATTCATGCCTCTAAATGCCTGGCCTTATCTCGAAAAAGTCTGACATTACATTATTCTGTCTTCTGCTCTCATTATGATCATTATCACCCTAATTCTCTTCTCCCACCTAAGGATGAGGCAAGGCAGGATCCACAAAAAAAAGAGAGAGAAAGTAGGAATGAGAGAAACATGAACAGCATGCAAAGTGAAATGGGTCACGCAATCATCTGCAGTTCATTTCAACCTCTGGAATCCTGGTAGATGACATACAATAATATCAACAGACCGGGAAATGTAGGTGTAAAGATGAAAAAAAAAAAAAAAAAATTCACAACCAACACAGACCAATCAGTATTAGTACAGCTGGAATGGTCATGCAGTCATACGATGCACATATAAGTCATTCATCTGTATATGGCATTAAATTTCATGCAAGAGTCTGCCTCATAACAGTCTTGAATGTTTTTTCTCTATAGCTGGCAAACATACATACACACATATATATACAACATAATACAGTACAGTAAGTCCTCACAATGAATTTTTTAAAAGTCCAATATTGTTATTACATAAATGGGGGATGGGAGATCCAAATCATTTTGTTGCTCCTTTTGAAGCTGATTTGCCTCTTTCCACCAATTTATAGATGTGGCTGTCTAGAAAAATGATGATAATCTGAAACACATCACTCATTCATAACGAGGACTTTCTGTAGTTCTTACAAATTTGTACTATATACAGCACTGCAAATATAAATCACTCACAGGTTATCTGTTTCAGCTAAATCTATACTATATACTGCAATGAACAGATAAATAATTCTTGATCCATAATATCCATGAATATACACTGCACTGATACTCTCATGATGATAGAAACATGAACTTACCAAAAAACTTTCCTGTATGAAAATGTGAATATACAACTTTAGAGGAAGATCATGTTTCTTAATTCCTTGTTCATATCAGTACACCTATTCTATACTTTACTGTTTCTATGTTCTTCATAACCAAACATAGCTATGAAAGACTTAACAACTCAGATATGAAAAACTACAATAAAGTACAAATGGAAATAATCATAACTGAAATGAGATACAGATTATATAAACTGATAAAAATCAAGGAAAAGCTTTAGCAATATTTCTCCTAATAAGTAACAAATAAAATACAACTATAATTCTAAATCATCCCGTTTCATAAGGAGTTAAGAAAAAAATACCGTACTCATAATGGATAATGAACTGGGTATCCAAGGATGCCACAATATAAATTTCAATGCAGCAATTGATTCATGTTTACCAACCTCTACCAAAAGCATATGAAGTTCACCTAAACAATCATTAGAATCAAATTACTGAACACTGTACAGTGATCTGATGAGGCTGAAATCTAGTGTATTACGTAAAATTTTCATCATTATCCTGATTTTTTTTTCCCCCCACCAAAAGATTTTTCCTTCCTTGTTTTCTGGACCCTAACCCACCCCATCCTTTGGTGCGAAAAAGTGATCAGGATGATGATGCATGATGAAGAGGGATGAAAATGTACTTCTCAACTGCTGCAAAGTTTCCATAAAAGACAAAACAATCACAATAAACCCCCCAGTCCAGTTTGGGGTCATACAAGTCTGATGCATCAGACACTGTATGGAGAAAATATATATATATATATATGATGCAGAAAAAAAAAAGTCAAATTAAAAACTGAATCAACTATTACAAGCCGGTGACTCAAGAACAGAAGTAAAAAAAAAATGGAGATACCAAATACAAAAACCAAGCCGGGCAAGTGAATCAGTTTAAAAATAAAAAGTGCTGGGATGCAGTAACATCTTGTTTCCTGGGATGCAGTGAACACAAATTCCTTTTCCAGCTGAGATGCAACAAAATCTATAAATGCAACAGAATATACTGTCAGTCCACATTTAAAGTTATTTCACTTATATATAATGAGACATGACCTATTTTTTACTTATTGTTACTCTTAATTCGCAGTAAAGAGTCACCTCAAGTATTTCCACTTAAGGCAGCATTTTATCTGCCCACATCCTAGACTTTAAGTGAGGGCTGACAGCAATACAGCAAAATATGGTAAACTCTCTGAGGATGCAATATATATCAAGTGCGTTCAGATCGTACCGGAGTTGTTCATGGTTTCGTTAATCTCCTCCATCTCTACGAAATCGTCGAGGTTATAGAGGTACCTGTTGGGCTGCATGAGACCGCGATTCTGGAGGGCGCGGCGAATTCCCTCTGGAGGTCGAGGAAAGAAAACCAGGGATGTGAGAAGTTTGTGGAGAGAACAGTTAACTTTTGGAGCCATATACTTCTTAAGCTTTCTTGTGCCTCTTCCTTACTAGTTTATTTTTACATATGAAAAGTTAATATTCTTTTGCATGTTACTTATGCGACTATGTCAGTACCAAATTCTTTGCATTATATAGTTTTATAAAGATCTTGGTTATGGTAGCATGTTTACACCTAGGTCACTTTATGGCTGCTTTCCATGCTGCTTGACCTTAGGCAGCATCTCTGGCTGATCTCTTTACCATGAGGTTATGTGCAACTTCACTCCATGTCTTCTTAGGTCTGCCCCTTAGCACTCAGCTTCCAACTTTTATACTGTATATCCATAATTCTTCTTAACTTACCAAGTTCACATGCAAGAAAATATTTAGGTGTATTATGGACAATGAATTAACAACAGAGTTGTTATAGGGCCTTCTAAGCTGACATGTATATGGGACCCAGTCACAAGATGGGAAGGACTTATACATACATAGAGTGCTAGAGGTTCTCAAGGGGTAGTGATATGAGCTCTGAAAGATATCTCAGTTAGGAGGAATAGTGAATATGAAGAATGCTGGTATTACCATAGAAGGTATGGTAGTTTTTCAGAATTTTTCATTCTATACTTCTGCAGGGAAGCACAGTGAGAGTAACATTTTCTTTTTCTTTTGACTGTTCTCTCATAACCCACACTGGGGACATACGGAATTATTAACTTACAAAATATTGGCAGCAAAACAATCCTGTCACCTTTCCTGTCTCTCTATCCATGGACTCAAAAAATCAGTCAGGTGAATCCACAGCAAGAGAAACTGATCATTTTATTTGGCCACAGTTTAGTGTCAGTTGCTCTGAATCCACAAGACTGATATTCAATCTTCATAAAGAAAGAATCAGGAGGGGTGATAAGACTCTAATGACCGGTTAAAATGAGTCACACCTGCCTATAAACTACACTGTATGCATAAACCTACTCTTGTTTTACCCTACACATTACACACCATCTTAAATTTGCACAATTAACAGAGTGATAGTTATGGTGTTAGTCTGGAGTTTTACAACATGGAGGATGATTATATCTACTAAACTTCTACTAACTTTATAACTTAACACTGCACTTCTACTTATGCATACAAGTGTTTCAAAATTAATGCAATGTTAGTAATACCAAAGCATTTATGATGGCAGCACATGAAACCAAGGAAGGATATTTTATCAACATTAAATAATAACAAAGAATGGTGGATGGAAAGAGTGAAGAGAATGTAGGAACAAAAGAGATGGAAAAAAAAAAAAAAAAAAAAAAAAAAGGACATGGAAATGACATGATATCAAATAAACTTCAGAGAATAAGAAAAGGATAATGGTTGGAATATAAACGAATGCAGAAAGACAAGGACGAATGGAGAAAGGAAAAGATGAAGGAATGCAAAAACTGGTAGAGAGGGAGATGGAAAGAGCAAAAAGAATCCAAAATTAAAAGGAAGAAGGGGAGATGGAATGAAGAGAAAGAATCCAAAAAAGAAAAGGAGAGAAGCATGTACAGTACTGTATAAAAGAGAGAGAGAGAGAGAGAGGGAGAGAGAAAGGAGAGATGGAATGAAGAAAGAGATACAATGACAGAAAGAGAATGATAATATAAAAAGGAGAAAGAATGAGTAAAAAAAAAAAAAAAAAAAAAAAAAGGATGAGAAAGTAACAGGAGAAATATGTACAAAACAGGGTAATATGCAAAAACGGGAGATGACAATAATGAAAAAATAACAGTGAGAGAAGAAAGAGAGGGAGACAGTGGAACTTGAAAATACATAATACAAAAATGAAGAAGGAACTAATTATATGAATGCAAAGATATGTACCCAGCAAAATAACACATCTAGTGTACACTACCAAAACCCACTAGCTTTACTTTCATTTATACTGCAAATACAATGCTAATTTATAATCCAGACACTGTACAATATTAAGTACACTCAGTTCTGGCTACTTATGTACATTCTATACACAAAACAGGTAATTCAGTGAATATACAGTAATAATATGTGGAAAAAAATGTCATGATGCTGGATTATGACTTAATACTTACACATACCAAACTCAGACTTACCTTACTACAAGAATTAGAGATGCTATGAATATAGCAATTAATGTATTGAGAAGATAATGGATGTTATAAAATCTGACTTGGTATTGATAACGTATGAGTCACCTCTAGCATATATTCATTATGGGCAGTTTGGTATTAGTACCCAGGTGATGACATGTGAAGATGTGTAGTGCCATCTTGTTGCATGTAAGAGAACTGCTGGGTCTAACAATGACTTCATAGGTACACATTCACAATAATGGCTACTGTACACTGTACAGATGAAAAAAGGCATACAGTATGAACTTCAGAACTAAGGTATATGAAAACCAACATCAAAGGTAAAAAGACTGTCCAATTGTTGTCATCACTGTTGATCAGGAATATCAAAAACAGAGATAAGAAAGATCTAAAACAGAGATTTGAAAGTCATTAGTTCAGACTACCCACTAAGTATCATGTAATGTAGCCCTTCCTCCTGTGGGTTAGGCTATTATGACTTTGCAAAACAGTAACCTGTAGAGAATACTGAAAAACAAAAACCAGGAGCTCAATTCTGATTCTACAAATCCATATTACATGCTTAATATGGTCAAGCCCTCCTCCATGTGACTGCAGCTATTATGACTTCAAATGAGAACATGGATAGATTACAAAAGTACCAAAATGGGAACTCCAAAAGTGCAAGCCTGAACTATCCACAAAGTATCATATAGTCTTCTTTGAGTCTCTAAAATCAGATGTATAGGTGTCTGAGGCCAGGCTATTAAAGCTGCAAAACATGACCTGCAGGATATATGAAAAAACAAAAACAGACTCTGTTTGAAAGACACATGTTGAGACTACCTACCAAGTATCATGTAGTCCTCCCCTTTCTGTCCCTGGGTGATCCTAAATTCGTTGATTTCCTTGAGGCTCTCCCGGACCAGTGTGCGCACCCACACACACACGTTGGTGGCCACGATGTGCATCAGCCCAAACCGCGCCAGGAACTTAAACTTGTGGATGTTCAGCTGAGGGGAGAAAAGGGAACTGGTCAAATGTATCGATCTTCATCTATCACTTAATTCTTTACTGACCCACCAGGTGTATATGGGCATCAGGCTAATCTACTTAGTCTGGGCATTTACGGTGAAAGTGACTAAGTGCTCTTTGAGTGATAATATGTATGCAATTAACTTAACCACCATATGATGTCTTTAGTTATCAGGGCCACATCCAGTTGGAGCACCTTAAGCCACTAAAAACCACCAATTACCCATTTCTCGGCTAAATATGAAGATATAATACTATACGTCAACACCACAAATAAAGTAAAGGGTATTCAAAGTTTCACCCATGCACTCATGAAGAGAAAATGCAGCTCCATCAGCAGCAGAGAAAGAGAAAATAAATAAATAAATAAAAATAAAGAAAATTATAGCAAGTCTTTCATGTGTGCAGTTATTAAGATAAAGTACACCTTCATTTATAACATTTACAAACAACACTATACTCAGTTTTTTTTATCGAGGCGACGATGCACTTGACAGATTGGAGATGATTGGCTGAATGCAACATTACTTCATAATCTCTTTATTATTAATTGACAACATATATCTGATGGGGAAATTTGGGCCAGTAAATGTTATTCAGACATGTTGCATTTAGCCAATCGTCACCAACCTAGCAAGTGCATCTTCGCCTCAATAAAAAAAACTGATTATAGTAACAGACCAATTGTAGTACAGTACTGTAATAGTTGTAGCCAGAGTTCATCTGAAATGTGAACCCAGCAGACTGCAGTCTATAGCTGTCCTCTTGCAGTCCATCATCTTTCATTTTGGAGGACAGGGGGAGAGATGAAGCACTGTACATTCACATAACTGGGCAGCAGAACCACTCTAGTATATCTGTGCCACCACACGAAGGCATCCCTCTCCAGCACCACTCATAAACAGTAACAAGGTAAAAATCAGCATCTCACCCGAGCATTCATGAAGATAAAGTACATCTGCATGAATGTGAAGACCAGCTGGAGGAGTGGGTTGACGCCCCTCAGGATCTGGTAGCACGGGGACGACAATGGGATCTCAAAGAACACACCAAACTCCAGCCCATTGTAGATCATGGTACCCAAGCCAAATGCTGTGCGAGAGGTGAGGGGAATAACCAAATCTTACAAATATGTTAGGAACTGAGAGGGAATTATCTTACAAGTACAGTACTGTATACTGTGTAGGGAACTTACAGAGAATTGTCTTAAAACATGTTTGTATGTATGTATATATACCATATGCATGGCGGAGGGTTGGTGCCCCTCCCCGGAAAACAACCAACTAAAAAAACAAACAATAAGCCTCGGACAAGGACTGACCAAACGTTGATGACCGAGGACCGGACAAAGGACATTGCAATTGGAACGTGGAATGTAAGGGGAGCAAATGATGAGGTGAAAGAGAGAGAGATTGTCCAGGTGCTTGAGGATGCG
Organism: Coenobita brevimanus; assembly: GCF_032717465.1. NCBI lineage: Eukaryota > Metazoa > Arthropoda > Malacostraca > Decapoda > Coenobitidae > Coenobita > Coenobita brevimanus. The sequence goes on along the minus strand of NC_137030.1, from coordinate 3,800,254 downwards.
AAAGTGGATGTATGTGGAATAACTGAAACAAAATGGAGAGGAGAAAGTGTGAGAGAATGGGAGTATGGATGGGGTATATGTGCAGGAGTAGGTGAGAATGAGAGGGCAAAGGAAGGAGTATGTATAGTTGTGAGTAAAAGATGGAAGAGGAGCATAAGACAGTATGGATCAGTTGGATCAAGGATTGTGTGGGTAAAGTTGAAAGTTGGAATACAAATGTGGGCGATTGTGTGTGTGTATGCGCCAACGCAAGATCGTGCTAGAAGAGTGAGAGAAGAGTTCTGGACAAATGTAGAAGTGTGCATGGAAAAGTTTGGAAGGAATGATAGAGTGTTTTTGATTGGTGATATGAATGGTAAAGTTGGGAATGTGAAAGTGGATGGAATAGTTGGTGAGTGGGGTGTGCCTGTTGAGATAGATGAGAATGGGAGTGCGTTAGTGGACATTTGTGCTGGGAGGGGGTTGGTGATAGCCAATACCTTCTTCAGGCATAAAATGATCCACAGGTATACATGGCGAGTGATGAGAAGGGTGGGTGTGAATTGAGTGAAAGGAGGCAATGATTGATTATGTGTGTGTGGATGAAAGGATGCGAAGATGTATATTGGATGCAAGAGTTTATAGAGGTTGGGGGAGTGGACTTTCTGACCACTACTTGGTAGTGGCCAGAGTTAAAGTTCAAGTAAGATGGAGGAATAGAAGAAGGGAAAGACGAGAGGAAGGAGAAGTTGCAAGGAGAGTGGAAAGGATACAAGAGGATGAGAAAAAGGCAGAGTATAAGAGAGAAGTGGAGGAACGATTGGGCAAATATGAGTTGGAGCAGATGGGGGACGTGGAAGGTGTGTGTAGAATATTTACAGAAGAAATATGTGCAGCATGTGATGTGGTGTGTGGAAGGAAGAGAAGACGGAGGGGGGTGCAAGGAACAGCGTGGTGGACTGAAGAGGTGAAACGGGCTGTGGCACAAAAGAAGAAGGCATACAATGAATGGATGAGAAATAGGGGCGTGGAAGAAGTTGAGAGGCGGAAGAGAGAGTTATATGTAGAAAGAAAGAGAGAGGTGAAAAGATTAGTAAGAGAGAGTAAGAAGAGAGTGGATGAGGAATTTGGAAGGAATTTGAGTGTAAAGTGGAGGGACTGTAAGAAAATGTTCTGGAAAGAGGTGAAAAGAGTAAGACAGGGTGGAAGTGGAGTTAGCAGGGGAGTGAAAGATAAAAATGGTAGATTACTAGTGGAGAAGGGAGAAAAAGTGAGCAGATGGAGAGAACACTTTAAGGAATTGCTGAACGTGGAGGATGGAAGTAATGCAAGTATAAGTGGCTGGGGAATGGCTGGAAGAAGGAGGGAGGTGAGAAGACAGGAAGAAATCAGTAGGATAGAAGTTGTGGAAGCAATGAAGAAAGTTAAATCAGGGAAAGCCCCAGGAATTGATGGAGTGTGTGGTGAAATGCTGAAGCATGGGGGAGAGATAGTAGTAGAATGGATGTGGAAGATGTGCAGATTGGCCTGGGAGGAAGGTAGAGTCCCGGAGGATTGGAAGTCAGGTATAATTATTCCCTTGTACAAAGGAAAAGGGGAAAAAGAAGTGTGTGGTAATCATAGGGGCATTTGTCTTCTTAGTATAATAGGAAAAGTATATGGTAGGATACTTATTGACAGAGTTAGAGAAAGAACAGAGAAATTAGTTGGAGAAGAACAGGGAGGCTTTAGGAAGGGAAGAGGTTGTGTAGATCAGATATTCATTCTCAGATCTTTAGTGGAAAAGTTTCTAGAGAAGGGAAAGAAGTTGTATGCGGCTTTCATGGATTTGGAGAAAGCATATGACAGGGTGGATAGACTAGGATTGTGGAAAGTGTTAAGAATATATGGAATAGATGGGAAGTTGTTGAATGCTGTGAAGAGTATGTACGATGGTGCGAAGGCTGCAGTGCGTGTGGATGGGGAACTAAGTGAATTTTTCTCTTTGAAAGTTGGGTTGAAGCAGGGATGTGTCATGTCTCCATGGTTGTTCAATCTGTACATGGATGGGGTAATAAAAGAGGTACAAGGTAGGGTAGTGGATGTTGGAGTGGCCCTGGTGAGAGAGGATAGTGTTTGGAAACTCCCTGTACTGTTGTTTGCAGATGATACCATGTTGTTGAGTGAAGACGAAGAGGAGCTGCAAGGCTTGGTGGATGAGTTTGAGAGAGTGTGTAAGAAACGGAATCTAAAGGTGAATGTAGGGAAGAGTAAAGTGATGGTCTTTGAGAGAGGTGAAGTCAGTGAATGTACAGCGAGGTTGGATGGTGAGGAATTGGAAAATGTGAGTACGTTTAAGTACTTGGGTAGTGTGATGAGTAAGGATGGAGGTTTGGAGGGTGAAGTGCTTGAAAGGGTACAGCAGAGAAGAAAGGTTGCTGGTTCTTTGAAAGCAGTGATAAGAAACAGGGAAGTGAGCATGGAAGTGAAAAAGTTACTACATGACAGTACTGTGATACCAACTCTAACGTACGGAAGTGAAGCTTGGACGTTGTTGGAAGGACACAAGTCAAGAGTGAGAGCCGTGGAAATGAGTTATTTAAGAGGAGCCTGTGGAGTCACATGGAGAGACAGGCTGACGAATGAGGATATAAAGGAGCGTTGTGGTGTTGATGTGGATGTGATAGGAAGCGTTATGAGGAACACACTGAGGTGGTTTGGCCATGTGGAGAGGATGGAGGGTCAAAGACTGACGAAGAGAGTGTATGTGAGTGAGGTGGAGGGGGAAAGAGGGAGGGGGAGGCCGAGGATGAGATGGAGAGATGGGGTGGAGAGGTATATGAGAGAGGGGTGTGTGAGTTGGGAGCATGGGAGTGAAATGGCGGGGGACAGGGCGACTTGGAGGCGATTTGTTTGTGGCCACCCCAAACGGGATTGAGGCGTCTGGCAATAGATAGATAGATAGATGTAAGAGGTGACATTACAGTGATGACTAAATTGGAGTAAGCATTCAAATAATGAACCAAACTTCAAAATCATGGTTCTCATGTCAAATGTTGTCCAGGAATTTATTATCTTATATGTACATAGTAAATATGACAGATGCAGCATTACACTGAGGGTCAAATAAAATGTACGTTGTGCTTTGTGCTGCTGATGAAATACAGATTGACTCAATCAGATAAGTTCATGAGAAGCTACAAATCATGGTGAATGTTTTTGGTGTATTCGACAGAGCCAGGATTCCGGGGGCTTGAATGATGAGTGAATGGAAGTGTGGGCCACTGGACTGGGCAAATTTGGGCTGTCTGGACATTGCTACTCCTCACCCTGCCCTAGGGTGGGAAAGGAGGTCCAGATGATGATGATGATGATGATGATGATGATGAAATACAGATGAGTGAACTGATGAACACACTTTAGTCTGGCAATGTGAACTTGTAACTCTTTGGGAAAGATAGCTTCTGTGGGAGGTTCCTGAAGGATACTGTATGACTGAATATTTTGGATGGCTGTGGTGACTATGGATTTATTATTATTATTTAAAAAAAAAAAGAAAAAAAAAAAGAAAAAAAAAAGAAAGAAAGAAAGAAAGGCAGGGAAACTTCGATACTAAACCAAATACACGTCACTGAGGCCTAAGAAGGATAAAAAGAATTAGCAGTACTGACTACTGACCTCATAAACTGCATCTAGTCCTTTCCCTGACAGAAACCTCACCTAAAATATATAAAGTAATCTGCCTAGCAAAAAAAAAAAAAAAAAAAAAAAACTACATATAATACAGTTCAGGGTTACCAAAGATACATATATTTTAACATTTTCATTGTGAAAGGCCTCAATTAACAAATCACATCATCAGTTCATTAGCCAAAATTAAGGCAAAGTGCACCATAAGAAAAAAAAAAAAAAAAAAAAAAAAAATATCAATCCACTATTTTATCTTTTACTATCCCATCCTGAGCACTGGGGTAATAACAAATACACAGATTCCGAGGGTACATGATATTTTCATCCAACTGCACTCACCAATGGCTCCAATCCTGAGGAAGAAGGATCCATGACTGTGCTCATTGTCAGAAGTCTTGTGCTTGCGCGGCTTGCTAGTTGAGGACGATGTGGTGAGCTTCTCCTGTGTGGGGGAGCCGTCTGGGACCGTCTCCGGCGACCGCACCTTCTGTAGCGCCCCCTGCCGAGGGTTGGGAATAACACTGGGGGGGCAGCATGTTAGATGGCACTGGTATACCCAGCACAGGGATGGGTGATGGTTTTGCAATTTGTGGGTGGGCAGGGCTTACAAGGCTGGAATACTATGGTAACTGTCACAAAAAGGAATTTATCAGTATGACTGAACTTCACAGTAAACCAGTGGAATAACAAACTTCCATACCACAAGATTTTAAGACAGAGAAACCTAAAAGTATAGTACCAGAATATCCTGATAATAATGCTCAATACCACAAGATATTATGACTGAGAAACATTTCACAGAAACATATTAACTTCAAACTGCACAATTACATAAGAGAAACCTTCAAATGCTAATAAATGACAGAAACTTTCAAATACTAAAACATCTTTCCTGAGAGAAACCTCTAAGTATTCACTGCTCTGCTTCAAATATTTACAACAGGAAGAAACCTTTAGTTGGTGAATTCTATATACTGCTCTCTTCAATACTGCATTATCACATAAAAGGAGTCTTCAAAAGCTGGAATATCATGTCAACTTCAACATCAAAGAAGTACCATATATGAGAAACAAAAACTTTGGGGGATATCCTGCTAACTTCAGTATCACAAGAATTTTACAAAAGACCCCTTTGTTATGTGCTAAAATATCATGTTAAGGATTTTCAGGGAGACAAACCTTTGAATGGTAGAATATCACATTAACTTCAGTGCTGTGAGAATATCATAAACAATACCATGAGTTCACAGTGTTAATTTCAAAAGCTACACAAAACCAAGATGGCCTTCATCATGCAGGAACCACAATGATCTTGAAGGTATAAGGATGTGACAATAATCTACATTAACCTTTTCAGTTCCATCATGCCTTTTGTATTTCATTTTGCTTACCCCTCAATACTCAACTTAGGAAAAAGTCTCTAATAACCCTTTGATCATCATGACTTTCTTTTTAAAATGTACTTTTCAAATTCCAGATGATTTATCTGACTTAAGAAAGACCTCTTTTGCTTCAGGAATTAACCATATAAGATGGGTACTCAATGATGTTTAGCCTAGTCAACTGCTACAGTAAATCTGTGAACATAATGATGAATTCTGTACATTTACAGAATGCTGGCTAAACATCCTTTCATTATTCTTCTTTAGTACGGAAGCTCTTTCCTAACTAGAGTTATCTGGAGGTAGCAAGAAAAACCTGTAAGACCTTCATACCAGATGGAGATTGTTTTTAATGCTTTCACCATGGCAGGCATTTAGTAAGCTGAATAAAATCTTCTGGAGGTAGCAAAAATGAACTAAGAAAAAACACTGTCACAGTAAGGGAGTTAAACTTGCTGCAACACCAGAAACTATGCAAACTATGCTTAAAAAAAAAAAAAAAGTGAGAATCAAACTGAAAGTTGCTCTGTTCACTGTTTCACTATGATAATAAATTATTTTTGTTCATTCTTGCTGCCTTTAGACAATTTTATTTATTTTTGGATGGATGTCTTGCAGTGAAGGAATTAATGAAGTATATACTGTACTGTATCTCTTAAGTCGAATAAAATTACTTGTATCTAGTACTGCAACGGCAAAAATGAAATGCAGCACACAATGCATCATAAGACTACAGGGACTGTCACCGGTACAGAGGAACTACCAGCACAGTTTTATGGTAAGGGAATGCTGTACTTTACCAGAATTCTTTGATAAGTTTATCAGCATTATTCAGTAAAAACAGCTTGTCCCATAATACCCGTACTCTCTGTAATGCAAATAGCAGCAAGGCTACTGAAGTCCTTAACACTTAAGGGTAGGTGACTGATTTAAGATCCTGACATATTTGGGAAGGTTTGCGAGACTGATGTTTTCAATGAGTTAACAACCTGTTCCACTACCCGATGTTTCAAACAAAAGCCCATCACTGAAACACACAGATTATTAACACTGTCACCATATTTGTTCTGTGTATGCATCAAAACCTTATACTAAATGGCACAATTTAAAGAATTTTAATCATGGGGATAACTTGAAAAATAATAAAGTAATGTATATACAGCAACCTGTGAATTAAGTATATGTATATTTAGTGTTGGAGTGTGTGTACATTCATATCTCAGTGTTATAAATTATACTGGTAAAAAAAACAAAAACGTAATCATTTGCAAAGAAGAATGGTTGGAACTTTCTGCCTGAAAGACAAAGGGGTCAATATACATTCAGAACATATAATGTATGCCTATCTTCTAAAATTATCTATAAGCAATGGGTATTAATCAATTACCAATGAAATGGGAACTACCAAACATAACAATCTATAATCATTTGGTGGTTAACAGATGTAGTAAACACCTAATAAAGCTTCCAAGTTAAACAAGTAAAAACTCTTTGAGAAAGAACACAATTTAATGTTGATAAAATAAAAACACACCCAACCTAACAGTCTTTATAAGTCATTTCTCATAACAAAACAAGGTGGAAGGGTTAGTCACTTCAGTCACGTCAAAACACAATCAAGCATATCAATAACATAACAAAAGCAGAAGTCCCTGTTGTCATATTTACTGTTTGTCATTTGAATTCAAAGCAAGCAGGAAGCAGTGCAAGCTAATGTCTCCCACTGAAACTCTGTTGCATTTCATTTCAGTGGAGTAAGCATTCATGGAGTTTTCATTGCTGTGCCTTGTGTTTTACCTCTTCAGCCTGATGAAGTATTTTCAACTGGTTCTGCCTAATGTTTAATGACTACATTCAACCTAAGAAGAATCCCCAGAACTAAGAGATTACAACAAAGGTCTATTAACACATTTTTTTTCTCCACAATATAACATGCTTACGAAAGATCACTCAGGCTGAAGAAGTTAAGCTATTTATTAAGCAAACTATTAGCCGAGGTGGTTTCACTCCGCTCTTCATGAACGATGACGGCATTTGCATTATAAAATTCCCTTCATAACATCCAACATTCTAGCATTCCATTTCTCCATACCTGGCTGCTACAAAATCAGATAACCTGAAAGTGACTTGCCGCATTGCGCTGTGACTGCATATCTATAAAACTCAGTATGTGGTGTAATATATTCACAGTTTTGATGTGTTAATGCATTCAGTTATTTTAAATCAATTATGCTAAAACTTGGTAAAGAAGCATTACCTGAATTACACCTACTAAGGACCAGACAAAGGTCACTTTGAAAAAACAACAAAAATGGTCTGTTTTCAGCCATACAGTAATATCGTCACGTCTTTCAAATCTCACCAGCATATTGGGTCCAATGTGCAACTGACATCTTGTAGAGACATTTTGTATTATATATCTACATCAGTTCACTGCATGAGACAACCCTGCAGGGGTGGTTGCTTGCCTGTGGTTGATGACTTTACTCAGCCAAACAGACTGGAGTTGATCAACAACAACAACCCAGCATGGAACAATTTTCACCCTCCAAAACCATGGGTTGCTGCATATGGGATTTTGCAGGGAAGGTGTTCAGTAGAAACCTTACCCTTTGATTCAATTTCAAAGTGCCCCACATCATATTCCTCTGTGATGTTGTTCTCTCATGGATTAAAGAAACTGAACATTGTGCCCCAACTCCTGTACAAAACAGGCACTTCATATCAAGCTAAATTAGTTCTCTCTACAGTTCATTAACTCCTTTTGCTAAATAGGTCTCCGCCCATATCAACAACAATCTGCATCATTGTAGTACCAGGTTAACCTTTTAGAGGGGAGCAGGTTCATGGAGATTATCTAAGTCATCACTTCATGAGGGTGTTCCTAAACTGTTTAAATTTGTCTGGTGGCAGCAGGAATGAATTATAAATGGATGTCACTGTAGAGAAGAGTTTAAATGCTTCTGGACTAAGACAACTATGTCTTACTTGTGTTGCTTCCAGACAGATTTATAATGCCAAAGAAATACCTGCCACAACAAAAAGACTAGATTAAATCTCCATTAATCCCTTCTGTATGATGCCTTTTACATAATAGTCTTGCTACAGCCTAACAATTTTGGGGGAGACCTCTCATAATAAAGGGTTATGCTGTATTTTTCTGCTGAACCCAGATCAAACTTTGGAACCTCTATTAAGTTTCAGTCACAGCAAGCCAAGCAGTTTGTTCTAAAAGTGCCATCATTCTCTCTTTTAAGAAGGAAGTTTGGGTGGCAGGTTCTTGTGCAATCCAAGCAAACACAGAAAAAAGACATAGACAGGTCTCAGTTAATGAAAGGAAGAATGGGGAAATGTGGTTGGCAGTGGTGTAGTGCTGTAATAATGGCATCCCTTCACTATTTTCACAGATAAATTTGTGTTCCACATTTTAGAAAATAAATAACAGAAAGTAATTAGGGCACTCCAATTGGACTGAGCCAGTGCAGGTTTATATCCAAGAGGTGGTTGGGGTTAATTGCTCATGTAATGCCACTCAGGTATGAGTGAGGCTGGTCACTCTCATCTTAAATGTCAGGACCAACTTGCCTTGCCCCAGGCTTCTGCACTTCTCATGGGGCAACACTGGATTAGATGATGAATGAATGAAATTTTGTTAAATTTCCAATCATGTAACAAGTCCTCACTACAATATCTCACAGACCTGAAATAACAACAGTATTACACTGTATATTTGCATGTATTAGAGTACAATGAATAAAACACATATTCCTTCTACTTTCTAGTATATATATATATATAAAATTGATCAGTGAATTACCCATTCTCCCACTTTTCTAATGGCACTACACCACTGGTGATGGCAAGGAAGCATGAAGACATAAAAAAAAAAAAAGGGGGGGAGAGAGAGAGAGAGAGAGAGAGAGAGAGAGAATCAGATAACGTGAAGGAGGGAGGGGTCAGATGAGAGGGAGGGAGGAGAGGGGTGGGAAAATAAAGGAGATATAAGAAAAGGGAGTGTGGGATGAGAGAGAGAGAGAGAGAGAGAGGGGGGGAGGGGGGTAAATTATTGTAATGAAGTAGCAGCCATTATTGCATCATCCAGCAACTCACCTCGCTGTACGCGTAATATTCGTACTCTGACACATTGTACTGTCCTGAGTGCCGACCCTGCGATGGTAAACAGTCATCAACGCAACAGAATTCAAATATACAGGTATGATGGAAAAAAGGGCAGTGGCTGATGGTGACAAAATACTTCAAATGTTAAAGTACAGTATACTTGGGGAGGGGGAAGCAGTTGATGGATTAAAAAAATCATTATAATAGAGAGGGGAAAAAAAAAAAAGCACGTGGTGGATTAAAAAAAAATAATAATAATGCCACCAATTTGAACTAAAGAAAATAAGAAATGAACCAGAAAAAAATGTACATATATATGAATGACCTTTCAAGCTGTAAACATGTGGTGAACATAAGAAGACAGAGGGTGGTTGGCCCAGGGTAGGCAGCTCCTACAAAAGTAAAAAATGTCAGTGCAACAGGATTCCATCCAAAACATAAACCAAGTATAATAACATATAATGGCAGTTCAAGAATATTTACATTTGCATCAGGAAAAAGGCTGACACAAAAATTCCATGCACAGTGACTGACCAAAAATATATTGCACCGCTGATACAAATGACCATTAATTTTTTTGAGAGTCGCAATCCCATTTAAATACTACATAGGGTGATCAGTAAACAGTGCTTCCCTAGAAACTGATCTGGGGGTATCTTATGAGTTGCATGAAAACTCAGTCTGCTGGTGTGGGCATGAGCATGGCAATGGGAGTGGGAAATTTATAAATGATGCAGGGTATGGATTAATAACATGGCATGATTTGTTCCCAATACACATGAGAAATCACCCAATGGAGACAGTGCTATATATGGACCACCTTGTACTTTGAGCGATGCCAGATGATTCTACCCTTGCCATCTAAAGGGCTACTAACATTCATTTAAGGTGTGCCATATACAACTACGGCAACATGGAAACAAAAACCAAAACTGGAAGTGTACTTTGGTCTACCAGGCTTATGGTAAAATATCCGTGCTTGAGGACTGAATATTACCATATATGAGAATATCTGGTAATGGGTGTATAAGGAAAATTAGTTCATACAGTACCTTAACAAAAGCAAAGAACAGAATATCACAACATAAAACCATAACTTTTGAAACATCATACTTTCAGTACCATGACCCCCCCCCCCCGTTATATTCCTGCAACCTCCAATGACTTTACATAGCTTATCAAAGGCCTCTCGTACCAAAGGAGATACAAACAGCCTCTAATATAGTTCTTTCACCTTAACTTGGCCCAGATTTTTGTCCCTTTGTATTTTAGCTCATATACCTCAATGGCACAATAAGACAATGTTACAAGCTACATCCTTTCTGCAGCACTTCTTCATGACTAGCTCTATATCTGAGTATAAATCTATTATTATAAATACAGCATTCATGATGAAGATGTGGTAATTTTACACCACGTTTGAGTACCATGAGTATAACGTGTCCCTTACACTGAACAAAATTTTCTGCAGGTTTGGGAATAAAATAAAAAAGGTGTCAGTATGCTGAAGTGGTTAAACTCTATGTAAGCGACATTACTTTCTGCATCTTCCCACCCAGAATTTGAACTGCCAACATTATCATCATTGTGCAGGCAATCTTCACCTATAGTTCCAGATGTGTTGAGGCAAAATGTTACTTTATTTGAAGCTACCATTCCTACTGTAACTTGGCACAAATTTTCATTGTTTTGCATCCTATTTCCCATTGCTCAAAGGCAGAATAGACAATACTACAGCCCAGCATCCTTTCCACAGCACATTTTATTTAATAACTAGTTCCATAATCCTGTGATAACCTCCTTGTTACAGCTCTACATTCAAGATACTGGGCAATCTCATGCCTAAAGTGAACAAAGTACACTCAAACCTCAATTTAAGGGACCTCCATTTAAGGGATTTCGTATTCAAGGGACTCCATGTTCTACCTGACAAACGGACAAGACCATTCAAAAATGATAATGTCTAGATTATACACATTACTATGTTTCTTTATACAGTACCTGTAAAATAATATTCATAATCAAATACATAAGTGAAACAATCATTGCATTTCATAAGACTGTCTATATATGTGGTAAAACAATGGAGATTTTCAAGTAAGAGACATTTTCAAGTATGGGACAAGTTGATTCCCCATTTAGACCCTTAAATCGAGGTTTCAGTGTATGCTTAATGTGAGATGTTTTTATTCACCAAAGAGGGTTTATCAGCACCAAAAACAATTTCTGACTTCAAAACACCACTATAGTGAATCATGACCAATTTTAAGTGAAGTATTGGTATAAATCCATCAGCACGTTAATCTATCTATCTATCTATTGCCAGACGCCATAATCCCGTAAGGGGTGGCCACTTGACTTTAAGTTACCTATTTTACAGGGAGGGGCACTAACCCTCCACCAACCCACTTGTTGACATGTAGGGAGCACGTATGGGTTGGTTATATGGTAACCACCCAGCGTTGTAAATGGTTTCTTGGCTTACAGGAAACCATTTGGCTTGTCACTCAATGTAAAGCCACCTGTGAAGGAAAGAAAAGCAATAAGAAGTGACAGGAAAGATGGGAGAAATAGGAAGAGAGGAGGACAGACACAGAAAAAGAATGATAAAGGCTAAGGAAGAGGTAGGTAGCACTACATCAAGTGAGTGGATGATGGTCGCCACCACCTACCAGATTATTACCCAATAAACTAATTATAAGAGACACACCTTCATATGTGAAACACCTAAAGAGTTTCTTCTTTGTCGAGGTCAAATTACAGTATGTAATTTCATACTGGGCTACACTTTCTTAACCACTTCCAGCCAGTGACATCTATTTTAACTTAATCTGGCTAGTGACAGATGATTTAATTCAACTCACGTGGCATAAAAAAAAAAGTTACACTGTGACTTCATTTAGCCATTCACTCCTTGAGACCTTTCCAAAGCTGATGAAAACAGTCTGGATGTAGCTAGCGAGAACACTGTAAGCTAAACAGGTGCCATCAGATTCAAAGGATTACAAGCTATCATAAGCAATTTGTTATTTAAATTTTTTGCAGGAATATGCTGAAAATACACTAACTATCCCCTCAAGTAGGGTTCAAGCTGCAAATGGCCTGTATCACAGTTCACGAAATAAACCGACAATGGATTTTCAACATGCATAATGTGAAGGAACACCAACTGAAAGAGGACAGTCATTACACATGTAGTCTGTCAGTGTAAGTTTGTCAACATAAAGGTACTAACATAAACTGTCACCCGTACAGTCAGTAAATTCTATTATCTGTCAGAACATATATAGACTCTGAAATATAAAAATGTATAAACCACAGTATAAGCAAACTGCTATAAGATACAGTACAAATTTTTACACAAATAACCAACTATCTATTTCCAGATGCCTTAATCCTGTAAGGTCCTATATATTCTGCATAAATTAAAATATACAGGTATATATCATATCTTTGAGTACTTGTAAAACAGAAAATGGCTTCTTAGTGCTTATATAAAAAAAAGCATGAACTTAAATTTGCAATCAACACAAAAATAGAAATAAAAGTATTCAAAGGAAGCCTAAAACCACAAACCTGAGAGAGAGAGAGAGAGAGAGAGAGAGAGAGAGAGAGAGAGACTCATAATACAGTACAGTATAAGAATGAGAGAGAGTGTAAGAGTGGGAAATGCCGCACATCAAAACCAAAATTTCCACACAGAAAAGGAGACTTAACTGAAAACAAAACTTGTCCCCCTAACGGGTACGAATCTCACCATAAAGACCTGAGATTTTTTAGGCTTGGGATTTCTTGCTGAGTCAGAGAGCAGGTAGCAGAACACATACAGCAGGAACAGGATGCTGAGCCCGTATAGGTATGTGAAGAACGCCTGCCAAGAAAAACAGCAGTCAGAATTAAGAGGCAAACATTTGTTTCATCATATTCATCAACACGACCATTAGTAAAACTGTATTCACTATAAGGAAGATACTGAGTCCTTGTGGTTATATGAAGCATGCCCATAAGAAAAAATAAAAAGAACACTGGTATCATTATGCCTATCATCATACACATGGGAATAACAAGAATGCATGAGAAAAAGACAAAATAAAGATGAACACTAGTTATCAGTGTGCCTATCATCATCATATTTATCAATATCACTGTCACAGATATCTCCACTTTAAGGAATATTGAAAATACTTTAAACATCATCTGTTCAAAGAATCTAATAGTAGTTCTTCTGTTTTCCAGCCCTGTACTCCACCACTGTGCTGTGCCTGACAGTTGTGGGTGACTCTGCCTACTGAGGGTTTTGACCTCAATGCCCTCTTTACCCCTGCACAGTTGTTGACCTTATACATGGGTTTTATTCGCCCCTGTGTAGAGTACAACACTCACGTGTGAGGAGGCTCCCCACATACAGCTTTTCTCAACAAGGTGTTGTTTCGTCTTATTAACTCTCCTCCCCTAACTGGCACCCTTCAGCCTCTGTCTCTTCACCGAACTGTTGCATCTTTATCTCTTTTCTATCCCTACTTGAAAGGTCACTGCTCCTCTGAACTGTCTGCTTGCATCCCTCCACCACTACGGCAGGTGAGCAGAACCCGTCTAGCAACAAACTCTCATCCCTTCACTGTCCAATTCTCTGCTGAAAGAGTTAACCATTACTCCCAGTCCTTCATGTATGCAACTGGTTAACTCTGGAACTGTCTCCCTCTGTCTGTACTTCATACTGCCTATGATCTCCAGTCTTTCAAACGCAGTGTGTCCAGGCATCTCAAAATGAACGGATCTTAAAGTTGGCTCTCTGTTGTTTTGTTTTTTTTCTTGGAGGGAACAATCTTGCAGGTTCCTTGCCTTTGCTTCCTTCTTTCTTACATTTAAAAAAAAAAAAAAAAAAAAAAAAAAAAAAAAATGGTTTTTAGCTCAGACACAGCATACTGACTGGAGGGTAAGAGGCAGCTTGAGAAACCATATTCTTGACCATGAAACGTATGTGTGTGTGTGTGTGTGTGTGTGTTCTTACCTTACCTAATTGTATCTTTACAGGAATGAGTCAAGCTCGTACTGTCCCGTGTCTTAAACAATATTTATCGTACATATCCTTAAATTTGTGAATTGTTTTGGCACACACTATTTCATTCGGTAGTGCATTCCATTGATCAATTGCTCTGTTTGGGAAACTGAATTTCCTTACGTCTTTATCACCTCTCTTCTTATGCAGTTTTTTGCAGTGTCCTCTTGCTGATGCTTCTCCATATGTTAAGTAATCATTTATGTCTATTTTCTCCTTCCCTGATATACACTTATATAGCATTATCATGTCACCTCTTTTCCTTCTCTCCTGTAGTGTTGGTAGATTCAGTTTATTTAGTCTTTCTTCGTAGCTTAGGTCCCTTAGGCTTGGTATCCATCTTGTAGCGGCCCTTTGAACTTTTTCAATCTTGTCTATGTGCTTTTTGAGATGAGGACTCCAGACTACTGATGCATATTCCAGGGTTGGTCTAATGAATGATGTTATTATCCTTCTTAACATGTCTTCATTTATGTATGTGAATGGTATTCTCATATTTGCAAGCAGTGTATACATGTTCCGCACCTTCTCGCTGATGTGGTCAGCCGGAGATAGTCTGTTATTGATAATCACACCTAGGTGTGTGTGTGTGTGTGTGTGTGTGCGTGCGTGCGTGAATACAGGACAGGATAAGTTTTAGACAGTACTTTACGTGGCACAACATTTACCATCAATATTGCCATCAACACCATTATCAAGGTATCAGTAACATTGCCACAATCATCATTTATTCATTCACTGTGGCTGTGGTCCAGTGTATTGGGGAACACGCTACTGATGAAAGAATTACAAACTTGAACCAGCCCAAAGGCCACTGGCTTGAAGCCAGGAAGTGTAACAGGGCACAACTTATTAAAGAGTCTTTTATCTATCAATCTATCATCAGCCGTCTGAATTCCGTAGGATGCAACCACAAACGAATCGCTTTCATGTCACCCAGTTATCTGCCATCTGACTGCCCTATCTCCAGCTCACATTCCCCCTCTCTCATATATCTCTCCAACCTCCACACTATCTCTCCATATCATTCTCAGTCTCCCCACCCCCATCCCCATCCCCTCCCCCCTCCACCTCATTCAATAGCACTCTCCAAGTCAACAAAGTCCTCAAAATAAGGCCAGCCTCTCAGCAATTAAAGAGGAGAGTACATAACATATACCTACACCATCACTGCCATATACAGAGACTGCAGAGTATGAAAGAAGGGTAGTTAACAAACGAAGATGTAGTCCAAGCCTAAGGTGGAGGGACAGTAAATCTATGCACTTACTTATCTGTCTACCTATCCATGTATCTATCTACAGCATATAACTAAATCTTTCCTTCTCTCTCAATATATCGATCTACTGCTTGACATTAAATTCTGTGAAGAGTGGCTATGCAGAAAGAATCTTTTTAGACTATTATTTCTAACCCTACTCAGTAAAGATCCATTTCTCCACAACACATCGTCCTCCCTCATGTACTCTCCATCTGACCTCTCCACTTTGACTTCCCTTTCCTCTTTTCAACCAATTAAGGTGGGAAGTAGCTACCTGAAGGAGGGAGTATGAGAGTGGAGTGGTTGAAAGGAGAAAAAGGAGACAAAGAACTAGTTAGCAGAGTATTATGAGGGAGTATGATGATGGAGTATTAAGAGGGAGTATTATGAGGGAGTATTACATGGGAGTATTATGGGGGAGTATTATAAGGGAGTAGTATGAGGGAATATTATAGGGTTAGAAATATTATAGGGGAGTATTATGAGGGAGTATTATGTTGGAGTATTATGAGGAAGCATTACAAGGGAGCATTATGAGGGAGTATAATGTTGGAGTATTATGAGGGATTATTAAGAGGGAGTATTATAAGGGAGTATTATGAGGGAATGTGTATTAGTGAGTAGTTTGAAAAAGAGGCTGACCTAGAACATCTCCAGTAATTGTATTCTTGCTGCCAAAAGAGGATATCATTCAGCTTCAGGGAGACAGCTGGTAGTTAAGGAAATATACAGGCTAGTCCATATAACACTACACTAGAAACTGGACGGTATCTTATGTGCCGTAGGGATGGCTCAATCTGCTGGTGCGGGTGTAACTGTGGATGTGGCAGTGTGAGAAGAGCACAAGTAAATGATGCAGGATAGACACTGATAAAGCTGGCTGAACCCCAGCAACACACGAGAAATCACCCAGTGGAGAGGAAGATTAACATTATATATGATCCACTCTGTATTTACCATTTCTCTCTCTCTCTCTCAGTAGAGTAGTAAAGGAACACTGGATGACTGTATGAGAGCCTCTTAAGTGGATAACATGCACTCCTCTCTCTCTCCCCCCCCCCTCTCTCTCTCTCATCTTCTTCTTCCTTTTTCCACTTTCCATTACCACTCTATTCCTACAACTACCCTCTTACTCCTGCTACCTCCCCCCCCCCCTTTAAGTGTCCTCTATCTCTTCCTGTAGCAGAGGAATGGCTTTAAGAGTTCTCTCTTTCTTAAATACTTCATTCATCTCCCTTCCTCTCCCTCAATCTATACTTCATTCATTCCTCCTCCTCTCCTTCACACACACACACACACACACACACACACACACACACACACACACACACACACACACACACACACACACACACACACAAACGTCCTCTGTCTCTCCTAATCTATCCTAAATATTTCCTTCCTTCTCCCCCTCTCTTTTTCCTAACTAAAATGTTCTTTCCTGCTTTACCCCATTTTTCTCTCTCTCTCTCAGGATCTTTCAGTACGATGACTATAATGGAAATAAATATACCGGTGTGTGTGTGTGTGTGTGTGTGTCTGTGTGTGTGTGTGTGTGTGTGTGTGTGTGTGTGTGTGTGTGTAAGAACGTACTGAAAAGTTTATAAAGCAAAATGGCGAGCGAGAGAGAGAGAGAGAGAGAGAGAAACTGAAAGGCCAGTGGTTTGCAATCCGCCTAAAGGTCATGCAGGACACACACACACACACACACACCATCCCCCTCTCATACTTGGATTTACTCATTATTGTATCTAACGCCAGACGATTTTATTCGTTAATACTATACTCCTTTTACTCTAACTTGGCCTAAAATTGCCATCTCTCCATGATGAATCCTGAGTTCTAACAAGAGATTAACACTATGAAAAGGTGCTAATCACGAAGAAGTGCTATGGCAAGGCTGTAACTAGGCAGCATTATTATTATTATTTTTATTATCATTATTATTTTTGTTATTATTATTCTGCCACTGAGCTATGTGATATAAGTTTGCAATGGACGAAATTCAGGGCCAAGTTAAGGTGAAAAGACTGTAGTACCATTAACCCCCTCATGAACACGATAACTCTAGCATTCTATTCTTGCTTATGTCTGACGATTTTATTCAGCTGCGCGACTATACGAGCCTGAGTGGTAATACTGAAATAGAAAATAAAAATAATAATAACCTTCTCACGGCAGGGATAACTCTAGCATTCCACTCCAGCAAAACCCAAACGATTTTATTCAGCTAAGAATGAGTCACAGCTGGTACAACTCTCTCTCTCTCTCTCTCTCTCTCACATATCCTACCAAGTGCTTACAATAAAGGGAGATGACCAATCCCCGCCATTTCATGTGTTTTTCCCACCAACTCACACCTCAACATTTAACCCCTTCAGTGCGACGATGCATTTTTTACGTGCTTAGCCATCTCCAGACATCTTTATTCAGCTTACATTTTTTTATATACTTAGTTACCTCCAGACATCTTTATTCAGCTTACATTTTTCTTTATATACTTTGTTATCTCAAGACATCTTTATTCAGCTTAATTTATATATATATATATATATATATATATATATATATATATATATATATATATATATATATACTTAGCCATCTCCAGACATCGTTATTCAGCTTAGGACACATTTTTCGAATTTGGGAGGGAGTGGAGCGTGTAGCCTTTGTTAATTCCTGCACTGCTGGGAAGAGCGAAGCAAAATAGTCTGGAGGTAGCAACAAAAA
This sequence comes from Coenobita brevimanus, assembly GCF_032717465.1. Lineage (NCBI taxonomy): Eukaryota > Metazoa > Arthropoda > Malacostraca > Decapoda > Coenobitidae > Coenobita > Coenobita brevimanus. The sequence goes on along the minus strand of NC_137030.1, from coordinate 3,782,052 downwards.
AAAAAAATAATAATAAAATAAATAAATAAATAAATAAATAAATAAAAAGTCTCTAAATGGACGGGTTACCTTAAGTGCTTTGTATCTTTCTGCTTCCTGAACGCAAGGATTACTATACTCTTTTCACTTGAACCTGCCCTACAGTTCACATTATTATTATTATTATTATTATTATTTCACTTTAACGGCCTAAAATTCACGTGACTTTTTCCACTTTAACTTGGCCTATAATTCACATCCCTTCACTTTTTTTTTTTTTTTACACAACCTTGGTCTAAAATTCAATCCCTTAAATTTTTTTGAACACTAACTTGGCCTAAAATTCACATCCCTTCATTTCTTTAACACCATCTTTGCCTAAAATTCACATCCCTTCAATTTTTTAAACATTAACTTGGTCTAAAAATCCCATCCCTTCATTTTTTTTAACACTAACTTGGTCTAAAATTCACATCTCTTTCATTTTTTTTTTCCCACTAACTTGGTCTTTCTTTCTTTTTTTCTTTTTTTTTTTTTTTACACCAACGTGGTCAAAAATTCACATCTCTTATTCTGAGCGCTGAGATGTAAAGCTGCCCAGTTCTGGCGGGTAGAGGCACATACACAAGCATTTTTACTATCTTCCAAAAGCTTGACGAATACATAGCGAAAAAACCGAAGCATCTGAAACACGCACTGGTAGAGATGGGGTTTTCACTGTATTTCGCCTGTTGTACATTTTCTTCAGACGGAACTGGGAAGATAATTGTTTCTGCGACTGTACGTTCAGCACTGCAAACGCTCATTCCCTCCGTGTAGTGAATTTTGGCTCGTTTGAAATTGACGCATCTCGAGCGTGCGAGGGTGTGAAGGGGCATGGATCAGGAGTGAGTGGGAGGGAGGGGGTGGAGGAGAGAGGGTGCTTAGATACAGGAAGAGTGAGGGAGACGGCACACTAATATGGGATTTAACTGTAACAGCACGATATCATATTCCTAAGGAAGTATGTAAGAGTTTTATAAACACACACACACACACACACACACTGCTCTAAACATAACACCCGCTCTCACTCAGCGAGTCGAGTGGAATAATTGCAGCAGCTGCAGCAACATTAGTAGTATTGGTAGTAGTAGTAATAATAGTAATAGTAGTAGTAGTAGTAGTACTGGAGGTGGTGGCGTTTTTATAATTATATCAAAATTCAGTGATATATTACTTTCTACAACCACATATTTTTTTACAAACAACGATTGGAGGAAGTTATTAGGGTATCTGTATAATTTTCGGTCATTACTTTACAGCATGTTATATCGGCTTTCTTTACTTGTATGTTATATACAGAGCTTTAGTTAAACAGCAGTACCATCTCATAATTTAATCGGATCACAACTGGGATGCCTGTGTCGGATATACCAGCCAGGCAAAGAAAACAATCATAATTAGGAAACAAAAATCTCGTTCCCTTCCAGATTGACAAAACTGTGGTAGAAAATGTTTCGAATTTCGCTCGTAAGCTGGTTATGCACTGGCTACCAAAACCAAGGACTGGAAATGGGAAGCACATCACGAGTTAATGGTAAAACATCATGTAAAATTCATCCCTTCTACTAAATGGTAAATCCGTAACAATGCCTCTTCCAAAACTATCAACGATAAATCTTCCATCAGCTGGTGCAATGAGAGAGAGAGAGAGAGAGAGTGGTCATCCTACTGCACCTGTTTAATCTTACGTATTTCAAAACAAGAGTCACGCATCTCAAACGCCACGTATATGAGGAATGATAATAATAAACGAATTTTTCCCATAGTGATGCTGTAAGAAGCTGGAAAAAGACAGGAAGAAACCAAGCGAAGCAGAGGAAGAACGGTGCGTGTGAGCAAGTGGGGAGAGAGTGGGGGGGACAGTGTCATGCTGCACTCTTTTATTCAGTTCTAGACAGGAAAGATCAATACATGTTTGCCTAATCGAAGGGGGATACCACGCGGACATATGATATGTCTGAAAGAAATTAATCTCGATCATCAAAATTTACTTATAACCTTACTTCCCTATCCTTCCCTCTAGGTCACCAATCCTCCCCCTCCCTACCTCCTTCCCTCTTCTTCACAGCATCTCCTCTCCTCATCTTCACGGCATCTTCCCTCATCTTCACAGCACCTCCTTCCCTCATCTTCACAGCATCTCCTTCCCTCATCTTCACAGCATCTTCCCTCATCTTCACAGCACCTCCTTCCCTCATCTTCACAGCATATTCCCTCATCTTCACAGCACCTCCTTCCCTCATCTTCACAGCATCTTCCCTCATCTTCACAGCACCTCCTTCCCCAATCTCTATCAGCCAGAACGGTGGCCAAGTGTACCAATGGTTTAAAACTATAGTACGATGCTAATCACGAAGGAGTGCATTCGACAGGCTCTAGAGACGCAATATTCCCTTTTCCTACCACTGAGCTACCGGAAACTGGCTGCAAATGGACGAAAATCACGAAAAATCACCGACAAGTTAGTGGGGGAAAAAGAGAGAGAGAGAGAGAGAGAGAGAGAGAGAGAGAGAGGAATCTTCATGTGTTTTGTGTGTAGCCTGTGTAAGTACTGGAGGGAAGTGAGACGCCCCCACCCATTCCTTCACGCACGGGTGTATGTGTGGAAGGCTTGCTGGGTGTTGGGTGAGGAGAACATGTGTAAATCAGTGTAGTGTGAGTGGGTGTAGCTGTGAGTGTGGGACTGTGTACGAGGAATGTGTGTGGAAATTTGTGTAGTGTGCATTGGTGTGGTTGTGAATGAGGGAGTCTGTATGAAGTGTGTGTGTGTGTGTGTGTGTGTGTGTGTGTGTGTGTGTGTGTGTGTGTGTGTGTGTGTGTGTGTGTGTGTGTGTGTGTGTGTGTGTGTGTGTGTGTGTGTGTGTGTGTGTGTGTGAGAGAGAGAGAGAGAGAGAGAGAGAGAGATGTAAGCAACCTTGACAGTGTACAGACATATGAGAACACATAAAAGGTCACACTACCATCACCCACTCAAATGTCCGACCCCGGGTGTGAAGAAGAAGAGGAGGAGGAGGAGAAGGAAGACGAAGATGACGATGACGATGATGATGATGATGTTAGCTGAGGAGGCTCCCTACAGTCCATCGCTAAAAATACGAAACCACGACACCCCACCAGCAATGCCATAAAAAACTTCACCTCTCTCCAAACACCAACATAAGTAACAGTGCCAAAAAAAGGTCCAGTCTCACTCGAAGGTCATTAATTAACCTCAAATGACGCTAGACTACCAAACGTAAGGGAATACTATCTTCAAATCAAGTCTTAACTCTCCCCATACCACCAACAGAGGCATTCGATACTAAAATTAATAAAAAACACTAATATGACCATGTAACAGTAAAGAGAAACATTACGTGAGGATCTCTGAGGATACGAATGACACAACACCATCGAAACAGGGAGTACTAACTTCAAATATTTTCACATGTCTTAACTATCCCCATATCATCAAAAAGGCATTCGACACTCACCTCGTAGTAGCAGAGAGGAATCTTGAGTGAGGACTTACTGTACGACGCTGAAATTGGACAAGATCACAAAAACAAGAAAGCACTATCTTAAAATCACACGCCTGAACTCTCCCCATAACACCAATAAAAACATTCAATACGGTACCCGAACTCTCCTCTTGACACCAATAAAAAAATTCAATACCCAAACTCTCTCCTTAACACCAATAAAAACATTTAGTACCCAGACTCTCCCCACAACACCAACAAAGACATTCAATACTCACCTCGTAGTAGTAGAGGGGAACATTGTGAGTAAGGACCTCTGACAACACGAATCCCAAGCACACGACCACCAGTAGCGTGGCGTAGAGCAGCGAGAGTGTGATGAACGTTGATGTCCTGTGGAAGATAAACACAAGAGGCGTTAGTGAAAGAAAAAATATATGTACTAACGAAAAAAAAATGTAAGAAAAATATACACACGTACTAAAAAAAAAAAAAAGAAAATGTAAAAGCGTGAGAAAAAGTTCGATGACACTCTCTGCTGGGTGTGCTTATGGAAGGTATGACGTAAATTATTTTTATAGGTGACAGGAATCTGAAGGCGATTTGTTTGTGGCTGCCCCCTTCGAGATTAAGCGGAGAGAGAGAGAGAGAGAGAGAGAGACGAAGGCCACAACAAGAGTATGCGACTGAAGAATAATCCCTGTCGTCTGAGGAACGGGAAATACGGAAGGCAGGACATAAAGCTGGGAGAGAAGCGTGGGTAAAATTTCACCTATGATGAGTACTGTATATCCCAAACAGACCCTGGGATCTCATTCAGGAAAGTAAATCAGTACGACGGTAGGCAGAATACAATACAGAGATTCAACAGGCGTAAAATACACATTCAACAGGCGTAAAATACAGTGTTGTGATTCTTTGGGTCACAGAGGATACAAAGGATAGTGAATAGTTAGTGAAGACAGTCCTAGCATTGATCAACACAGCATTATGATTTTCATGGAAGCAAAAGACAGACAGGATAGCGAGTAGTTAGTGAGGATAGTTCTAGCAAATACACTGCATTATGATTCGCAAGGAAGTAGAAGGCAGTGACGAAGTTAGTGACGACAGTCCTAGCATAGAAATATACAATATTATTTACATAACATGAAGAAAAATGTGAAATTTAAGTGAAACAAGAAAACTAACAACTTACAAGGGAAACTGACCATAAGAATATATATTACTGACAAAGACAGCATACGTTGGTGCCTGAAAATATACACATTTCTACCTATGGCAAAATGAATATAAACATCTCAATCCTGACAGAAAGGCAAAACGACAATCAAAATACTGTGTTCACTTGAAAAAAAAAAAAAATATATATATATATATATCATTGTAATAAATTGGTAATGTTTCTGTCTCGGTATATAAAGGAAAATATCGTAAGTGACAAACATTACTGCAAACATTTCGAAATTCAATGCTTAATGTGTGAATATATACAGGACTTACCCCTTCCCCCCAAAAAATATATAAATATATAAATATACATAGCATTTACCTCCCCAAAACAAACTATCACATTACTAATCTTAAAATGATTAAACTTAAAAAAAAAAAAAATCATGATTTCTGAAATAAAATCAGTATGATATACAAAAGCACAAGCAGGT